>NC_092817.1:188245798-188613298 GCF_023375885.2 Dermacentor andersoni | reverse complement strand
TGTACACCGTCATGTGCTACGACTTTGGCTATCGATCCTGCCGCTATATCTCGGGTATGATAAGTATACACTCTACACTCTAAAAGAGGTTTACACGCTTTGAGCCATACACTCTTAAGCAAAATTACATGCTTTTGCCACACAACAATAATCGTAATCTGTCTTGGCCGCATTTCATTTCTTTGAAGCGGCGAGCCCGGTACTTCCCAGTAACGAACGGCATGCGCGTTATCAGCATTGCATAGCATTCCCCGACAGGAAAGTAGCGGGCGCGGCGTTTTCAATAAAGGAAACGCAAGCAAGGCAGATGATGGTTATCGCTCTGTGGCAGATATACACCCCAGAGGATGTAAATGTCTTTAGAGTGTAAAACAGTCGCACCCTTTCAGGTGTATATTTGCCACACAAAAATAATGGTCATCCGCCTTGCCTGCATTTTCTTAGTTTAACCCTGCGAGCCCGGTACATCCCAGTTCCGAACGACATGCGCGTTATCAGCAAGACAGAGCATTCCCGATAGGAAGGTAACGAGCGCCGAGTTTTCAAGGAAGGAAACGCAAGCAAGGCAGATGAAGATTATTGTTGTGGGACAAATATACACCCCGAAGGGTGCAACCGTTCTAAGAGTGCACTCTTCAACAAATGTACACCCTTTGGGGAGTATATTTGCCACACAACGATAAGCGTCATCTGTCTTGCTTCCGTTTTCTTTCTTGAAAACGCTGCGCTCGCTACTCTCCTGTCAAGAATGCTCTGTCTTGCTGATAACGCGCATGCCGGTCGAAACTGGGAAGTACCGAGCTCGCAGCGTTAAAGAAAGGAAATGCGGACAAGACAGATGACGATTATCGTTGTGTGGCAAGATACGACTCAAAGGGTGTAATTTTGTTTGAGTGCAAGATCAATTAGGCAAAATTTTTAATATTCACTATAGGGCCATGTGAGCTTCACTGCGTTGTAAGGGGGTTCAGAAACGAACGATACAATTTTTTTGTGGCAACGTACATGCTGCGTGGTGAGTCGTTCCAGCTTTTAAAGAAAGCCCGCGAAATATGAAAAAAAAAAAACCACGTGACTGCGCTCGTACACTATCGTATTGCACGGCTCTCAACCGTGCGTTGAGCCTATCGCTTATCAGGGACGACGGCGCGTCCTTTCCGTGGGCCACCGCCAAAGATGTTGACGCACTGTGAAGCCCATGCCTAGAGCCGCGGCTGCTCACTTCGCCACGGCCGGTGCGCGCGGTGCTTTCGCACGAAGCGCTATTGAGAGCGGCTCCAATACGAGAGCGCCTGAACGCAGTCTTCTGGTTTTATTTCCTATTTTGCGGGCGTTCTTTTTACGCCGTAAACAATCGTCACGCAGCATGTAGTACGTTGCGACATAAAAATTACATCGGTCGTTTCTGACCCCCCTCTACAACGCAACTACGCGCACGTGGCCCTAAAGTGAATTTTAGGAAATGCGCAAATAATCCTACCTCATTAAATGATTCAGCGGAATATAATAGATACTTTGAAGGCCACATGATGGAAAACCGTATACAATTGGTTTCATTTAGCTGCGGCTAACCACTTTCAAAATTAATGGTTCATGTTGCGTGAAGCACCCCGTATATATATATATATATATATATATATATATATATATATATATATTAAGAAAAATTATGGGGTTTTACGTGCCAAAACCACTCTCTGATTATGAGGCACGCCGTAGTGGAGGACTCCGGAAATTTAAACCACCTGGGGTTCTTTAACGTGCACCTAAATCTAAGTACAATATATATATATATATATATATATATATATATATATATATATATATATATATATATATATATATATATATATATATATATATATATATATAAGACACTGACCGGAATGACAGCCATCGCCTTAGCACAAGTCGCTCCCATAGGTGGCAAGTTACCTCTTTCTCCAAGTTCATTTCTGTTTTCTTCATTATTTTCTACATTTTAATTTCAAACACACGTAATTACTCGTATGCATCCCTTGGCTTCATTGTCTGCTGGCTTTATATGGTGAAACCGGATGCAGTGATATGAACCTCCGCACTGAATATCGAAAAACAAACACACTTTTGCTCTGAGTCTTTTCGTTGCTTCGCAGTTCCTTTTTTTACCAGTCTTTAGTATTGATGCATTGTATTTACATTGAAAAAAATTGTGGTTAATTTAAAGGGAACGAATTCTTTGACCCTGGCACGAAATAGGGCAGAAAAATGTGTTGCTTTAAGGAACGCGACGATTTACTCTAAAAATATACTTGGGCCAGGTTGAAAAGAGGGCCTTCACAAAAAGCACTTCTTGCTTTGAAAAAAGTTTTTCGAAGACACAAACCTTTTAAGCAAATATTAAATTTCAGTTCGTCCTAATAAGCTAAATGAGAAATATAAATGTTGTTCTGCTTACTAAATTGATTTATGTTGTGATCGTGTTTTTCACGATATGTATAATTGTGTCCTGTGTTTTGCTGTGTATAAAGTGTGTTACGTCTTTTGGACATACAAAATATTTGGTTTTATATATGCGCATGTGTACTTAACTCATGCACGAAACTGCGATTCATGCACTGTTGGACTGTATTGTGTTTATAGATGTAATTTTCTACTCAGGGTCATTATTTTGTGGCATTAATCACTTTTTTGCGCATATTTGTTTCCTTTCCTAAGTGACAAGGAACAGCCGGTGCCACCATAAATGCGTCAACCTCTCGTAGTAATTATTTCAATAACAAAAGAAATCATGTCTCGACTTCCCAGCATACATCGCCCGCCAGTCACCACGTTCACCTCAAGCATTTTGCAAAATACATTGCTAATTTATCCGGGCATCCGCGCAATCACTAAATAGAACTCCCAAAAACAAACATGTTCAAGTTTTTTTGTGTAATCTTTAAATCATTTATAGCTCTACCGTAAACACACTACAATATGCCTCGCTCAAGTCCACACGTATTTAGGCTCTATACATATATATATATTTTTTTTCTTTACACTGTGTCGGACTTTTGCAGCTCATTTCTAAATCATGAAAATACTGCGACTCCAGCCAGTTGCGAAAACTAAGCTATTCCCATAACTTCAGGGGAAGCGGTGCTCGAAGAAATGGAGCTGATAAAATTTGATTAGATGTGGTGCTTGCACTATCACTGAACTGATGGTTTAATTTAGGCTAAAAGACAGCGCAGATTTACTGCGCAAGAGAATGCACGCAAAACACGCATGTGTGTATACCTTAATTTACATCGGTTATAGAAATCATGAGCAGGAACGCCACACAAAAAAAGAAATTAAAAAAAGAAATAAATAATCTTAACGACATTGGCAACGTCTAACTGCCTCTGGGCATAACCTACGTGGGGCTAGAAAAGGTGATTCACTTACCCCGAAGCGGAATACCATTCATACTGAGTCCAGAAAGATTGAATTTATAGGTTGCCTGACGAGAACACAGCTTGCAAATGCCAGAATATATAATGTATATACATCTTGTGGAATATGGCGCACCAGTAGCCGGAGACAAAGTCCATTCCGTCGACAGGTCATTTTAATGACACTGATTCGGGTGGCGAAGCCCTGCTAGCAGTCAACAGTACCCGTTTTCAACTCGCCCTCGACGGCACGCTTTTTTTTTCTTGATCCACAGCGATAAAAGCGACATTGCAGGCCACGCGGTGCAGGTAATCACCGAGTTCAAGTTGGTAAAGTTTTTGTATCGGCCTTTTTATAACACTACCTCCTTGTTGCTTTAGCTGACACAACTTTTGTAATAACGAACTCTTCCGTCTGGTGTAGAACAGCGGAAACGTGTCGAGCTCATAATTGTGGGGCCATGGGTTGAAATATCGTTGGGGGAAGCCTTTTTTAAAGGTTGCTGCGTCATTTTTCTCTTTTGATGTCTTTTGTCCTATGCTTCACCACCACCCTTGACACGAAGGGCTAGAGCCATGGGGAGCGAAGCGACCCGTTGCGTAGCCCAGGGGGTGGGAGGGGCGGTGCTTAGGTAGATGCTGCTTAAGCGGCCGCTTAACAATGAATAATGACGCGTTGTTACGTTGTTACTGTGCGCCTCAGGGGCTAGTCTCGTGGCTACGAAATGAGCAGATAGGAGTTGCAGCAGATATTCCTTTTGCCATCGCTTCCAAAAGTTGTCTGTAAGGAACTTCCGGTAGGCATGTGGACGAATCGCATCTGCTCGCCTCGACTTGCTGATGAGTTCAACCAGGCTATATGGTATGGTAGTGAGCCGGCGTCCAAGTAATATATCGGCAGGCGTCAAAGGGCGCGGTTCTGCTTCGTCTGTCTGAACAAAAATTACAAGCCTGGAATTGATCATTCCGACCTCTGTCAGCACTGTCCTAATTTCTTGGTAGTTCAGGGAGGTGTTGCCGAGAACAGTGCTCTGCGGAGCTCTCACGGATCGATCGAGCCAGTCACTCTTACCATCGTCCCCAACATGGGGCATTCGGCATGATAAATTTCCATGAGGTCCAGTTGTTGAGATGTCTCGCTACGTCCTTTCCGCCGCACATCTGAAAGAGCCACTTTTGGTCAGCTTGTGTTATTTTGAAAGGTCCGTGCACTGTCCGAACAGATGACGCTAGACACTCCTCATCGGCTGATAAAACGCCGCAGATACAATAGGAATGCCTCACACGTCATGCTGGAAACGAGCTCTAGGTGAAATGCTCTCGAAACAGCACAAGTGAAAAAGTGCAACATAACATTTGTAATCGAGAGTTAGACGGAAGCCCGTCTCGTCGGGATGCGACAGGACAGAGAAAGACGTACGCGGCCAAGTAAAACTTATTAAGAGACAAGACGTTTCGGCGTCTTCTCTAACATACTACTTTCCGTGTTCGTCTTGTGCCCGTGCTAAGAGTGGGCCGGCGAAGTCCCCAACAACTTCAACAAGGTTAGCCGGCGGTATCCGGTCACTTGGTAAAAGTGCGCTTGGAGCGCTTTCTGCGGTGGCTGCGAAACCTTTGTACGCATAGTACCTACGTATCATTTTCTTGTCTAGGATACCCGCTATACAAATCCAGTACTCTCAGCTGCGTAAGCGTCCCGCGCATTCCACCGTGTAATACTTTGTGATGAGCTCTGAGTAGCAGACCAGAGCAAGTACGATTTTCTCGGACTGTTATTAAGTGCGTTTAATGGGCGGAGATCGACGATACGGGACGTGGGTCCCATTGGTTGTCCTCGTGGTATGCAGCTGAATTCTATAGAGAAGTTCTTGCGTTTGGGCGTACTTAACCCAGTAGTGTATAGCATCAATGACTTCTGTCGCCTTCAGTTGGCCAATCTTTTGTGTCATGTGTCTGCAACACCCGTAAATCTTAACACCCAGACTGTGATCCTCAACAGGCGCTGAAGTTTACTGAAAGGCTCAAGTGGATTGAAGATTATCGCTGCCGGTGCTACATAAAGTGAGGCTACATGATTTCTGAGAGTGTCGTCAACGTCCAACGAAATGAACTGCTGTAAAGGTCACTTGTCCATTGGTCCGTGTAGCCATTCAGGATCATGCCAGCATTTAGAGCTGGAAGTCATTTTATCAAGTCCTGCGCCACGCGTCAGCAGATGAGAGGGATTCTCCAATCCGGGGCAATTTCTCCACCCGTATGGTTCTCTTCTGCATGTAATCTACGTAATCCGATTTGCCACGAACTGCTTCCATTTTGTGCAGTCTCGAATCCACGACAATACAATCAAAGAGTCGGTCCACATACTCCAAGTGAATGCTAGTAATTGCACTGGTCACGTAGGTTGGCAGTCTAGCGTCAAGCAGAAGTTCCAAACGTGGTGCCGTCGTTCCCCTAATACTATCCAGACATGACTTGGCGATCAACAACATGGGTCGTTCGGCCACGTCCGTCAGGGCGTAAATCGCGGCTCCGTACGCATATGAGCTGGCGTCGTAGACGTGCAAGTGCAACACGCTGGGTAAATTCTATCGTCTTTCATGATAGCGAGGAACCGCTATATCTGGAAGAAGCGGATGCTTTCGGACTCAGCCTTGTATTCTTCACTAAGGTCCCCGGACAATTTTCCATCCCAGCTTTCTCCTCGTGTCAACAGTTTTTGGAGTAAAATCAGTATGGCGATTGTGTACAATGGCTACGTGTCTTCCGAATTTCTTCAATGAGGCAACAAAATATAATTCCATTGGAGTTTCCTTGATGTCCTGGCAGACGTGTGCAATCGCCGTGGCGCTCAACACATCTTTCACGTGAGAAAACTGACTCCGTAAGCGCAGCTTCCCTATTCGTCGTGTTTCGGCCACCTGGTCTGAAGTGCTGGCGAATATGTTGAGGGCTATTTGTGCAGACCCAGTAAATTTTAGGCACAGGTGTCTTTACAGAACTTCGGTAACAAAGGCGCGTTGGCGGCCACCATAGACGTAGCGACATGTGTTGCCATTGATTGCCCAGGCTCGCAATGTTCGGAAGAAACAAGCGTTGGATTAGTCATTACTGTGTCATCGCCCTCCTACAGATTTGCAAGCGGTCGTACTTGCGCTGTCGTTCTTGACGCCTTGCAAGGAGCTGTGAGCAATTCTCTGTGGGTCACACATACTTGAGGCGTGGTAACCTCTGCACCTTGAGCAAGAGATCCTTCGCATGCAGTCGCGTGCCCAGTGACCTTTGACTGTACACTGAAAACATCGTTTATCGCTGGATTGCACTTACTTCATCTGCGTCAGGGCCATACCACTAGGGCACGCTTCTTTAGTGCGCTGTCTTGATGTGCAGAACACGCACACACCTTCTTGCATCTATGAGAATCGCGAGCCGAGTTCGTATGGATAACAGAAAAAACAGGCTTCTAGTTAAGACCGCGAGATGGCTGACTGGACGCAAGTTGACCGCCGCTGTGCTGCACGTTACTATCCAAGTAAACACTCTTCTCCAGGCTCACAAGTTGGGCATGGAGGAGCTTGTGTAGGCTATCTAACCCTGAAGAAGAGGCAGCGTTGTCTGCTGTGTCACTCAGCTCGTGTGGCGCAGGTACTATGTAGCAAACTATGACGTCTAGCGGTAATGCCTGCTGAAGGATGTAGCACAGCATCGATGAAGATGACGTTTTTTTCATCCCCGATAATTCCAGGCCTCGGATGTTGACGAGTACGTGGTCATATAGTTGTCTGAGAGCACTGCTGTGTCACCATATGAAGGAACTACGAGTCAGCAGGCGCTACCTTGCGAAGTATTCTTGCTACTGGCGCGTCTGGTCCCCGAAGCGCTTCCCCAGCCTAGCTATTGTGTCCTGGTAACGTGCTTGTGTTGTCGGAAGACCCGCAACCACTGAAGCCACGTCTCCTGTGAAAAACAGTCGTAAATAATGAAATTACTCCGTGGCCGTAAAACTTGCATTGCTATGAGAAATCTCAGCGGATCGCTCCCACGATTCGGTCCATTTGCACACGTCTCCAGAAAAGGGCGCAATGGTGAGTTTCCGTAGCTTGGCTCCCGTTCTTTTCTACAGTGTAGCGACCGTCTGGGCAGTCGAGTCCTCAGCTGCGAAGGTCATCGTACTTCAAATGTGGTCCCGCCTGCTGTTGATCTCAGCAAGCACACGCGTCGCGTTGTCTTCACACTTGAGGGTTGTTTTGTATTCGGTTTGGAAGTCTTCTTCCGTGATGAAACTCTCTGTAGTTCCGCATTCGTCTTGTGGAGTTTATAATTATTTATGTTACGCCTTCCGTAGATGGAGTCGAGCTGCTAATGCGTTGCGGAGTCGTTACGAAAGAGGGCACTTGCCTCGTCGGTGATCCGACTGTTCAGGGATCGTCCTGAAGTCGCTTCGTCTTGAGCTTGTCCGTCGTCAACCATGCAACTCATAGCCGTTCGTACGTTCTTCCGGGGTTTCGGAACCAAATTTGTTGAATACGGCGTACCGGTAACCGTAGACAAACTCGATTGCATCGACAGGTTAAACAAAAGGCGTTTTAATGACGCTGACTCGGACTGCGAACCCCTGCTATTAGTCAGCAGTCCCCTTCTTTTCATCGCGCTCATCTACTCACTTCTTTCCTTGACCCGCACGTCACTTGCGCTAAAACAACGCGTCGTATGCTTTCTTTTTTCTGGATGACCTATCCGCAGAGGTCTGCCAATAAGTTTACTGAAATTACGGCTAGGCTTAGTTGATTTTCGTGCCCAAAGTGGAAAGGTGACCGCTCAATCACAGACTTTCCATTCTTTTGATCATTGTTATGTGACCACCTGGTCTTAGTTGTTTTGTAACGCAAAATATGTCGACCAGCAAGTAAATAACACGAAATAAATTAAAATAAATGAAATATGGAAAGTAACTGCTAGGCCTTTGCCTGGTAATTAGCGCACTGTGAAGTCAAGATGTTGTTCGCCCTCTTAATGGCTATAGAATTTTCTTCATTTCACGAACTCTCTGATCTCGGTACCGTACGCTCAGGTGACACTAGTCTTCAATTAGCATGATAAGGCGCTGATCTAGGAAACTGTCGTGCAGAAATATTTTTTTGCCTGCAAAGTTTTGTGCGTTTCACAATCGTGTTCGATCACTTCATCCCAGCAAGTGCATCATTGTGCCGCATATAAGGACAGAGTGCAGCGAACGTGCACGCACACTATGTTGCGCGTGATGCTTGATGATTTGCCAGAAGATACGCATTAAATTACAACACGGAAAGCTCTCAAATGTGGCAGATGTCATTCTCGAATCTTGACGGTACTTATTTCGCTTGTTCTCTTCCTACCGTGTTTGTCCACGGCTGCGATGTTGTGTTTGCTATGACTGTGTAATGCTTGCACCGCCGGGAACTGACACTCGGCCAAAATTGCGTGCCTTTGGCAGGCCCATAACTTGGGCACTGACTAAGAAGTTGAATTAGCCTACTATTACTTCGATTAATATTATGACAAAGAGATAACAACAGCTGACGAGCCCGAGATGGTAACAAACCCAAACACAGTGAATTAAATGCTTTTGTATTTCTTCTTTTGTACCATCTTCAAGCGCTGCCATTTCACCTTTGGGGTATCTGACCAGACACGCTCAATATGCACTTTCCTGACCAACTCCGCTGTAACTTGATTAGGGAAAGTAGTATGGAACGGCCACTCACAGGAAGCGTAACCCAGAGGTGATAGTACCCGAAAACGTGGGCGTAAAAGCAAAAGTAGGCGAGATCAAGTCGATCGGCCAGGGTCACCAAGAGAAGGAATGCGTGCTGTACTGTGGCCAGATCTGGGTCATCGAGAGTCTGGAAAAGAAAAAAGAACGAGTGAAACGCTTAAAGTAGGCCGGGCACATAGCGATCGCGTAGGGTCTGCTTTGATTATATGTAACAAGGAAATGATATCAGCTCGGAAAAACATTAGCACAAAGGGCGAATGTGTTAACTCAATGATTCAGTAGGTCACATAAGATCGCATGCGTTTATTTTATGCCTCTTGTCCTCATTTGTACTACATATGCCTTGCGGCAAATCACCCGGGTTAAAAAAAAATCACCGACGATTATGATATTCTCTAATACTAAATTTGAGCGCCGCTACATACATATGTGTTCTCATTTCCCGATATATTGATGTGCGCGGACAACCCGTCTCGTGCGGCACGTTCTGTCTCGTGCACCATTCGGAGCGGTCGCACCCGCCGAGCCCGTCTTGTGTGGCACTACGGTTTTCTTCTCACGCTTTCGCCATACCCTCCTCCACTGCTTTCCCACTCGCGCTCGCTTCGCTATCGCTCTTTCATCCCTCGCTGCGCTTTGCGTTCGCTCTTTCATCCTTCGCTGTGCTCGTTCTGAGACTTCATCGTGCTGGCTCGCTCTGAGACTCCATCGTGCTAGGCGGCCTGAAGGATCCTAGCCAGCCACGTGGTGGTAGCTTACCACTTCGAAGTGGCTGCCGTATACGTAAGGCCGAAATTTCACGGTAGCGCAAATGAGAGCAAGGCGCTCTTTCTCCGTCCTGGAATAATGCGCTTCCGCTGTTGACAGTGACCGGCCCGCGTAAGCTATTACGCTTTCAACTCCGTTCTTCCTTTGAAATAGCGCGGGACCGAGGCCTATGCTACTTGTGTCGGTGTGGATCTCCGTATCGGTGTCTTCGTCAAAGCATAGAGAAAGAAATTCCATGCCCCGAATTTTCCCTAGATATGAACAAGATGCCATGTTTAGCTCACCGAGGACACTATAGAGAAACAAACAACCGATCTCGTTATATACCCTTCAGTCACGGCATACACGTTTGTGAACGCGACCTATTTTTGCCATAACTGTGCAGTGATTGCAAGGAATAGACAATGAGCATTAAATTGTACATTCTGATTTCTTAAAATACACCCTTTTCACTTCTGAATCAAATGTATGGCTTCACACGACCACTTTCATTATGGCACTACCGTCTTTGACGGGACGTTTGAAGTGGGACGTTTCGGTAGTAATCGCGAAAGATTATTTCTTCCCTTGTTTTAATGCTTCTGCCCAATAATTAAGCTGTGCATGTAATTCGAGCGGGTGATTCAATTTATTTAATGGAGAAACGCAGCGTAAGTGATGGTACAATAAATGAATATTTATTTACTATGTAATTATGACGGGTCACTATCAAGTGCGGACTCATTCTCCCACCTTAACTTGTTTTCTGTATGTAGCCTCCAGCCCGTTGGGATAAAATTGCGTACATTTCACATTTATCGACAGTCGATCGTAATTTGTGAATGAAGGTATTTCACGGAAATACATGAAAACACCAGGGTTTAGTAATTATCTGCGACACTTGCATTTAGAGCAGGGAAGTGACAGCTTCGCAACGAATTGCACTTAAAATCTTTCTACTTTCACGAAATTTCACGCTCGCATCTCGTGCGTTGTTCTAGGAAACATTGCGATTAGCGGCAGTATGACACCCTGTAACGCTTAAATGAGTAGCTTTCAACAAAGGCAGTAATGAACCTACACAGAATAAACATATATCGCTCGTCAGTCGGAACATAGTTTCGTACGTCGAATAAATAAAAACACCGTGCCCCGTATATTTTGCCGAGGATACCGGGGGGAAACAACCAAATGCCGTGTATAACGCATAAAAATTGAAATAAAGCGACCAGCCAGTTACTGTTTCCAGAGTACACAGCGCAAATTTTCGGTACACATCACCAAGAAGTGGCCCTAAATTTTTCGAAATATGAAATATCTGCTGCGTTTGCTCCTGCCCGGAAGGAAGTAATATTGTAGCTCGTATTTAGGAACAGCCTGAAAATTAAATCGTCGGTCAGAAGCGACAAATGTATTTAGAAAAAATTCAAGTAAGTGTTCTATTGATGTTGAAATGACTCTGCGAGTTCGACCAAGGTCATTTTCACAAGCATAATTATGGTAAGTAGTGATTAAACAAATAAAATTTGACAGTTACACCTGTAAGAAGTTCAATTAGATTTCTGATCGTGATAAGATACTAAGGTTCCAACGCTGCAATGGACACAGATTAAATAGCCCCGGCATTTGATAATCCAACGATTTCAGGCCATAAGGCGCGCCAGTCTTTCGGCGCGGCTGATTATAATACTTTATGCAGACGTCCCCCTCAACCGCAGAATAAATATAACAACTGACTATACTTTAGAATACGGATATAGCGGTAGGAAAAAGCTGGGCATGATGCAAGTTGCGCAACCTGACAGTTTGTTAGGGTGGGAACTCCACAGCGCCAGGTGTTATCCGCAACGCGAGCGTGCATGGCGAATCTCGCGCGTCGTCCGCTACAGGGCGTCCCGAGAAGGCGCCAAAGACAATCGTCGTTGTCCAAGCGACGATTGTCTTTTGCGTAGTAAACAAAAGCATTACTCATGTGGTCACTCTTCTAAGAAAGAAAATTTAGTTTCAGCAGTAGTTTTAATGGACTTTCGAGCGTGCAACCAAAAGTGCGAAAGCCCCCTTTCAAAAGCGGGGGGGGGGGGGGCAAATGACATACTTTGCACACACCCCCCATCTTTGACCGTGCGGGGGTTGTGCCCCGTGTCCCCCCCCCCCCCCCCTTGGGCACATACGCCCATGGTTGACGATGGCCTAAGCACAGAAGTTCTTCCTAAGCGAAACGACGTGTTTATGGTTGCAGGGTGAGAGCGCATGATTTGATCACCTCTAGTACTGTCTGCAGCCGCCTAAGATGATCTTCGAAATTCGTGGCAGGCTACAACGTCATCCAAGTAGACGAGACAATTCTGCCGCTTCAGTCCTGCCAAGACTGTCCATCGCGCGCTGGAACGTTGCAGAGCAAAGTCCAAATGGCATCACCTTGAACTCGAAGAGGCCGTCTAGTGTGATAAACGCGGTCTTCTCTCTATTGCTTTCGTCGACGTCAATTTGCGTATAACCACTCTTGATAACCGCCAACAAAAATACAGAGTACATTGCAGAGTCTGTCTAATCCGTCGTCTATCCATGGGAGAGGGTATAAGTCCGTCATTTTGTTAAAGCGGCCATAATGGACGCGAAAGCGTAGAGTTCCATCCTTCTTCATTAAGACCACAGAAGACACTCACGGGCTTTTCAACGGCTGGATGACGCCGTAGCGCAGCATTTCGTCGACTTGTTGCCTTAGAGCCCTTGGTTCTCGGTGAGGGCTCCAGGCGGAGTGGTTGAGCGGATTGTTCGGTTATAGCGCGATGCATTGCAACTTATGTTTGCCGAATCCTCGATGGCAGAAGAATTAGAAAAGAAAATAGAAATAGAAAATAGAAAAATAGAAATAGAAAAAAAAATTAGAAAATAGAAAAGAATTATATATATCGTCTGAGAAGACTTTCGAGCTGTTGTTGCTTACTCATGGGCGGCTTGGATAATATTGAAGACCGGTTACCCAACTATGACCGCCGAGGTACACCGACAGAATCCAAAGGTACAAACATAATGCTGCTTTCTACAATTTATTCGATGTATGCGATCGTCGTGCCCTTGTTAATGCATTTGAATTCGTGGCTGAAGTTTGTCGGCATCAATTACCTTTTTCCTCCGTGCAGTCGACCGATCCCTTTTGCGACACAAATTTTGTGGTCCAGCAGTAGGCGTTGGTCGCCCTCGATGACTGCTCCAACGCCTGCGGGTGTTTCAGTGCCGACGGAAATGGCGATGCTAGAGCGCGGCGGAATGTTGACTTGCTCTTCGAGCACACTCATGGCACGGTGACTCCGGGAGCTCTATCGCGTGATTTTCGGATAGCGTTATCGACTTCGGCTTCAAGTCGACGATTGCGCAGTGTTGGTTCAGGAAATCAATGCCGAGAATTACGTCTCGTGAACACTGCTGGAGGATAACGAAGGATAACGAAGGTTCAATCATGAACGGCAATTCTCGCCGTGCAGATTCCGGTCGGTGTTAGGTGTTCTCTAGCGTCCTGATTTTAGGGCATTCCCATGCAACTTTTTTCTGCTGGGCGGCAATGGGTCTACCCCTGACGAAGTAGACGGCGCGTTTGTCGACTAAGGCGGTGAATGCGTGGCCGTCGAGAAGCACATCGAGGTCGGTGGTTATGTTGCGTTGCAGATTGGTCTTGGCGTCCGTTCACGGCTGTGTCATGTTCACATGTGGCTGGGACGCCACGTCGTCAGTTCTTTTGTCGGCGTATTCCTTGCTTCCAGACTTCGTCGGGATGGTGGCGTCTTCATCAGCGACAGAGGATCTTCGTCACTTCGACGAACAGCAACCGCCTCTGCATTGGTTGCTGCTTTTACTTTTTTGTATGTGGGCTTGCAAAGCGGCAGCGGGCTGAATTAGTGTGTGGTCGGCGTGGCGGGGACAGGTAGCGGCCTGGTGACGGCGAACGGGAGGCCCGTGGAGGGCTCCACTGAGTCGCAGCGAGATAGTCGGCGATGTCAGGTGGGCGTTCACCTTGCTGCGGGCGCCATGCTTTGACGACGAACCCTCGCAGTCTTATGTCGCGGTATGGACATCGGCGGTTAATGTGGCCGGCTTCTCCGCAATGACAGCAGAGAGGACGGTGTTCGGGGGTAGGCCAAACGAGCCTTCCTTTGAATACTGCGCGTGACAACAGGTTGTCGTACTGGCGACGGCGGTGGTGGACAAGGGAACTGCGGCATTACCGGGACTTGCCGTGGGCGCGTATGAGGTACGTGACAGCGGGCTACGGCGTCGTAGGTGACCACTTATCGCTGAGGGTGCGGCGATAAAGGGAGTCCGAGTGACTCGTGGATCACTTCGCGTACGACGTCACTTGAGGCTGCGATGAAGAGAACATCTTGCACAGTAAAACGACTCTGATGGTCCCTCTGAGTTCGTCGGAGGCTAGTGCTGGAATTTCACTATTCGGCGACAGCACTTGGCAGTTCTGTTGCCGGGTACGGATTCCCAGCTCTTTTCAATGCCCGTAGTCTGCGTTAAAAATTCGGCCACAGTCTTGCGTGCATTTCGAATCAATCCGTCGAAAACCTCTTGCTTCACACCACGCGCCAAAAAGCGCATTTTCTTCTCTTCAGACATGTCCAGATCGACGTGGCGGAACAGGATGATCATTTCTTCTATGTAGATCGCAATGTTCTCGCTTGAGAGTTGCGCCCGTGATTTCAGTATCGCTTCAGCTCGCTCTTAGCGGACGACGCTCATGAAGACCTTCAAGAGAGCGCTGCGGAAGATGTCCCATGTTGTGAGGGTGGACTCTTGATTCTCAAATCGCATCCTGGCGGCGTCTGCCAAGCAGACGTGAACATGGTGTGGCTTGTCGTCGAAGTTCCAGTTCTTGAACTTGAACGCAACGACCTTTTTGTATGTTCCGTGCTGTAGAATTCCGTGCTGCGGGGGGAGGGTTTGTAGCCTGCGGCTTGCTCGATGGTCCGGTGGGAAGTTAGAACGGTCTTCGGGATGAGGGCTTGGATCGCGACTTTGCGGGGGCGTCCGGTACATGAACTCGCAAGTACCTCCACCAGATGTCATGTATTAGTGATGTGGAAGAACACAGCAGCAAAACTGTAAATAACTATTGAGCAAACCTATGCCGACAAAAGCAAGTTACACTCATGGCACAACAAAAGCGGTGAACGCAGTCGGTGATTGTCGGAATCTGATCTGCCGGTCAAGCATGTCAGATTTTACACATGAGTCATCGAAGGACCCAGACTAATCGCTGGTGCCGGCGTGTTTTGCAGAAAGTACTACACAATTCGCGTCGCATATGCAATCAGAATTACACAAGCTTTGGTGACAAGAGAGTCCGCATAGAACCACCGATAACATTCCAGTAAGTACGAATCATGCGGCGCGTCTTGCCCTGAGCGATAACCAAGTTGTTAGTGGGTGAAGTGCAGTACTGGAGAAAAGCATAAATAAGTACACGTGTACACATACACAGGACCTCTTCGATTATGCAGTCCCGGACTGTCCGCGAACCGTCTGCGGTTTTCGGTCTGACTAGCCCCGACAGAAGAGCGCGTCATTGTCACGTGATCCAGCTGTCGGGGACTGTCCGAGGTTTCCTTCTAAAGCATCATGACCGCAAGTCACTCTCCTAGCTGCTGTTGTCTGCTCTTAGCTACTCGTAGATAGCCGCCTACCCAGCAAATTCATTAGCGTGGCCTCCGAAATGGTGCAGTCTCAGAGGTCCACGTCGCCGACACAACCATTAAGCTTTCATAGTGGGATAGCTGCCTGAGCGCAGAGAACGTATTCGCAAGTTTACGTCGTGCGCTCGCTCTTCGTGCACCTTAACTGGTCTATTTACCTAGCTCAGTGCTTCCGAAATTTAAGCTGAATTCTCACACGGACATAGCCAAATCGCTGTCGGGCCACGTCGCTGTTCACGCGGAAAGCAGCCGCCAATATATATATATATATATTGTGACGCAGCAGTTATCACGGCGTTTATTCCACGTCAAAAGATTAGGCGAACCGACCACGCCCACAGCACGGAGCACACACGAGAGCCAGCCCCACAAGCGATGATGAAGAAGAACCCCATATGAACCCTATATGATAATGATCATGTACAGATGACAAAGAATAGCTAACTTTCCTCTCGGCTAGCGATACGAGATATGGTCTACGGCGCACGATGGATGTACCATCTGTCTCTATCCGATGCGTCGTAATCGAAGTCTTTCCCAACGAAGATGAATGCGCGTCAAAGGGAGCTTCATGTTTTTGGATCAAAGCAAGCAATTGTTGTGACTGCGAAGGTGTCAAGTCGGAACTGATGGCAGCTGCAAGAGCTCAAGGAGATGCGGCCTGTCCGGTACAAGGACCTTCAGAGGAAGCTGGTTTAAAGGAAACAACAGATATAGACTCCGATTCAGTGGCGCAAGCCAATGTAGTGCCTTTAGGGATGAGAATCTTCGGATGTCGGGTTTGTAGCGTAGAGAAGTGCAGAGCCATGATCAAACCTAACGAGCCCTGATGCAAAGGCTATCCCTCTTGCAAGAGAGCGTGCAGATGGCAATACGAGCACGTCGCCGCAGTCAATCACATCAGACGTGATAGTAACGATGCTTTGATGGCGAGGAGGTAGCGCGGTATCTTCTGCAGCAAGGAAGTGAAGGGGTGCGTCATCTGCATGAAGTGAATAGGTCGTGTCGGTCTTGTGGAGAACGCGTTCTCCACAGCAGATGGAGGCGGAGGCCGTAGAAAGAAAATCGCATCCCAATGTGAGCTGCTGGGCACACGAACTTAGCACAGCAAATTGTACGTGATGTAGAAGTCCATCGATGGAAATACGAGCTGTGCACATCGCGATAGGTCGAATGGAGGCCCCTTGAGCAGCGAGTAGCGTAGGTCCATCATAGGGGGTCGTAACTTTCCGAAGTCGCGAACACAATTCACGGTGAATGACTGAAACACTAGCACCAGTGTCTATTAAAGCTTCTACTTGTGCACCTTCTACTACAACCAATATCACATTGCACGGACGCGATGGAGGAATTTCTGTCCTGTCGTTCGATGTAGCTTTTCCTCCAAAAGCTGCATAATTCAGTTTTCCGGACGACGCTCGGCGAATTGAGAAGCAGGTCTCAGTGGGGACGTAGAGCGGCGAAGGGGTGACGGCGAGCGGCATTTCGCAGGACGGTAAGCCGTCTCGGATGCTACAGTAGGCGATGGAGAGCGTCCGCGCGGTGGACCATAAGGACGGCGTTAGTCATGGAAGCTCCCTAGACGTTATCAAGCAGTTATCACAGCGTTTATTCCGCGTCAAAAGATTGGGTGAACCGACCACGCCCACAGCACGGAGCACACACGAGAGCCAGTCCCACAAGCGATGATGAAGAACCCCATATGATGATGATCATGTACAGATGACAAAGAATAGCTTATAAATTCCCACAATATATATATATATATATATATATATATATATATATATTACTCAAAGCTCGTGAGAGCATCTATTAAAGGCCCAACGCGTGTCTAGGACAGAGCACCTGCACGCCCTCTACGAATTCTGCATGTCCAAAAGCAAACGTTCGAACTTGATAACTGAAGGAATCAGCATAACACGAATCGGCGAAGCTCCGATGATATTACACCCCACCGAGCTACCCGTATGAAATAGCCACATGCAATATCATATGCTTCCTCGCCCACCAGTTTCGCTCACCTGAAAGGCGAAATCTACCTGTGTATTGCGCATGTGGCAGTAAACATGACAGATTTTGCGAAACACGTCAAGAAAAGCAAGCATGTGCTTCTCTCTTAAAAAACACGAACACTAAATCTGCAGCAATTAGACTGCTTCTGAAAAACTCGCATGATGGCACACAAGGCACCGATGTAAGGGAAGAAATAGCTTAGTGCACAATATTTGCGTCTCCATCTTGAAGGGGCCGCGCAATATGACGAAGACAGAAGGCAGGAACACACGGGACAATGCTGAACGCTGAATGACAGCGATGAATTTCCTTCGGCGCTGTCCTGTGTGTTCCTGCTTTCTGTCTTCGTCTTATTGCGCTGCCCCTTCAAGATGTTCAACCAGTACGAACTCGCCCAAATGTGGATCCTTCTACATTTGCGTCCGCAACGAGCAATGCATGCAGAAGCACGCGGCTTCCTTCAGAACATGGCGTCAAACGCCGCGCGCATCTTCTTAAGACAGCGGTCGTCTGCTCGCTGCTTGCGCATGTATGAGAAAAATACCTGCTAACAACTCTAAAAGTCTGCGGACGGTCCGTGACTTCCGGTCTATGAGAAACGAAGGCGATTCTGGCAGCTCTGGGACTGGTTGGCGGAGCTTCCAAAGCTGTTCGAGAAAATCAGATGCGGGACAGCAGTCCCAAGCAGTCTGGGGCTGTCAGGGACTCATAATTCAAGAGGCCCACTAATCTGCACACTCGCAGCTGCAAGCACACTCTTAGAGAATGTTAAATCCATGCCCGTACGCCGTTGGGTCTTCGGTTGGGCCGGATCGGTGTGTCATTGCAAGTGATATGTCAGCAACATGAAACGCGTAAACCACTCCCTTTTCAATCCCGACACATTCGCATTAAAATCGCCGACAACGACCACAGGGGTAGTGTCATCGCAATTAACCCACGCAAAGTGAGTAGACATGAGCCTTGCGCTTATGAGCCATTCTATGTCTTGCTTGCTTACGGCGGTATCAGTCGATGATGACAGATCTCGACATGCTGTTCTGTATGTTGTATGCATGATTAGAAGGAATGTAAGCATTGTTCGCTTAACTTTTATGAGTGCTTGTAGCCTCTTCCTTACGGGGCTATGAGCCATCGCATTTTTGTGCCATTGATCATGATAGCTAATGTGTGCGAAGGCTAAAGTTCTACGGTATCTAAGCCATATACAGCTCCGTTGTAAAAGGCTTTCAAAAGGTGACGCTGCCGTTGTTAGCTGTGTTTCCGAAAATTTAACGTTACTGGCTATCTTAGGAGCGTTACAACAATTTGATCAATCCTTGCTTTTACGCCATTTCTTTGCGTTTGATCGCTGTCCTCGGTGAACTGAAGGAAGTGCCATGTATCTATTTGGTTAGAGTAAGACCCAGATAACGGATGATGTGTGGGCAAAGTTCAGAGTGGGTGGGTTTATTAGCACATTCACAATAAATAATGTATGCAAGCCCTCCGAAGCATTATTAGTGTTTCACGGGCGCGCATAATTCATCATCATCATCTTCTTCTTCAGTCTATTTTATGTTCATTGCAGGACGAAGGTCCCTTCCTACGATCTCCAATTAGCCCTGTCTTGCGCCAACCGATTCCAACAAGCGCCCGCGAATTTCCTAATTTCATCGCTTCACCCAGTTTTCTGCCGCCCTCGACTGCGTTTTCCTTCTCTTGGTATCCATTCTGTAACCCTAATTCTCTAACGGTTATCTAACCGGCGCATTACATGACCTGCCCAGCTCCATTTCTTTCTCTTAATGTCAATTAGAATATCGGCTATACCCGTGTGCTCTCTGATCCAAACCGCTCTCTTTCTTTCTCTTTACGCTATGCCTAGCATTCTTCGTTCCATCGCTCTTTGCGCGGTCGTTCACTTGTTCTCAAGCTTCTTTTTCAGTCTCCAAGTCTCTGCCTCATACGTCACCACTGGCAAAATGCACTGATTGCGCACAGTCCTTTTCAATGATAATGGCAAGCTTCCAGTCAGGAGCTGACAATGTCTGCCGTATGGAATCCAACCCATTTTCATTCTTCTATGAATTTCCTTCTCATGATCAGGGTTTCCTGTGATAAATTGACCTAGATAAACGTACTGCTTCACCGACTCTAGAGGCTGAACGGCGATCCTGAATTTTTGTTCCCTTACCCGGGTATTCATGATTATCTCTTTTCTGCATATTAATTTTCAACGCCACTCTTACGCTCTCTCTATTAAATTCCCCTATCATTTGTCGCAACTCGTTTACAGTTTTTCTGAACAGGACAATGTCATCGGCAAATCGAAGGTTGCTGAGATATTCGCCGTCGATCCTTAGCCCTAAGCCTTCCCACTTTAATAGCTTGAATACTTCTTCCTAGCACGCAGTGAATAGCATTGTAGAGATTGTGCTTCCTTGTCTGACACCTTTCTTTATAGGTACCTTCCTACTTTTCTTGTGTAGAATTAAGGTGGCTGTGGAATCTAGTTATTTTCCGAGGTAAGCGGTCTCTATTCCTTGGTTACGCAATTCCTCTATGACTGCTGGTTTCTCTACTGTATTAAATGCCTTTTCGGAATCTATGAAAGCCATATAGAAAGGCTTATTGTACTCTGCGGATTTATCGATAACCTGATTAGTGACATGGATGTGATACATTATAGAGTATTCCGTCCTGAAGCCTTCCTGTTCCCTTGGTTGACTAAAGTCCAGTATTGCCTTTCTTCTATTGAGATTTTGGTGAATTATTTTATATAATACTCGGAGTAAGCTAATCGGCTTATAGTTTTTCAATTCTTTAACGTCTCCCTTTTTGTGGATTAGTATAATGTTTGCATTCTTCCAGTTTTCTGGGACCCTTGCAGGCTATAGACACTTCGTATAGAGAGCTGCCAGTTCTCCAAGCAATATGTCTCCTCAATTTTTGATTAAATCTACTGTTACCCCATCTTCTGCCGATTTTCCCTGTTTCACGTCTTGCAAGGTCCTTCTGACCTCATCGCTAGATATACGAGGAGTCTCTGCGACCTGTTCATTACTGCTTCGAATAGAGGTATCGTGGCTCCTCTTGGTACTGTACAGGTCAATACAGAATTCTTTCGCTGCTTTTACTATACCTTCGAGATTGCTGATTATATTACCCTGCTTATCTTTCAGTGCATACACCTTTGTTTGTGCTATGCCAAGTTTCCTTCTCATTGATTTCAGGCTGCGTCCATTTTTTACGGCTTCTTCAGTCTTCCTCACGTTATAGTTTCGAATATCACTTATTTTCACCTTCTTGATGGGTTTTGACAGTTTCAAAGTTCACACACAGATTTTCATCAAAAAAGGAAAGTCGTAGTTTGCGTCCAGTTATTTCTTCTACATTTGCACATATATTCAGCTTCACGGGTTTCAGTTTGTACTTCTGTAGATCACGAGCATGTATGCACGACTGTGAATGGTCGTCAGTACGCCTGTAGGGTTTGCCTAGCCGAGCTCACGGCCGTCTGCGCACGTGCGATTCCGGAACTACGAGGACAGAATCGTTTAGAAATCGTTCTAAATGAAGTTATCCATCGCGATCAGCAAAACACATCTATCGCGGATACATCAACAGGTTGTTAGGCACATAAGATTTACGAAACCGGTTTCAGAAATCTCCGAAACTCGCTGCCGATGTGTGCCTACTGAGATGGCCCCTTTTTTGTGTACTCCTGTAGATCACGAGCATATATCCGCAACTGCTAAATGGCATGTATTGCAAGTTCGCCGGGAAACAGAACGTGAACGGTTAGCTTAGAGGCGTCGTATAAGCGCTTTCCAACCATAGAGTAAGGCGGCTTCCAAGGTCGCCTATTTTACGCGAGGCTCAGCACTATTGTTCGGTGGGCCGCCTCACCACTGAGAATTAGCCTTTGAGGGAAAGTATCAGCCAATGCACCCTCCTCACATCCGACGTCTCAGCCTTGCGCGGCGCATCAGTACCGGTGCCGTCTCGTTCGGAAAGACTTCTCCGCTGCATGAGACAGAGAGCCGAGGCCGTGAACGGTTTGATGTACCTCCGTCCAGGCGTAGCTTCTGAATTCGCGGTAAGCGCTGAAAGTTTTTGTTTTTCTCATTTTCTGTTTTTTCCAGACTTCTTTGAAGTGCTGTTCAATTCCGCCGGAAATATACCGTGTATCTAGTCGCGTTCGTGGCCGCTTGCGTACCGGAGATGCCGAAACTACGATGTTAGAACCATTGAGAAATACTATGCCGTGCCTCTTGCCGCAATCATCAAAACCCGCATACCGCGGATAATTCAAGCATATTTTCAGGCATTTCGGATATACTATTAAGACTTAAACTGACTCTACCGACATGCCTCGAGCTGATTTTCTAATGAGAGCCAAAAGAAAAGAAATTGCAGCGCTAAAGGAAGAGAAAAAGTGATGAGAAGGTTTGCAGAAGCGCGGAAACAATAACAAATAAATAATGTAACACCAACAGTTGCTTAGTTCACATACACATTGTCATCAAAACAAAAAAAAAATTAGTCGTAGTCTGCGTCCAGTTATTTTTTCTACATTTGCACTTATATTCGTTTTCGCGGGTTTTCGGTTGTACTCCTGTAGATCACGAGCATGTATTCGCAACTGTGAATGGTCGTCAGTACGCCTGTAGGGTTTGCCTAGCCGAGTTCACTGCCGTCTGCGCACGTGCTATGCCCGAACTACGAGACCAGAAGCGTTTAGAAATCGTTCTGCATGGAGTTACCCGTCGCGATCAGGAAAACACTTCTCTCGCGGATTAATCAAATGAGTTTTTAGGCATGTAGGTCCCTCTGGGCTGTACTTGTCAGCAATAAGGTAGCCTCGCCGCCTATGGGATCATCTGACTGATCTATGTCGAATGCTCGATTGCCATAGTCGGAAGCTCGAATCTCTCTATAACATCTTTTTTTTTACGATGGTGAGTGTGAAATTCACCTCATCCAATGAACATGTGCAGGCTTCGAGTGACGCCTGTCACCGGAAAAAGATGCCGAGAGCGAATGGCTCTATACTAATCCAGGTACAACCAAATTAGGAGGGCCCACTAAGCTTCAACAAGACACTCCATCACAAGAACAGGAATTGACCTCCCTGGTGCAGTATTCAGCCACTACCTCCCAAATGAATCACTCTATTACCCAATGACCCTCAGTCCCCTGCAGCTGTGGAGCACTTGACCAAGGCGGTGGTCAGACTTGTAACGCAGCAGAGGGTGCTAAGAATCTCTGGGTCCGGACAGGCCGCCAATGGAAACTGACGCTTGCAACGTTTAACACCCGAACCCTCTCGAGTGAGGCTAGCTTAGCAGGACTGTTTGAGGAACTATCAGACATTGTTTGGGATATCATCGGCCTTAGTGATATTAGAAGAACTGGTGAGGCTTACACGTTGCTGAATAACGGACATGTTCTCTGCTAAAGAGGTCTCATAAGAAGCCTTACGGGATCCCTAATCCATAAGGACATAGCAGGCAACATTGACGAAGTCTACAGCATTAATGAGAGGGGAGCTGTAGTCGTAACCCAACTTAATAAGAGGTATAGATTAAAGGTAGTACACGCCTACGCTCCAACATCCTGTCACGACGATGAGGAAGTAGACCAGTTTTATGAAGGCGTTGAATTAGCCATGAGAAAAGTGCAAACTCAGTATGCCGTAGTAATGGGCGACTTCAGGGCAAAAGTGGGGGAAAAGCAGTGAACAAGCTGGTGAACAAGCAATTGGGCACTACGGCGTCGATTCTACGAACGCTAGAGGAGAGATGCTGGTAGAATTCGCAGAAAGGAATAAGCTGAGAATAATGAACACCTTTTTCAGGAAGCGCAGCGACAGGAAGTTGACCTGAAAAAGCCCTAATAGTGAAACAAGAAATGAAATGTACTTCATACTTTCTGCTGATCCCAGTATAGTGCAGGATGAAGTGATAGGTAGGGTAAAGTGCAGTGGTCATAGGTTAGTGAGGGCGAGGATACACCTCAATTTGAAGCGAGAGAGCCAAATTGGTCACTAAGACACAGGTCAACTTAGAGGCAGTAAGCGTAAAAGCAGACAAATTCAGGTTGGCACTTGCAAACAAATATGCAGCCTTAGAACAGAGAGGTGAGGATGACATAGAGCTAATGAATGAAACCGTAACTAGGCGGGCTTCATAGGCAGCAATAGAAGTGTGAGGCAAGGCACCAAGGCATCCAGAAGGCAAGCTCTCCCAAGTAACAAAGGACCTAATAAAGAAATGACAAAGAATGAAAGTGTCCAACTCAAGAGATAAGATAGAATTCGTGGAACTGTGAAAACTGATCAACATGGCGAAAATAGGTGATATTCGAATCTATAACATTAGAAAGACTGAAGAAGCCGTAAAGAATGGATGTAGCCTGAAATTAGTTAGAAAGAAACTTGGCATAGAACAAACCAAGATATATGCACTGAAAGATATTAAGCAGGGTAACATCATTAGCAATCTCGAAGATATAGAAAAAGAAGCAAAATAATTCTATATTGACCTCTACAATACCCAGAGGAGTCAAGATACTTCCATTAGAAACAGTATAGAACAGGATACAGAAACTCCCCCTAATACTAGCGATGAGGTGCCTTGCAAGACATGAAACGGGGAAAAGCGGCAGGAGAAGATGGAATAACAGTCGATTTAATCAAAGACGGAGCAGACATACTGCTTGGAAAACTGGCGGCTTTTTATACGAAGTGTCTATTGACCGCAAGGGTCACAGAAAACTGGAAGAATGCAAACATTATATTAATCCACAAAAAGGGAGACGTTAAAGAAGTGCAAAATTACAGGCCCATTAGCTTACTCCAAGTATTACATAAAATATTAACCAAAATTATTTCCAATAGAATAAGGGCTACACTGGACTTTAGTCAACCAAGGGAACAGGCTAGCTTCAGGAAGGAATACTCTACAATGGATCTCACATCCATATCATTATTCAGGTTATCGAGAAATCCGCAGAATGTAATGAGCCTCTCTATATGGCTTTCATAGATTACGGAAACGCATTTGATTCAGTAGAGATATCAACAGTCATAGTGGCATTACGTAATCAAGGAGTACAGAACGCTTGCGTAAATACCTTCTAAAATATCTACAGAGGTTCTACAGCTACCTTAATTCTACACAAGAAAATCAGGAAGATACCTATAAGGCAAGGCGTCAGGCAGGGAGACACATCTACAATATTTGCTGCGTTCTTGTAAAAATTATTCAAGCTATTAAACTGGGAAGGCTTAGGAGTAAAGATCGACGGCGAATATCTCAGCAACCTTCGGTTTGCCGATGACATTGTTCTATTCAGCAACACTGCAGACGAGTCACAACTAATGATTGAGGACCTTAACAGCGAGAGTGTAAGAGTGAGATTGAAGATTAGTATGCAGAGACAAAGATAATGATAAATAACCGGGCAAAGGAACAAGAGTTAAGGATCGCCAGTCGGTCTCTAGAGCAGCTCCTGACAAGGTTAGGTCGCGACCCAAGGAGGCATCTCGATCGATCCGCCGATATACCCGACGAGATCCGTAAGACCCTGCAAGTCAATCCCATTCCGAAAAACATGGATCCAAATCTCCACGCGACCAGAAGGCAGGCGCGGGCAGACTATGTGGAAAGACATTTAGCCAAGCTAGAAAACACGGTTTTCACGTATGTAACACTGTATCCATGGAATAGACACACAAATTACATTAAGGCAGCTTCGGTAGTGGTTGACAACGCAGGCAAGCTAATCACCTGCGCAACTACACCTAGCGACAGGATAGTGGAAGCGGAGGAAGTCGCTGTTGCGCTGGCAGCGGCTGAGGTCTATCGAAAAGATAAATCAATGGTCATTTTAACGGATTCAAAAGAGACATGCAGGAACTACACAAAGGGTAGAATCTGCAGGGCTGCCCTAGCTATCCTCCGCAAGGCAGAACACCCCAGACACACCGCAACCCACAAACTAATCTGGATTCCGGCACACACGGGGATAGAAGGAAATGAAAAGGCAGACAGCTTGGCTCGCAAGATCACGTACCGAGTCGAGCGGCCACACGCCCTGGGACAGCACTTCACCGTGGAGATCGGCTATTCAGAGTTACTGAATTACTACAGAGGCAATAGAATTAGATACTCCCCGCCACATAAAGCCTTAACACAGCAAGAAGCAGCTAGTTGGCGGAGGCTGCAAACGGGAACCTTCTCTAACTTACATATACTAAGCAAGATGTATCCTACACAATTTAGGAACACTTGCCCGTGGTGCGGGGCAACCCGCACGCTTTACCATATAACCTGGGAGTGTAAACGTAACTACACATTCCACCAACACAAAACCCCGAGTGCGGAGCAGTGGGAGAGCCGGCTCACCAGCTGCGAGCTCGCCGCCCAAAGGGCAATGGTGCAGCACGCAAGCGAAGCAGCGCGGCTCAGTGGAGCCCTGGACTAGGGCCCAACCCTGCTAAGAAGGTCAAGCGTCTGCAGCGAATAAGGCGAAGACCGAACGCTAAACCCTTAATGGACCAAATAGTTCCCTCTCTCTCTCTCTCTCTCTAGAGTCTTTGAAGGAGTACGTTTACCTAGGTCAATCACAGGGAAACCTGATCACGTGAAGGAAATTCGCAGAAGAATAAAAATGGGTTCACTCGCGTATACGGCAGAGATTGCGAGCTCCTGACTAAAAGCTTACCATTATCATTGAAAAGGAAGGTGTAAATCAGTGCATTTTACCAGTGGCGACATATGGGGCAAGCCTTGGAGACTGACAAAGAAGCTTGAGAACAAGTTAAGGGCCGCGCAACGAGCGATGGAACGAAGAATGCTAGGCATAGCGTTAAGAGACAGAAAGATAGCGGTTTGGATCAGAGAGAAAACTGGTATAGCCAATATTCTAATTGACATTAAGAGAAAAAAATGGAGCTGGGCAGGTCATGTAATGCGCAGGTTAGATAACTGTTGGACCATTAGGGTTACAGAATGGATACCAAGAGAAGGAAAACTTAGTCGAGGACGGCAGAAGAGTAGGTGGAGCGATGAAATTGTGAAATTCGCTCGCGCTAGTTGGAATCAGTTGGCGCAGGACAGGGGTAATTGGAGATCGCAGGGATATGCCTCCGTCCTGCAGTGGACATAAAATAGGTTGTTGATGATGATGATGATGATGATGATGATGATGATGCATGCGTCTGCGATCAGTTAGACATTGTTTGTACACTTTGCGCGGCTAATCTATTAAGTCCCTTTTACCACCACACTTGCAATACTTTTAATTTTGCAGTTGCGAATGAGCACTCGGGATCTACAGGAGTGGAAACGAAAACCCGTGAAAACGAATATAAGTGCGAATGTAGAGGAAATAGATGGGAGCAAACTAAGACCTTTTTTACTTGATGAAAATCTGTATTGTGAACTCTCCTACTGTTGTCACTACGTTATTTTTTTTCCCTTATGATGTGCATGATACTGTAAACTTTCTCATCATATTTTTGTCTTCCTTCTGCACTACAATTTTTTTCTCTGCGATACTGAGCCCATAATACTGCTCGTGTTTAAAATAATAATAACGTGCATGATACGCTCGCTTTAATAGCAAAAAGGGGCATCTCAGTAGGCACATATCGGCAGCGAGCTGCGGAAGTTATTGCAGCCCATTCCGTAAATGTTACATGCCTGAAATATACTTTGATTTATCCGCTCTAGATGTGCTTTGCTGATCGCGATGGGTAGCTCGACATCGAACGATTTCTAAGAGGGGTTCTGGCCTCGTAGTTCCGCAATCACACATGCGCAGGCGGCCGTGAATTCGGCTAGGCAAAATCTATACAGACGACCCCGACTGGCGTTAAAAATAATAATATCGTACACGATGCGCTCGCTTCGAGTCAGTGTAAGTCCATTTCGTATATCTCAAATGCTTGAAAACATGCTTGAATTATCCCCGCAATAGGGGCTTTGCTGATCGCAGCAGGTGACACGACATAGTATTCTTCAATGGTCCCAACATCGTGGTTTCGGAGTCACCCGCACGCATGCGGCCATGAACGCGGCTAGATATACCGTACATTTTCGGCGAACTTGAATACTTAAGTGTAGTATGGAAAAAAAAGAAAATGATCAAAAAATACTTTCAGCGCTTACCGGGAATTTACTAGTCGCGTATTGACGGGGGTACCCCAAACAGCTCACGGCCTTGGCTGCCTGTCTTACGCATCGGAGAAGTCATTCCTAACGAGGTGGAACTGATACTGAATCGCCGCCCAAGATTGAGGCGCGAAATGGGAAAAGGATGCCTTGGAAGAGACTTCCGCTCAAAGGTCAAATGCTCAGAATGGGTAGACGGACCGCTAACAATGGTGCTGAGGCGCGCCTAATAAAGGCAGCCTTGTAAGGCGGCCTTGCCCTGTGGTTGGAAAGCGCCTATATTTTTTTCCCATAAAGAAACTAACGTTGCTTGCGTGAGCAATTCAGCAGCCTCAAGAGCATCGTGACGCAAACGAAACATATAAAACACGATGAAAGTACACCTCCCAAGCTTTGGTCTTTCTAACGGAACCTGTTCCCACTACATTCCCAGTCCACACTTCATTCACAAAAGTATTGGTAACATTCATGCGCGCTGACGCTACAGCAAAGGGAGGGTAAGAGTCCCGAATCTTCAGAACTTTGACGTACCTCATCAAGCGTCTCGTTGGAAAGCGCGTAGTGCAGGTCGTTCAGTGCGACACCCCACGTGGAAAGGCGTCTCTCCAGCAGGTGCCGCGCATTGTCCCAAAACACGAACTTGGCGAGAGTCCACAGTTTCCGCAGGACAGTACGAAAACGGCTGGAGACTGACACTTCGGCAAGGACGTTGTTGAGGAAGGGGTTGTAGCGTCGATAGTAAGGGTAGAGGAGCTGCGAGAAAAGACGCAGAGCAGTGGTGAAAGCGCCTTACTAATATTACGGTAAATGCTCAACCTTTATGGAATTCATATGTAATGTAGCGTGCAAGCTAAATTACGCCAACGGAAGACGAAGTAGGTAGCACTTGTCGCTTTCATGTCGTTTTCGAAAATTTAGGCTCTATGCTACAGTAGTAGGAACGAGCTAGCTGAGAGGAAATCGCTTTTCAATGTAGAAATAAGCTTTTCTTTTTTTTAAGAGTGGTGGCTTGACCTATCTTCAAGCCATTTCAGAGCTATTCGTGCTTTCTCTGAATTTAAGTCTTTAAGGGCCGCTAGAGACAATAATAAGGTGAGCTACATTGCAAAACTACCGTCATACAATAATAAAACAATACATTTACCATAAAATGAAGCTTGGTAAGCGAGAACAAAAGCGAAGACGAAAGAGGGGTAGCGAAGCCGCGTTGAAGCTCCCTCACCTACATGCCGTAGCATCATAATACGTTGCTGGAGCCTAGTTATTTTTTCTGTAATCGTTGACTACATTGTATTCTTAAAGGGCGAAAGACTTCGCTGCAAGTCACAACGATTTGGGAGTCACAACGCTCCAAATAACACAAAGAAACAACAACTTCGAAATGCATGACGTCACACGGACGCAGCGACGTTAGGGTTCTGGCGCGAAATTCAAGATATAAGTATACTGTAGAAGGATCGACATTTGGGCGAGTTGGTACTGGTTGAACATCTTGAAGGGGCAACGCTGCCCTGTGTGTTCCTGCCTTCTTCGTCGTCTTGAGCCGCCCCTTCAAGGTGTTCAAGAATAGAAAATTAGAGCTCATTTTCTCTTTTAAAAATGAAGCTATTACCACGAAATTGAGGGATATAAAGGTATGATTTTTTTTTTTTACAAGTTTAAGCTTATTTGCAGTTTTTCGCTTAGAATCCCTTGAAATACTTCCTGGTACAAGGAAAGGGCCTGTAGTTTGCGAACGAAGCCTCTGAGGACGACGAACTGCAATTTGCATACTGCGGCTTCATTTCTGCCAGACTTACGCTTCTGCTGGCAATACCGATCCGGATTAAACAAAAGGACGTAAGATTACCGCTAGCCGTGCCCGAACCTGGTTAAAGAGCCGATCGCTAAGTTTAGCATTACAGCGGCACTGACAAAGTAATCTGTGCAGCGGCGACAAACATGCGTGGCTGATCAGGTGCCAAGGCTAAAGGAAGCTGGGTATCTGAAGCGGATGTTAGCGGTCAGCGCCAAGCAGCTTCAAAAACACATAATCTGAAAGAGGCGAGAATCAACACGAGGCAGTGGATTCCAGAGGCAAAATGAAGGCAGTTGTAGGGCATTCCCGTCGCATGAATAAGGTGGCGGGGAAGTGCGGAACGGATGTAGTTATTTCGTAAAAAGCAAGTTTGGCCTCTTGTGCGCCGACGTCGATAGATGCCGTCAAGAATACGGCATTTGGCGAAGACATTGCCCGACGAGATGCACCACTAAGTATTTACCATGCGCATCCGTCCTGGTGTAACAGATCTCCCTCATCTGTGGAGGTATATACCTCGCCCGGAATAGAAATATATATTGCAGAATGGTGCTGGAAGTTCTTGTAGATTATATTTAGAAAATCCTTGTCACTGGGCAAGTTTCCGTTATAGCATTGCACGTTATCAAGCGTTGCTTATTAAAAGCACAAATGGAGCATCAGGAGCAAACAAGCAGTTTCTTCGCATGTACAAGGGCTCTGCAGAGGGCGCGAGTGGTTGCCGTATCGCTCGTAAACCAAAATGACGTAGCCAAGCGACTGGAAGTTTGTAGCTTATTGCTATACCGAAAATAGATAAAGCATCTATAATTTCTTCCTATGAACCAATTTCCCGGCTGTACTCATGCGCAAACATTTTAGAACGTATATATATATATATATATTGTAAGGAAGTTTATTGAGCGAGTCCAACAAACGGGCGGTAGCTCGGAACAGTGAGCACGGAGAGCAAGATGGTGGTGTTCGAACGCCGGTCTCGTGCCCTCCGCTCTTGATGATGATGCCATTCTCTTCCTTTCTTCATTACAATTGCCCCCGTCGAGAAAGGTGGAGCCATCCTGGCGATCTAACAGGTGGGTACAAGAGGGTCGAAGTACGGCTTGAGGCGGTCTACGTGAACAACATCACGTCCACGTCGACGACGGTCGCCTTGCAGCGTAAGAGGCTCAATGACATAGTTTACGGGGGAAGTACGCTCGACGATGCGGTAGGGACCATGATAATTTGGGAGCAGTTTGGACGACAAGCCAGGGGCGCAGGGTGGTACAAGCAGCCACACAAGTGCTCCAGGAGCGAATGTTGCGGCCGGAGAGTGATCATCATCGCGGACGTTTTTCTGGCGTTGTTGGTCGGCTGTAGTAAAGCGCTTGGCTAGTTGTCGGCAATCTTCAGCGTAACGGGCCGCTGCTGACACGGGCGTGCACTCTGAGGTATCTGGTGCGTATGGCAGCAACGTGTCGATAGTGCGCGTCGGCTGGCGACCGTACAAAAGGAAGAAGGGGGAAAACCCGGTTGTGACTTGCGTAGCGGTGTTATACGCGTATGTCGCAAATGGGAGAACCAGGTCCCAGTTTGATTGATCAGATGCAACATGTGTCGCAAGCATGTCGCCCAGAGTCCGATTAAACCGCTCAGTGAGACCGTTCGTCTGAGGGTGGTAGGCAGTACACGTCCGATGTACAATGTTGCACTGGTGGAGAAGTGCTTGAATTGCATCGGAGAGAAATACGCGGCCACGGTCACTGAGGAGTTCGCGAGGAGGACCATGCCGAAGCACAAAACGCCTGAGGATGAAACAGGCGACGTCCTGTGCTGTCGCCGTGGGAAGAGCAGCGGTTTCGGCGTATCGTGTAAGGTGGTCGACAGCAATGATAGCCCATCGGTTTCCGGCCGTGGTCAAAGGTAAAGGTCCATAAAGGTCAATTCCAACGCGGTCGAACGGGCGTTCTGGGCATGGAAGGGGCTGCAATGAACCTGCGGCAGGATGCGGTGGTTTTTTTCGTCGCTGACACTCGTGGCAGCCGCGAATGAACTTGCGGACAAAGCGAAACATTCCGCGCCAGTAGTACCTTTTCCGTAAGCGTTCATAGGTCTTGAAGACACTACCGTGAGCACACTGCGGGTCGGAGTGAAAGGAAGCGCAGATTGTAAAGCGAAGCGTTCGAGGGATAACTAGGAGCCACTTCCTACCATCTGGCGAGTAGTTGCGCCGGTACAAGAGGCCATCACGGATGCTGAAGTGCGAAGCTTGGCGTCGCAGAGTTCGAGTGGTCGAAAGAGTGGGTGCCCCGGATAAAATGTCAAGAAGCGAAGCGATCCAGGGATCGTGGCGCTGTGCAGAGGAGACGGTGGCGACGTCAAGAGCTGACAATGGAAGGGCTATAGTGGATATGGACGCAGTTTCGGTGGATAGTGGTGACCGCGACAGTGCATCAGCATCGGCATGCTTGCGTCCGGAACGATAGATAACGCGGATGTCAAACTCTTGAAGTCGACGAGCCCAGCGGGCAAGGCGACCTGACGGATCCTTCAACGAAGACAACCAACATAATGCATGATGGTCCGTAACTACATCAAACGTGCGGCCATATAAGTAAGGGCGGAACTTGACAAGCGCCCAGACTATTGCCAAGCATTCTTTCTCGGTGACGCTATAGTTTGATTCAGCCTTGGTGAGCGTTCTGCTGGCGTATGCGACGACATACTCTGCGAACCCAGGCTTTCGCTGCGCGAGGACAGCACCGAGGCCGACACCGCTGGCGTCTGTGTGCACCTCAGTTTCGGCCGTAGGATCGTAGTGGCGCAGTATAGGTGGTGACGTCAGGAGACGGCGAAGGGTGGAGAAGGCTTGGTCACACTCAGAAGACCATGACGAGATATTGGAGGCGCTGCTTAGTAGTTGGGTCAAAGGCGCAATTATAGAGGCGAAGTTGCGCACAAACCGACGAAAGTAGGAACATAACCCTATGAAGCTTCGTAACTGCTTTAGAGTCGTCGGTTTGGGGAAGTCAGTCACGGCACGTAATTTAGCTGGGTCCGGAAGCACACCATCCTTTGATACAACGTGACCAAGAATTGTAAGTTTTCGCGCAGCAAAACGGCACTTCTTGAGATTTAGTTGCAGCTGAGCGGTTTTCAGACACGTCAGGACATGGTTGAGGCGTTCGAGATGGGTTGCGAAATCTGGCGCAAAGACAACTATGTCGTCGAGATAGCAGAGACACATGTGCCACTTCAAACCCCGCAGAACCGAGTCCATCATGCGTTCGAAGGTGGCAGGCGCATTGCAGAGGCCGAAGGGCATGACATTGAATTCATATAGACCGTCAGGCGTGACGAAGGCTGTCTTTGAACGGTCGGCCTCTGCTAAAGGTACCTGCCAATACCCGGAACGCAAATCTAACGACGAAAAAAACTCGGCACCTTGTAGGCAATCAAGGGCATCGTCAATTCTGGGTAAAGGGTACACGTCTTTTCGAGTGACCTTGTTTAGGCGCCGGTAATCCACGCAGAAGCGAATCGATCCATCCTTTTTTTTAACGAGAACCACAGGGGATGCCCACGGGCTTCGTGAAGGGCGAATAACGTCGCGTTTAAGCATATCGTCAACCTGGTCGGTAATAACTTGACGTTCCGCGGTGGAGACGCGGTAAGGGCGTTGTCGCACTGGCGAGTTGGAGCCGGTGTCGATGTTGTGAACAATGGTAGAAGTTCGGCCAAGGGCACGTTGGGCAACATTGAAGGAGTCGCGGAACTGGTAGAGCAGCTGGAGAAGGGCAGAGCGTTCAAATGGGGACAGTCCGTCTGCGATGGACGAATCGAATAGGTCAGCAGCTGGAACATCAGAAGGGGTAAGAGCACTGATGACGTCGAGGTCGCGTCGAGCTGAATCTTGCTGCACGGAAAAAATTTGGCCGATATCAATGGGTTGCACGCATCCAAGGGATTCACCTTTAAGCAGTCTGATGGGATATGGAAGAGGATTTGTGAGGCAGAGAGCGCTTGTTCCATTCGAAATAGAGAGGGTCGAATAAGGCAAAAGAAGTGGCTTCCGATTTAGAAGAAGGCGTGATGGTTCAAAGAAGGGAGCTTCATCACATATGCTGTTGCAGAATACGGGGAGCAAAACAGCTGCTGTCGGCGGAATTTCTGTGTCTTCTGTGACGACTATTTTGTGTGCGGCTTGATGAGCGGGGTAGTAGGACTCGTCACACAAGGGGAAGAGCTCAAGTTCAGATCTGGCACAATCAATAACGGCGTGATTATACGATAGAAAGTCCCAGCCAAGTATAATGTCGTGCGAGCAAGAGGAAAGGACGATAAGCTCGACAATGTAGTGCTCTTTAGCTATAATAAGTCGAGCAGTGCAGGCAGCTATAGGCCGAACAGGGTCTCCATTTGCTGTACGTAAGGGCATCATCTCAAGAGGCGTGGTCACCTTCCGAAGCTTGCGGCAAAGTGTGGCGTCTATAACAGAAACGGCAGCACCGGTATCGACAAGAGCATATGCACGGATGCCTTCTACGAAAACTTCGACAATATTCGACGGCAAAGTTCGAGGACTTGAGCATTTCGACAGCGCAGTTCTTGCCTCACGAACTGCGGAGGCTAGTTTCCCTCATTTTCAGGGGCTGGTCGACGACGCATGGGCGACAAGGAGCGGCGACGGGGTGAAGGTGAGCGACGAGACGTGGGTTGCGGATAGTCACGTGAAGACGTGCTTGTTTGGGGACCCGGATCTTCATAACGAGAGCGGGGACGATCTATGTAGTTCGGTGAACGGGCGTCTGAATATCCTGGCGCGCGACGGCGGCAGAATCGGGCGATATGACCAGGGCCACCGCACGCAATACAGATCGGCCGGTTGTCGCGCGTTCGCCAGGGATTTGCAGGGATGGGAGCAGACCATGTCACGGACGGCTGAATCGGGGCTGCAGCATACGACACACCATGGGGTGGTGAGGGCTGTTGAAGCTGCTGCCGCTTTACTACCTCAGCGTAACTAAGAGCCGCGGCGACAGGTTGCTGCTGAATGGGCACCGGCATGGCCTCGGAAATCTGCTCTTGAATGACGTGTCGAAGCACGGGAGCCAACGGGATTGGTCGCTGCAGTTGCTGCTGTTGTGGGAGCTCCTGACGCTGAGCAAACGGCAGGAGAGACAACTGACGGGCCACCTCCTCACGCACAAATTCTTTCATTTGTGCGATAAGGTATGACTGGTCAGGCATGATGTCCAGTGCAGCGAGCGGTTGATTGTACGTCTGAGATGAACGTCGGGTGAGAGCCCGCTGCCTTCTCAACTCGTCATAGCTGTGGTAAAGAGTTACAACTTCTGACACAGTGCCAGGAGACTTCGCAAGAAGCATCTGAAAGACATCGTCGTCGACGCCCTTCATGATGTGCTGTATTTTGGCACTTTCGCTCATTGAGGCATCGGCGCGCCTGCAGAGATCGAGTACGTCCTCAATATAGGCGGTAAATGTTTCATTCGGTTCCTGTGCCCGTGTGCGCAGCCGTTGCTCGGCGCGTAACTTCCGCACGGCAGGGCGACCGAAAACGGCAGATATTGCCTCCTTGAAAGCAGACCAGTTTTCAAATTCCGATTCGTGGTTCGTATACCACAGCTTCGCCACGCCAGCCAAGTAAAAGTTCGCGGTACTCAACTTAGCAGCGTCATCCCACTTGTTGGGTCCACTAACTTTTTCGTAGGACGACAGCCAGTCCTCGACGTCCTGGTCTTCCGTACCCGAAAATACCGGGGGGTCTCGCTGGCGAACGGGGCCGGGACAAACGGCGGCCGGGAGAGGTGGCGGCTGTTGGGCTGCGTAGGCTTGCATGGTCGAGTGCAACGTGCGGGATCGGAGTTCCAGGGTGCCGACGATGTGCGTACCCAGCACGATCCACCAAATGTAAGGAAGTTTATTGAGCGAGTCCAACAAACGGGCGGCAGCTCGGAACAGTGAGCACGGAGAGCAAGATGGTGGTGTTCGAACGCCGGTCTCGTGCCCTCCGCTCTTGATGATGATGCCATTCGCTTCCTTTCTTCATTACAATATATATATATATATATATATATATATATATATATATATATATATATATATATATATATATATATAGGCACCTAGCCTTTTTTCTTTAAGAACACATGTTCATTGTCGACCGGCAACACGGCCTTCGTCAAGGTTTTGCCACTACTACGGAATCACTGGAAACTGTTCAAGGTACTGTAGCGATGTTGAGGAGCACAGGTTAATAAAACAACGATATTTATTAAGGGCACACCTGTTCTCAGAATGATAGCCTCCTAGATAACTTCTGCGCCTAGCGGATGACCGCAAAACGGTCGTAGTCTGTAGAAGCATCAGCTTACATAGGTTGAAAATCAGCATATTGAAAATAGCGACAACCCTCAGCAAGCGCTAAGCGATCATGGTATGGCATTGCCGCAGAGTAGCGGCAGCAGACGACCAAAGTTGTTTGCAATCTTCACATAATAGTATTGAGCGGCGGTCGTGGGCGGTTCAAATAGTGCACCTGCGTGACCTAGCTGGCAACCCCAATGTAAGTGGCGCCCTCCAGCAGAAGTTCCAGCAGCGGTTGCTTTTTATTGCTTCACTATTAATTCGGCAAGCATAACTATGCTGCTGCTCTTTTTTTGATGGCCATGCTTCTTTTGTCAGCAGCGAGCACCAAACACGTTCAAGTGTGCTCCAGACAACGATATGTAAGTGGCGCCACTGCCATAGTTCCTACGACGGCCGCTTCCCATTGCTTCGCCGATCCTCCAGCAGGCACCGAAGTTATCTAGGAAGCTATGCCACAACTCAGTCGCCACTGTCGTGGAAACTTCCCATTGGTTCGCCGATCATCAGGCAGGCACCGAAGTTATCTAGGAAGCTATGTCACAACTCAGTGGCTACTGTCGTGAAAACTTCCCATTGGTTTTCAAATCATCAGGCAGGCACCGAAATTATCTAGGAAGCTATGCCACAACTCAGTCGTTACTGTCGTGCAAACTTCCCATTGTTTGGCTGATCATCAGGCAGGCACCGAAGTTATCTATCCCTTTCGCTCTCACGGACGTACCGGTACGTCATCGCGCTTCCCCCTCCACAGTGTCACTGACGTACCGGTACGTTCTCTATCGTGCGTTCAAAATTTCGCGCCTGAGCGCAAAGCTGGCGCTCCTGGATTGGCCACGCCATCTGTTGACTCTTTCTACAAGTTCGTATATTCGCCCCGACCTGTGTTAACCTATGTATTGAAGAGTACGGTGCGACTGCCACTCCCCACTTTCTCTTTGCTGAGTGGCGCGGTAGCTCCGCGTACGCTGGATCATGCGTCGTGCGCGTGTGGTTATGGGTTCAAGGGTTGTTCTGCCCAACGTTTATAGATACTTTTTTAGTTCCGGAACTGCGCCTTCCCATGCGGGCGTGATTTCTTCCTAGGCGCTGAGAGGGCGCTGCGGTCGCGTATCTAAAGTATCTATAAACGTTGGTTCTGCCATCTCCGCTGGTTTGATGGTTTTTATTTTTCTTCTGTTGGTGTGTCTGCTACGGCGCGTCAAGTTTAGGCGCACGTGCCGTTGCCTCTCCGAAAAGAGTGATTCGATTGCTGCTTTCGCTCTCTCGCCGCACGCTCGCTTCCGACTTGCAGCAGTAAACGTAAAGCCCTTCGAACTTTCTTTAGCCTTTTTCCATCTCCCTCTGTCTTCTTGATCACGCAACGTCCCATTTCTCTCCGTTGTGCGGGCGACTGAAAGCGCATCCTCCCTGCGCGCGGTTACTTTCGGATGGCTGAGCGCGCGGGACCTTCGTCTGCTCATTGGAGCGGTGGCTCAATTCCGATTCAGAATACGAGCCGAGCTCGGATTCGGACTCGGACAGAGTCGCATGCGAGGAAGAGGGTTCTGCATCGTCAGATTCGGATGTTTAACGGATATTATAGTCAGGCTGATGATGATGATGATATTTACTAACAGCAGCTGCAGAACACTGAAATGTGCATATTGCATTGACTATGTTATTTGTATACCAATCATAATCAACAATAAATTGCTATGTTCATTCCCTGTTATGCTCGTTCCCTGAAACCAAGCCGACACTGGGGGTGCGTCACGGCCAGAAAGGTCCGACAGCGAAAGGGCTATGGAGCTTTGCCACAACTCAATCGCTACTGTCGTGAAAGCGCCCGTCAGTTGCGTTCGAAACTGGCGTCCAACTGCCTTCTATTTTCTCCTGGCGTGACCATTCGTGCGCGTAGCGCATGCGAGCCGGATCCAACCAGCTACTCGTGCTACAATGATCGCTGTCTGTTGTTACTTAACTACTCCACGGTACGGCGCGCTCAGTGTCCTATACGAACAACGATGGGCGTGGTATAGTATTGGGGGAGAGTACTTACGGAATCGCCATCTGTCGGAATCGCCTCCATTGCGTGTTATGAGGGATAACGCGGCACGCTCCTCATAAGTTTGGCTTGCGACGCTCAACTAAAACACCACGCAGCGATCCACCAGAAGATTTCTGTAAGTACTCTCATAACAAGGGAACCTTTTTACTGTCAAAATAATAATCTTGGGCAAACTGAAAGTACAGAATCGTTTACAGACACTGTCTTTTTACCGAATACGTACAGTAAACGCCATTGCGGGTGGTCGCCGCGATGGAGTCTCCCGAACCGGCTTCTTGCGTGAAAGGTAGGCAAACGCTGAGAGAAAACTATGTGAAATACATTCTTGTAGTGGGCTGTCTGTATAACCTAGTGGAGCATAACAGAATGAAGCCTCAATGCAGCGATCGCACGGGTTCGCAGCGACCGACTGCGCGTCTGCATGCACGTCCGCGCACAATGTTTCACTTTCGCTGCGTGCGCGTTTTCGCACCATGCCTAGAGCTTTAGGCCACAGTATATGAGCATTTGACAGAACACTAGCAACCATTGTTGCGTGGACGCTATCAGACCTGTTCAAAAACAATTTCTTTATAGAGACTTCGACGCCTACGGCGACTGAGATGTGCCGTCTCGGCGATTCAGTCTTTTTTGTCTTCTAAATCTTGGATGTTTCAATATTATTTCTCAGGTTGCGTGGCGCTGTATCTTTATCGGTCTTCTCAGCGCGCGATTTCCCTATGCTTCTCTTCCGTAATCCAGTGCATTACATCATAACACAAACATGACCATATGCCTTGCCTTGTTTTAATGTGCTTCTTACCACTTCCTTTCCATTCCAGTGAACTTGCCAGTATCTAGCATCAACAAGTTCATAGACCAAATAAAGCGTCATGACATTAGCCAGGCAGCGGGTGCGGGCGAGCGTATCACTGCGGATTTTCGGCTACTCACCGAACGTCGCCGTCGCGACGCCGTAGCAGAAATCTTCCTCGCGTCTGCGCTTGCTGCATACCCGAGTTGTAGCCGATGGCTGTTGGCAGTTCTAAGTTTCGCGAGCAACGCTTCACGCATCTTCTTGCCCTGCGGCTACGTGTGAATAAGGCTGACACCAGGCTCCATTTGCCTACGTCCGGCACTGCGGCACCGATCAGTAGCCTACCATGATGCGCGCCTCGAAAAGCAGCCACCATGTATTATAGTGCTTTCAAATGCTGTCAAGCAGATACCCAAGGCGGGAAAACACCACTTAATCGGAACCGCAGCGCAGGTCGGACATTAAACTTTGGTTTTCAGTTGGCGTCGGCAGTTCCGAAGCAGCCGACGGGGCCGCTGTGTCCACGTGATCCCTCATGCCACTTGACGCCGACGGTGGCACCTGCTTTTCCTGTGGTGAAGCTCATCCCCAATACTTGAATGTGGCCAAGTGTTCGGGGCAGTATCCCTCTGCTTAACACACCGGCCCGATGCGCGAGATAAAGTAAGGGTTCCTGAGGCGTTCTTTTCATTTCCTTTTTCATGGCCTCTTGTGGTACAGTTTCATGCGGACGACATATACAACTTCCGTGGAGTTGCGGCTTCTTGGGCTCTCGTGTCCAACGGATTTCACTTCGCAATGACGTAAATTATACGATGGAGTATTTCGTAAGGGCCGGACAATCGGCAGAGAAGCTTTTCAGACACTCCACAGCGTCACACTTGGGTCCATATCCACATATCCACACCTTGTCACAGGGCTAGTAATGAACTTCACTACGTCGCTGGTTGTACCGGCTGCAGTCGGTGCGTTGTTGGCAACCTATTTGGTATCTTGCCGTCTGTCGTGCTTCCTCGGCTCGTTGCACGAATTTATCTAGGTCAGGTCATCTAGATCATCTAGGTTTTCTTTGTCTAACGGCAACATAACATCCATAGGTGTGGTTACCGTTCGGCCGAATACAAGTTCAAACGGTGCGACTCGTGTTGTTTCTTGAACGGCAGTATTATACTGTCGCAGGTCACGAAGCACAGGGGCTTTATTGCGGGAAGTCGTAGTACAGCGTCGTACTCGAAACAGACGTGCAGGATGCAGGCCAGCACAAAAGAGCGTCTGTCTTCTCTTTATCGTGCTCGTACTCGATCGACCCGGTCGTCGTCTTTGTCGCCGTCGAACAGGGTGTAGTTGGCACAAATGGTGACGCGGCATTACTCTCCCTCCAGAGCTAGCATCGTCCCCATGTTCATCAAATGGTACTCGTTATACTCGATAAACACCTTGTTGGTTTCCACATAATTAAGACAGATACGGCTTCATTCGCACGACGTGCACGATCTCGGGCACCTGCTGGCGCTGTTTGTAGCTGCATGAACCGTTACCCACGACCTAGTAATTCACGTCGCTAATACGGCGCAGAACCTCGTATGGTCCGAAGTATCGGCGTAGAAGTCTCTCGGACAGACCTCGGCGTCGTACCGTGTGGATGTACAAGCGACGAATTGGTGCTGCAGATTATACCGTAGTGCGTCACGTTCTCGCTGTGCAGTTATTCTGACGCGCACGAGCTGTCATGCTTCCTCGGCGTGCTCAGTGAACTCTGCGGCATCTTTGCGTGAATCATTGTAGGCATGAGGCAGCATAGCATCAAGCATCGCAGTGACTTCTGGACTATGGATCGTAGCAAACGGCATCATTTTGGTTGTTTGCTGGCGTGCCCTATTATATGCGAATGTGACGTACGGCACTATTTTGTCCCAATTCTTGTGCTCCACATCGACGTACATGCAAAGCATGTCTGCGATAGCCTTGTTGAGGCGTTCTTTAAGCCCATTCTCTTGTAGGTGATAGGCTGCCGTCTTCCTATGTGCTGTGCCACTGAGTGTGAGCACAAAGCGCAAAATATCAGCTGTGAATGCGGTTCCTTTGTCGATGGTGAGGACCACTGGAGCACCGTGTCTCAGGACAAATTTCTCTATAAAGAACCATGCCGCTTCAGCTGCAGTGCCACTCGGAGTCGCCTTCGTTTCAGCGTATCGGGTGAGATAGTCCGTCGCGACTATGACCCATCGGTTGCCGCTGTCAGATATTAGAATAAGGCCAAGAAGGACTATTCCAATGTGAGTAAATGGCGTTTCCGGTACAGCGATGGGTTGCAGTAGCCCTGCGGATTTAGTCGGTGGTACTTTGCGTCGCTGGCACTCAAGCCAAGTTCGAACGTCATGTTTCATCTCTGCTGCGAGTCTTGGCCAGTAGAATCTTTCTTTGATTCGGCCAATGTTCGCGTGTAACCAAGGTGGCCCGACGTGGCTTCGTCATGGCATGATTGCAAGATTTCGTGGCGGAGATTTTCGGGAACTACTAGCAGATAGCTCTTCCCTATTGAAGAGAAGTCCTTCCTGTAGAGAATTCCATTACACAAACAGAATGAACGTACACTCCTTGAAAATGATCTCGAGACATGCGTAACTCGCACTTCAAAGAAATCTATGAGTGAGTTGAGCTCCCGGTCGTCTTCCTGTTGCACGAGAGAGGGCGGTCGCATCAACAACTCCTCAATTAAATTACGGGGTTTTACGTGCCAAAACAACTTTCTGATTATAAGGCACGCCGTAGTGGAGGACTCCTGAAATTTCGACCACCTGGGGTTCTTTAACGTGCACTTAAATCTAAGTACACGGGTGTTTTCACATTTCGCCCCCATCAAAATGTGGCCGCCGTGGCCGGGATTCCATCCCGCGACCTCGTGCTCAGCAGCCCAACACCAATCAACAACTCCTAAGAAACCTGCGTATTCGTTCCTCGTCGTCGCTCGGCGGTGCAATCGATGATCTCGGGTGGCAGTCGGCATCTAAGGGCTGCCTTCCCGAATGGTAGACTATAGTCAGGTCGTATTGTTGAAGCTGTAAGCTCCAGCGTGCCAAACGTCCAGAAGGGTCTTTCATATCGGCCAACCAACAAAGGGAATGGTGGTCGCTTACGACTTGAAAAGCGCGGCCGTATAAGTACGGGAGAAACTTCGCGACTGCCCATATGACAGCCAGAAATTCCTTCTCCGTAGTTGAGTAGTTGGACTCAGCACGTGACAGTGTTCTGCTCGTATGGGCAACTACTCTCTAGGCACCGTCTTGCCACTGAACGAGAACAGCGCCAAGGCCCACGTTGCTTGCATCTGTGTGGATCGCTGTTGATGCATCCTCATCAAAGTGAGCGAGTACAGGCGGAGTTTGTAGACGTTGCCGTAACTCGTTCGTTGCGGCTTCTTGCTCCTCACTCCATACAAATGCAACGTCTTTTCTTGTGAGGCGCGTGAGTGGAGAGGTGAGGTGCGCAAAATCCGCGACAAGTCGCTGCTAATACGCGCAGACCCAGAAAGCGTCTGACTGACTTCTTATTCGTTGGCCGTGGGAACTTTGTGACGGCTGCAATTTTATCCGGATCAGGGCTAACGCCGTCTTGACTGACGACCTGACCTAGGAACTGAAGTTCTTTAAACGCAAAGTGAGATTTTTCTGGTTTCAGTGTAAACCTGGCGGACTGTATAGCTTGAATTGACAGCAGCCGTTCTAGGTATTCTTCAAAAGTGGCAGAAAAAAGAATTACGTCATCGAGGCACACCAGGTAATTTTTCCACTTTAGACGGGTTATGAGAGTGTCCATGAGCCTTTGAAACGCGGCTGGAGCCTAGTATAAGCCGAAAGGTACAACCTTAAATTTGTAAAGCCAATCAGGCGTCACAAAAGCAGTCTTCTCTCGATCGCGCTCATCCGCCTCTATTTGCCAGTATCCACTTTTAAGGTCCATAGAGGAGAAGTAAAGCACATGCCGTAGCTTGTCCAAAGAGTCATCGATCCGGGGCAATGAATAAACATCTTTCTATGTGTAGATTTCCTGGAAGTAACCATCGCCACTACTGCGGGAAGTGACTACGAGTAGATCAACATCTCGGCAAGTGCTTCCATATCCATCCATAAAACGCCACATTTCGTGCCCGGTTCGCCGGCCGCCGCGTTAACCCTAACGCCGGTTCGGCAGCCCGGCATCTCTACCAACTCATCAGGCAGCTATGGAAATACAAGTGGAGGGGACTGAAATCGCCCCAGAAGAACTAAACGAGGCAGGATCGCTCGCCGCCCATAAGAACCTACAGCGAAGCAAACCAAGCCTTAACGAATCCAATGCCATACCGCGTAGAACTAATTCGGTAGCGCAGACGCCGTCGTCCCGTCCGCGTCGGCAAGTGCCGAAGCCCCCACCGCTGCCGGAAGACGACTTCAAAGTGGTTCTCTGACCGCGTGACGGATTCAATACAGCCAGCTGGAGCACCGCGCTCATCACCGACAACATCATGAGAACGGCCTCTCTGGAAGCGGCGACGCAACTAGAAGACACGATCCGAATCAACGCCAGCCAAAATATCATTGTCAGCACATCAAGAGAAGACAACGCCGTCAAGTACAGCCAAATCAAGGAGCTCAATTTACAAGAGAAGAGATTCAGCATAACTACCTACCTTACGGCGCCCGAAATCTCGGCCAAAGGAATCATCCACGGGATTCCGGACTACGACACACAAGATGAAATTATTAGAAGTTTGGCGTGTAATACCCCCCGGGTCCTGCACGCCAGGCGCATGGGCAAGACGTCCTCAGTTATCATCGTTTTTCAAGGTGAAGAAGTACCACACTACGTCAACTACCGAAATACTACGTACCGATGCCTTCTGTACAAGAAGAAGATCGAAGTGTGCGGAATCTGCCGAAAAGTCGGTCATGAAAAGTCGCGACGAGGTGTGCCCCACCCCGAACGAAAAATGTATCCGGTGCGGCAAGCAAAACCCGCCAACGGACCATGACTGTGAGATAGTATGCGCTATCTGCACCGGCAACCATCTCTCCGGCTCAAAGCAATGCAAGAAGCGTTTCCAAATCCCCTACATCATCCGACAACGACAGTGGCAGAAACTCTCGGTGGAAGAACAGAACCACCCCAACGAGCGCAGGCAAAGTAGATCGCGAGAACGCCGATCGACGCAGAACAGCCAAGATACCAGTGCAAGATTTTTTTCCCGGAGGATCCAGCAGTAGGAGCCGATCTCGATCTTACCCGAGACTAAGCTCAACTCCGAGTGCCACCGACTCCGACGGGACGTCGCGGAACCGGTCGAGTTCCGGGAGACGAACGACCCCGACTTACAGCGCTCCACAGGTGAGCTGGGCTAACATGGTCTCTTCTCCCAGTGCTCAGTATGCTAAGATGCAGGCTCTCGAGGCAGAACTCCAACAAATGAGGCAGTTAATAGAACAACAGAGAACCGAAATCACTAAGCAGCGTGCAGAAATCACCCGACTACAAAAAAGACAACAGGAGCGCAGTCAGACGCCGCGCCCAACCCCACCATCTAATCCCTCACCCAACACCACAGCACCACCACAGAAACGTAAGGCAGGAGATCGTACAGACAACTCTTCAGATATATCCCCAAGATTCGAGAAACTAGAACATATGATTACTGAACTTGCCAACCAGATGCTTCAGCAACATCAGGAGAATGGTGCCCACTTGCTACAAATAAGCGCACGTCTAGACGCTCTGGAAACCAGAACCGCCAACCTAGAGTCTCGGGTAGCCGCGACGGAAGCCAAAGTACTTCGCTAGGAGTCGAGATTTACATCCATGGCCTCCGGCTCCCTTAAGGGCGTGGCATCCAAACCCTATGACCGTCTGTCCCAATCCGAAATCTCAAAACCGATCGCTGAACCCCCGCCACCTCAAAATGGCTCACACTCCTAACTACAAGATCTGGCAGCGGAACTGCCGTGTGTTTCGCCGCAAACGGGGAAGCCTTCAGCAGTTCCGTGGGGGTAAGGCGGCCCCGGATGTCATTGCTCTTCAGGAGACGGGAGGCCACGCAAAATTGGCAGGGTACAAATCCTATAATGCTCCTGGGTCGGATTCCATCACCGCTATTCTAGTTCACAGAAATCTAACAGCCATTAAACATGATATTGAAGAAGTCGACATAGACAACGTCTTTATTGAACTCATCCCTAAACGTAAGGAGGATGAAAGAATATTCATTCTTAATGTCTATAGTAGCCCAAAGTGCCGACGTCACAAGTTCGGAACTCTATTCAGGAAGGCTCTCAGAATCTGCCAAAAAAAGGCCATATTATTGTTAGGTGACTTTAATGCTCCCCACACTGCATGGGGATACCGCACAGAGGTAGTCAAAGGTCTTAATCTTTGGCTAGAAGCCCAACAACAGGGAGTGACTCATCACAGACCCTCAGACACCCACCCGTATCGGGAATAGTGTCAGTGTTGACACCACTCCCGCCCTAACTTGCATCAAAAACATAGGCAACTGTGATGGGACTAATACCGGGGAAAGCCTCGGTAGCGATCATTATATCATAGAAATCCACATTCAGGCGGGTCCACCCCGGAAGAAGGGCAAACGAGTTTCGCTCACGGAATGGGACCGCTTCCGCCAGATTCGGGAGACAACCGCCACCGAGCATATAAACGATCTCGGGGCCTGGATCGGGGATCTCAGAGATTGCGTGAAACGCGCCACAAGAGCAATCCCTGAAGACGATGTCCTGGTCGAGGTGGATAGCCGCCTCCTACACTTGTGGGAAGCCAAAAAGAGCATGCAAACCCGCTGGAAAAAGAATAAACTAAATCGTACACTCCGCTTGCGCATCGCGCAAATCAACATAGAGATCGAAGAATACGCTAACCAATTAACCAAAAACCAATGGAAAAAGGTATGCGACAGCATGCAGGGACAACTCGGTCTAGACAAAACGTGGAATCTCCTCCGATATCTTATGGACCCGGATCAGAGGAAATGCCTCAATAAGATCACTCACCAATACCAGGGCACGAACGACGAGCTCCTAACAGAGCTCAAAACCCGGTACATAGGCACAAATGCACAAATCCCCCAGAAGCCATACACTGGTCCGGAGAATCTTAACCTAGACGCACCCATCCTAGAGGCTGAAGTGCGAGCCGTCTGGCTGAAACTCCGAACTAAATTTGCACCAGGCCCCGATGGCATAACAAATAAGACCCTCCGAAATCTTGCCCTGCCCTAACAGAGCACTTCAACCGTTGTTGGGAAACAGGTTCTATCCCCTCGCAATGGAAAGCATGCACAAATAATATTCATACCTAAACATGGTAAGCGACTACAGCTCGAGAACTTACGCCCGATCTCTCTGACCTCATGCGTAGGAAAACTGATGGAGCACGTTATACTTAACCGCCTCCATAATTCTGCGGAGGACAACTTATTCCCCAACTCCATAATTGGCTTTCCTCCAAAACTTTCCACGCAAGACATGCTTCAGCTTAAACATCAAGTTCTGGACCACATACCCAAGAATGGTACCCGGGCTGTCCTGGGCCTTGATCTAACAAAGGCCTTTGACAACGTAGCGCATCAGGCTATACTACAGAATCTGCAGTACCTAGGTGTGGGCCAGAGGACCTACAACTACATCAAAGGTTTCCTCAGCCACCGCACAGCGGAACTAAGAATAGTAGAACTACAATCGAACAAGATCCCTCTTGGAAGTCGTGGCACACCGCAAAGATCAGTCTTATCCCCCTTCCTCTCTAATTTAGCGATGATCCGATTACCGGAACAACTTAATCAGATTCCAGATCTACACCACACTCTGTATGCCGACGACATCACCCTGTGGGTGGTTAAAGGTAGCGATGGAGATATAGAAACCACGCTGCAACAAGCTGTAGACACGGTTGAAAAGTACGTGACCGACAAAGGCCTCGCCTGCTCCCCGCAAAAATCAGAACTCTTCCTACTCAGAGCCCCTACAAACCGCAAATCCGACACTGCGCCACCCCTAGAAATCACTGTGCGAGCCGGAGGAGGCGCGATCCCGGTGGTGACCACCATCCGTGTACTAGGCCTCTTCATGCAAGCTCACGGGCACAACGGCAACACAATTCATAAACTGGAAGCATGCGTTCAACAGACGATGCGACTCATTTCAAGAATTGCCAACCAACGCTCTGGCATGAAAGAAGCCAACCTCATAAGGTTGCTACAAGCCTTCGTTCTCAGCCGCATCACCTACATCACCCCGTACCTCTGCCTCAGAGCGGCTGAGAGAGAGAAAATAGAGGGAATTATCCGGAGGGCCTATAAACAGGCTACCTATAAGAACGGCCAACGCTAAATTGCTAGCCCTAGGTGTGCACAACACCCTCGACGAACTTGTAGAAGCGCACCTTATCTCTCAATACGAAAGGGTAGCTCAGAGTGCCGCCGGGCGAAACATCCTCCAGAATGCCGGCATCAACTACGATTCGGTGCAAAGCATTAAAGTAGCCATTCCTCACGATCAGAGGCGCCATCTCAAAATTAATCTACTCCCTAAAAACATGCACCCCGAATTCCACAAGGAAAGGAGGGTCGAGCGGTCCAAAGCCCTACATCAGAAATTCCACGCCTTCAAAGACGTAGTCTATGTCGACGCAGCAGAATACATAGAACGCAACTGTATGTCCCTTGCAGTGGTGGACTCCTCAGGTCAAATACGCGCTGGTGGTTCAATTCGCACCAGAAGCTCCGAAACAGCGGAAGAGGCGGCTATCGCTCTGGCAATAGCCTCCACACATTGTCATTACATTGTTAGCAATTCCAGAGCAGCAGTACGCAATATTGCGAAAGGTCGGGTCTGGGCTCCCGTAAAACACATAGTAGACACCAACCAACACCCACGACCAATCCAGATCATTTGGGCATCAGCACACTCCTCCCTACCCGGCAACGATGCCGCCCACACCGCCGCTCGAGGAGTCGCCAACCGAGCACCCGGACGGCTCACGCTAGGATCAGAGAGGGATCGCATGGTCAGTTGCCAGGAAATAACTCAGCACTACAGGTTAACCAGGGCAGTGTACCCGCCAGCACACAAATCGCTTAACAAGCGACAAGAAATAGCTTGCAGACGACTTCAGACGAACACCTACTCCAACCCCCTAGCCTATCACTACTACTACCCGGACCAATACCCTAATACATGTAAACATTGTAAGCAAAAAGCGGATCTATTCCATATTATGTGGTCGTGCCCAGCCGAAAAATCACACAAATCACAATATAAGTAATACTGAGCAGTGGGAGGCCGTGTTGCTCAGCTCCGACCCTGACCTGCAGGCCAAGGTCATCGAGATAGCTGAAGAAGCCGCCCGGGCTGCCTAATAACAAGGTCATCCGTCAATACTGTGTTTTCAAATAAAGTCTTTACTCACTCACTCACTCTATGTAACGTGATTCAACTTGCGATAATTAAGGCAGAACCTCAACGCACTAGCTTTCTTTTTTTTACAAGCACCACAGGAGATGCCCAAGGGCTCTTTGATGGCTGGATTACATCATCTTGTAGCATCTTTCAGACCTGCTGCTGCATTGCCTCACGTTCTTTGAACCACATGATACGGGTTCTGCCGAATGGATCTTCTGGATCTTCTGCCGAATGTGATGATGCGTTGTTTTGTCAGCGATGTTTGACCTACTCGCGACGTAGATGAGAAGCAGTCCTTAAACTCTTTCAGCAGTTCCATAAGATGGCGTCGTTCTCTTGTCGTTAAGCCCGGACCAACATCAACAGCGGGTGTACATGGTGTTGTACGAGCCTTGGCTTCTTGCAGGACAAAACAGTCTTGAGCATGGTCGATTTCATCTAGGTATGCGACAGTGGCGCCTTTACTGATGTGCCGACGTTCGTTTGTGAAATTTGTCAGGAGCACCTCTGCACGCCCGTCTAACGATGCCACGGCCGATGGCAACACCTTGGCAGAATAGAAGGGTTGTTACATGTTCCGCTACAGCGTCTTCTTTATACTGTTTGCCGCAACTTACGGAAACAAGTCTACATGATAGCGGTGGTATGCACACGTTCTCGTCGATAACACGTAAGGCTCGGCGTTGGGATTCTGTGCCATGGGTCGTATCTTTTTCAGGAGAAAATGTTACCACACCCTCGCGTATGCTCACAACGGCACCGTATTCCCGTAAGAAGTCCATTTCTAATATGAGTGATTTGCAGCAATCCGGCAGAATGCTACGTTCGCGATAGTGAGTCTTGCGGTACACTTGCCTGTAGGTGTCATTATCTGGCGTCCAGCATTTCGAATGTAAGGACCCGTCCATTCCATTCTTACTTTCTTGAGTTTGTCTAGCAGCGGCTCGCAAATTATAGAAAAATTCGCGCCCGTGGCGACTAGGGCCGTCACTTCGTGCTCGTCAATCGTTACAACGAGGTCAGCAGTCCCAGTTTTGTCGGCGTCCTTTTTCAGCAACGGTGGGCGATTTTCGGCAGCTCGAGAACCTGCAACCTACCCCCCAGATCTCGCTGTTTACAGTTTCCTGGCCGTGGGCTGGGACACAGACCTCTGGCGACATCAGTAAAACGTCGGTTGCTCGGCGAGGGAAAACGCGCTGGAGGCGGTGAGCGGGACCGTAGATTAGATGGGCTCGCTTGCCGGCCAGCATGGGTGTCGTCGAAGGAGGCACGCTTTTTTTTCATCGAACAAGCGACACGTAGCAGCATGTGGACTTCCCTGGTAGCCAGCTGGATGGTTGTTTAGTTAGTTCGTTAGTTAGTTTGGGTTTAGTGGCACAAAGGCAACTAGGGCTATGCTGCGTCAGTCACAACACAAAATAAAACGGAACGTTAGGGCACGTAAACCTGCATTACATTATAGTTGGCGTAAATAACCAGTTTTTTCTAAAAATTCGAAGAGGTTGGGAAATGGCACTAGGGGGTCATCTGCTAGTAATAGGGCAGGGTGTAATGGAATGTGCAAATTATACAGGCTGTGTAAAAACCTCCGTCTCAGTGTATCGATGTGTGGACATGTTATTAAGATGTGCATGACTGTAAGAGCTTCATTACGTCTTTCGCAAGTTGGCGGGTTTTCTTTTCGGAGAAGGAAATTGTGCGTCAGATATGTGTGTCCAATTGGAAGTGGACACAAGATCACCTCGTAGAATCGTTGCTGGTGACTGCATGATTTCCACTCGCCAATTACAGGTTTAATTAGATGAAGCTTGTTGCTTAAACAATTGTCCCAATCGCGTTGACATTTTGACTTCAAGGCCTTCCGAATCGCATTGACACTGCCTTTACATGGAAGTGCTGTATTTTGAATGTTTTTGTACGCTGCCATTGATGCGCATCTATCCGCTGCTTCGTTACCCAATATTCCAACATGGCTTGGTACCCAGCAAAACTTAATTGATCTGCCATATTTGTTTGACGTTAATGCATTAAAAATATCGCCTAACAAGGGTTCACTTTGGGATTTCATGTGTAGAGCTTTCAGTACGCTTAATGAATCTGTGTATATGACAGTGTTTTCAAGTTTGTCAGCAATGATCTTTTGAACTACCGTCCATATTGCGTACACTTCGGCTGTGTAGACAGAGGCATGCTGAGGTAATCGAATACTTGTTTCCCAATTTTCTGTTACGGCCCCTACACCCACGTGTTCCGTTTTAGAGCCATCAGTATAAAATTCTATGTAGTTTATATACTTGTCTTGAAGAGCGCGGAATTCTTGTATAATGTATTGATGTGGTGTGTCTCTTTTCTCTAAATGTGTTAGTGTCCAATCACATAACGCTATGTAATCACACCACGGGGGTAAACGTTCTGGCTTTCTGGAAACCTGGAGGGCTTCCCGAGGGATGTCATAATGCCGACAGTATTCCTCGTATCGCAAAATAAGCGGCCTAATAATGTTTGGTTTAATTGTATAATGTAAGCGTGAGCTGCACTGTGTGACGATGTTGTAGCATATATGTTGTGGTGAGGATCGTATTCTGAGTATGTAGGAAAAAGTTAGTAGCGCTCTGCGATGCTGTAAAGGAGGCTCATTACATTCAACATGTAAGCTCTGTATAGGTGATGTTTTGTAAGCACCGCATGCCAGTCGTAGTCCTAGGTTATGGAATGAATCAAGTCGTCGGACGTAAGATAGTCTGGCTGAACCATATGTAATGCTACCGTAGTCTAATATGCTACGCACGAAAGTGCGGTAGATGTGTAGCAGGCATTTACGGTCAGACCTCACCGTTTCCGGGAGAGGATTTCTAGAACGTTAAGTGCATTGTTCGCTTTGATTTTAATACTATTGATGTGTGCGAGAAAGTTAAACTTTTTATCAAACCGAACACCCAGAAACTTGTGTTCTTGTTTCACTGGTAGTGTGGCATCCTGTAGTTTAAGGATGGGATCTTGTTGTAGGCCTCTTTCTTGTGTAAAGACAACACTAATCGTTTTTTCACTTGAGAAGCGAAAGCCGTTTTCAGATGCCCGCTGCGTTAGTTTGTTTAATGTAATTTGAATTTGCCGTTCGCAGGTTGCCATGTTCGATGCACGACACGAAATTTGCAGATCATCCACTTATCAGGAACGCATTACGGAAGATGGAATACGTTATTGAGCGAGTTCATTTTCACGACAAACAATGTTGTGCTTAATACGCATCCCTGAGGTACACTGTTTTCTTGAATAAATACGCGGGAGAGCACCGTTCCTAAACGCACTTGGAATGTTCGATCGGACATGAAATCAGCAACACATTTACGCATTCTACCGCGGATCCCTAAATCCGCTAAATCCTTAAAATACCATACCTCCAGCTTGTGTCGTACGCCTTTTCTAGATCAAAGAAAACAGTGAGACAGTATTGCTTGTGTAGAAAGGCCGCACGTATCTCGTGTTCTAGCCGAACTAACTGATCTGTCGTAGAGCAGCCTTTCTTGTACCCACACTGATGATTGTCGAGCAGGTTCTCAGTTTCGAGGACGTATGCTAATCTGATGTTTATAATGGATACATAGGACTTGGCAAGACAGCTTATTAGTGCTGTAGGACGGTAGCTGGTAGCTGTTGTAGGATGCTTTCCAGTTTTCAAGAAAGGGATAATAATGGCTTTGTTCCACTCAATCGGCATTCTTTCTGTTTCCCAGATTACGTTGAAAAAGCGGAGCAATGTCTTAACTGCTTTTGGAGATAGGTATGCGAGCATTGTGTAATTTACTCTGTCCGGACCTGGCGCTGTTTTTTTGCCATGAATGAATGAATGTGTGTGGTTTAGTGGCGCAAGGGCCAGATATGGCCAAAGAGCGCCAAGATAGTGTTAGTGATTTCGCGGCGATGATGATGAGTTCTGTGAAGATGCGACTTGGCTGTAAAGGGGCCTAAAAATAGTTGCTGTAAAGTGCGTAAAATCTAAGTGCTATAAAATTATGGCGATGACTAATGACGAATACTATGAACATTAAAATCCATCGTAGAAGAATGATGCATTATTTAAAATATGCGAGATGTTAAATTGCTTACAGCACTACTGCCTCGCCAGAGCCCTTGAACCACAAGGGCCTAGAGGCATGTGCTACTCAAAATAATTATCACAGCGGCATCCTCTGAAGAGAGGAGGTGCTACGAACGTGTGGGGCTAATAACATGCAACACAACATCTTTCAAACAACCAAGGACTGCGTTGGTGTCAAAGAGTGGTTCTGGACCGAGTAACATAACAGGATGAAGAGGGATGTGCTGCCGGTATGCTAAGAGAAAATGTTTCTTTCAGATTCGGCTTCCCGACACTCCAGTAGGACGTGGAGGACGGTCAGCCTCTCCCCGCATCTACCACAGGTTGGAGGCTCGTTTCCCGTGAGTAAAACGTTATGTGTGCCAAATGTGTGTCCTAGTCGTAGACGTCATAATAGGACATCTGTCCGGCGGGATTTTGTTACAGGAGGCCAGAAACCTAATTGTGGTTTTATTACATGCAGCTTATTATTTGTTTCCAGGTCCCACAAGCGTTGCCAGTAGTTTCGCAGTTTTCTTCTTAAGAAAGGCTTCAGGTCTGCGACAGACACCGAAGCAGTAGGATTAACTGCATTCATTGAAATTGATGTGGCCATCTCGTCCGCTAGAACGTTACCCTCGATGCCCCTATGTCCAGGCACCCAGCATATAATCACATGTTCGTCAGATATATATGCTTCGCACAGGACAGAGTAGAGTTCATTAATTACCGGATTTTTGTGGTTACAGAATGACAACAAGGCCTTCAAACACTAAGGGTGTCCGTATATATAACTTATTTCTGGAGTTTTGATTTCTTTATATGCTTTACAACCGACAACAGTGCGTAGGCCTCAGCCGTAAAGATACTGGTTTCCGGATGTAGTACATCGGATTCCGAGAAGGATGGACCGACGGCTGCATAGGACACCCCGTCGTGTGACTTCGATGCATCTGTGTAGAACGCCGTGCAGGAGTATTTGTACAGGGGTTCCCGGAAATGCATTTGGATTTCAATCTCTGGAGCATTCTTTGTGACCTGCACAAAAGATATATCGCATTGTATGAGCTGCCACTCCCAAGGAGGTAGCAGCTTGGCTGGATGCATTACGCGGAGCTCGAGGAGTGGGACATGCGTTTCATCACTAAGCTTCCTCACACGCAGCGAGAAAGGCTGTCTTACGGAGGGACGATCATGAAAGAGTGTAGCATATGGCATATCGTTAATGGTATTAAAACACGGATGTTGACGATTAGAGTGGACTTACAGAAAATATGTTTGGCTGATGTATGTTCTCTGCAGATGAAGTGACCACTCATTTGATTCTGCATATAAACTTTCAATGGGACTTGTTCTGAAAGCTCCAGTGGCCAGTCGGATTCCCAGATGGTGAACCAGATCTAGCATTTTTAGCGCGCTCGGGGCTGCAGAATCATAGATCACGGCACCGTAGTCCAACCGTGATCGAATGAGGCTCTTGTAAAGATTCATTAAACATTTCTTGTCGCTGGCCCATGTTGTGTGGGAGAACACTCTAGGTAAGTTCATTGTTTTTAAGCATTTGACCTTGAGGTACTATATGTGTGGAATAAAAGTTAATTTAGAATCAAGTATGATGCCTAAGAACGTGTGTTCTTTGTTCACAGGAATTCGCTGACCATACATTTCGATACTGGGTTCTGCAATGAGCCCTCTCTTTCTTGTGAAAAGCACACAAGAACTTTTGTTGGGGTTCGTTTTCTTCTGCCCATTTGGACACTTTGTTCAAGCCCTGTTGTACTTGCCTCTCACATACTGTGAGGTTGCAGGATTTGAAACCCATCTGTATGTCGTCTACGTAAACAGAATAAAAAATGGCTGGCGGTAATGAAGCACGAAGGGTGTTCATTTTCACGATGAAGAGCGTGCAGCTAAGTACACATCCTTGAGGTACACCAGTTTCCTGTATAAAAGGTCGCGACAATACATTGCCGACTTTCACGGGGAATGTATGGTTGGACAAATAGCTTTCTATTAGGACGAGCATATTGCCACGGATGCCAATTCCCGACAAGTCTCTCAAGATTCCATAGCGCCACGTAGTGTCGTACGCCTTCTCCATATCGAGGAATACGGATAGGAAATATTGTTTATGGAGAAAGGCGTCGCGAATGTTTCCCTCAATGCCCACAAGGTGATCGGTTGTGGACCGCCCTTCTCTGAGGCCACACTGAAAGGGGTCGAGCACATTGTTGAGTTCAAGGAAATGAACAAGTCTGCGGTTAACCATTTTTTCAAAAAGCTTACAAAGACAATTTGTAAGAGGTATCGGACGGCAACTTGCCGCCAAGGAAGGGTCTTTACCCTGCTTAAGAACAGGGACCACAATCGCTTCTTTCCATGTAGATGGGAGGTATCCCATAGTCTAAATAGCGTTGAAAAGTGTGAGTAGTGTAAGTTTGGTGTCAGTATGTAAGTTTCTGATCATTTCACACATGACTCTATCAGGTCCCGGTGCAGTGCTTTTGCATGTGTTCAAGGCAGCTCTCAACTCAGCAATATTGAAAGGTCGCTTATAGGATTCATTCTGTCTGGATTTTCGTATTATTGGCTTACATTCTTCTATTTGTTTGTATTTCAAGAAGGATTGTGAATAAGGGTTTGAACTCGACACGCTCTCAAAGTGTTCCCCAAGTGAGTCTGCCTGATCTTTCAGTGTTTCACCTTGTGTGTTTACCAAAGGAAGTGAATATGTTTGTCGCCCCTTTATCCTATTAACCCTGTTCCAGACTTTGGCCTCATCTGTATACGAGTTGATACCGGATAAAAACTTCTGCCAACTCTCTTCTAGCCTCTCGGCGTGTTCGCCTACCTTGCGATTTCACTTTCTTAAGGTTAAACAGATTCTCCGCAGTGGGAGAGGCGCGTAGCAACCCCCCACGCTTTGTTCTGTTTCTTACGAGCGATCCTACAGTCGTCGTTCCACCACGGGACACGCCGTTTGCATGCCAAGCCATTTACATGTGATATACATTTAGTTGCGGCATCTATTATGAAGACTGTAAAATATTCCACAGCAGCATCGATTCCTAACGAGGATATGTCATCCAATAAAACATTACTTAGAGTTCGGAATTTCTCCCAGTCAGCTGTATCAATCTTCCACTTAGGAGGCTGTGGTGGATATTCGTTTTCTTTCGGTGTTCGTAGCAGTATGGGGAAGTGGTCGCTTCCGTAAGGATTGTTTGTAACTTCCCATTCGAGTTCAGGCAGAATAGAAGGAGAAACTATGCTGAGATCAATTGAATAAAAGGTTTTGTTGGCAAGACAGTAATATGTGGGTCCTTTCTTATTCAGATTGCACGCACCAGAAGAGAAAAGGAATATTTCAACAAGTCGTCCTCGCGCATCTATACGAGGGTCGCGCCACAGGTAGTTGTGTGCATTGAAATCGCCAAGAACAATATAAGGTTCTGGCAATTCATCTATGAAGGACTGAAATTCATGTTTAGTTAATTTGTAATGTGGGGGTATGTAGAGCGAGCACACAGTGATAAGTTTGTTTAGGAGAACAGCACGAACCGCCACTCCTTCAAGGGGCGTTTGTAGCTGCAAATGTTGACACGCTATGTCTTTCTGAATAACAATGGCAACACCGCCCGATGATGCGAGAGCATCATCGCGATCTCTGCGAAACGTAACATACCGTAGGAGGAAATTTGTGTGTTTCGATTTTAAGTGTGTTTCCTGTAAACACAGCACCTTTGGATTGTGTTTTTGGATGAGTTCCTCCACATCATCAAGGTTTCTAAGAAGTCCTCTGACGTTCCATTGAATTATTTGTGTATCCATATTGGAAGTCAATAGGTGCTCTGTGTACGGAAACGGAAGTTATGCCTTAGATTACAGAGCCCTTTCGAGGCCCTGTAATCGGGGTTTTCCCCTTTCTGGAGCGTTCGAGGTAGCCTCGCCGCTCCTTAGGCGCTTGGTGCGCCTTGAGGATGGGTGTAGTGTCCATTGCCTCTTGTGAGGCGCCGGACACGTGCTCTTGCGAGCGGGAAGTTACCAGCGAGGGTCCCGCCTTGTAGGGCAAGACCCCTGCGCTCACCAGCCCGGAGGTCGATGGGGCTCCCTGAGGGATTTGGCTGCGCTGGCCGTTGCCAGTGCTGGAAGGGGCCGGGGAGGTTGGGGCAGCCTCAGCTGCGCCCACCTTCGGGGTCGATGGCCCTGTCTGCTGAGCTGACGGAGGAGCGCTAGCTGCAACCGCCACGAGGGCAGATGGCGTAACTGCCGACTCACGGCTTGTGGGTCGTACAGCCGCCGGAGGCCGTTGTGACGCTGCCCCCTGACGCGCCACTTCGGCAAAGCTTTTCTTTGGCAGGTAGGATACCCGCCTGCGTGCCTCTTTGAACGATATATTCACTTTTACTTTGATCGTTACAATTTCTTTTTCCTTCTTCCAAGAGGGGCACGACCGAGTACGCGGCGTGATCCCCGTCAGTTTACACAGTAGAGAGCGTTCTCACAAGCTTCAGAGGTGTGTTCTCGGGCATTACATTTAGCACAAGTTTGGCGGCCTCGGCAGCTCTGCGAGCTGTGGCCGAAACGCTGGCATTTGAAACAACGTAGCGGGTTTGGCACGGAGCTTGATGTACCCGGCCTCGATTGACTCGGGCAGGACACTTGAACCAAAGGTGATTATTAAGTGCTTCGTCTGAATCTCTTTACCATCTCGCCTCATCTTAATTCTTCTGACATTGATCACATTTTGTTCGCTGAAGCCCTCCAGGAGTTCCGCTTCAGTCAGCTCAAACGGATCATCGTCCGACACAACACCGCGGGTGGTGTTCGTTGTACGGTGCGGGGTTACTGTTATTTGGGTCTCCCCAAATGACACTCACTAGCTTCGGTAGTTTGTCATATTGCTTCTGGTCGCGGAGTTCCAAGAGGAGGTCACCGCTTGCCATCCCCGACACCTTGTAACCTGGTCCAAAAACAACAGTCAAGGACTTTTAGACAAGGAATGTTAAAATGTTTAGCACTGCTCTGTTTGGCTTTTCAGAATGAATAACGTGGAAGCGGGGAAAATTCTGGATTTGGTGTCCAAAAAACTTGAAGACATCTTCGGTGCGCCCTCGTTTCTGAGGGCGATCAACAAGGGAGGGGAAAGATGATGATGATGATATGTGGTGTTTAATGGCGCAAGGGCCAGGTGTGGCCAAAGAGCGCCATGACAAGTGGTGATGTTGATGTATTATGGAGATGTCACTTGGCTGTAAAGTGGCCTAAAAATAGTTGCTGTAAAGTGCATAAAATCTGCGTGATATAATATTATGGCGATGACTAATGACGGATACTATTAACATTAAAATCCATCGTAAAAGAATGACATAGAATTGAAAATATATGAAATGGTAAAAATAGCTGGAGCACTGTTGCCTCGCCGGAGCCCTTGAAACACAAGGGCCTAGAGGCACGTGCTATACGAAAGAACTATCACAGCGCCATCCTCTGAAGAGAGGAGACGCTACGAACATGTGGGGCTAACAACATGCAATACAACATCTTTCAGATAACTTAAGACTGCATTGGTGTCAAATAGCGGTTCTGGGCCGAGTAACATTAATGGGTGAAGGGGAATGTGCTGCCGGTATGCTAATGAAAAATGTCTATTTCTCTCAGATTCGGCTTCCCGACACTCCAGGAGGACGTGGAGTACGGTCAGCCTCTCCCCGCATCTACCACAGGTTGGAGGCTCACTTCCGGTCAGTAGAAAGTTATGGGTGCCATATGTGTGTCCTATTCTTAAACGACAGAATAGGACATCTGTTCGGCGCGATTTTGTTGTAGAGGGCCAGAGTCCTAACTGTGGCTTTATTAGGTGGAGCTTATTATCTTTTTCCGCGTCCCACATGCGTTGCCAGTGGGCCCGCAGCCGCCTTCGCAAGAAAGGCCTCAGATCTGTGACAGGCACCGCAGCGGTAGGGTTAACGGCTTGCGATACTATAGACGTGGCCATCTCGTCCGCCAGAACGTTGCCCTCGATGCTCCTATGGCCAGGCACCCAGCATATAATGATATGCTGGTTAGATATGTACGCTTTACACAAGACGGAATATAGTTCATTAAGTACTGGATTTTTGTGTCTATAGGGTGACATCAAGGCCTTCACGACGCTTAGGGAGTCTGTATATATCGCTGATTTTTGAAGTTTCGATTTTCCTATGTGATTTACAGAAGACAGTACTGCGTAGGCCTCGGCCGTAAAGATACTTGTTTCCGGATGCAGTACACCAGATTCTGAGAAGGATGGGCCGAAGGCAGCATAGGACACCCCGGCATTTGACTTCGAAGCGTCTGTGTAGAACTCTGCGCAGGAGTGCTTGTGCTGGAGTTCAAGAAAATGCATTCGGATTTCTATCTCTGGTGCGTGTTTTGTTACTTCTAAAAAGGATATGTCACATTCAATCAGCTGCCACTCCCAAGGTGGTAACACCTTGGTTAGATGCATTAGGCGAAGCTCGAGGAGTGGGACACGCATTTGATCACTGACCTCCCTCACTCGAAGCGAGAAAGGCTTTCTTACAGAAGGACGATTATGGAATAGTGTAGTACATGTCATATCGGTAACAGTGTGGAAACATGGATGTTGATGATTGGAATGTATTTTCAGGAAATATGTAAGGCTGATGTAAGTTCTTTGTAGATGGAGGGACCATTCATTTGATTCCGCGTATAAGCTTTCAATCGGGCTAGTTCTGAAAGCGCCAGTGGCTAAGCGGATACCTAGATGGTGGACAGGATCTAGGATTTTTAGTGCGCTCGGAGCGGCTGAGTTATATACAACGGCGCCATAGTCCAATCGTGATCGAATTAGGCTCTTATAAACGTTCATCAAACACTTCCTGTCGCTACCCCATGTTGAGTGGGATAGAAGTTTAAGTAGGTTCATTGTCCTTAGACATTTTTCTTTAAGATATTTAATGTGCTGTATAAAAGTAAGCTTGGAGTCTAGTATAATACCTAGAAATTTGTGTTCTTTGTTGATAGGTATTTGATGTCCACAGACTTGAACACAAGGATCTGGAACCAGGCCTCTCTTTCTAGTAAAAAGAACACAGGAACTTTTCTGGGGGTTGATTTTGAATACGTTTTCGTCTGCCCACTTGGAAACCTTGTTCAAGCCCTGCTGTACCTGTCTCTCGCATACTGTGAGGTTGCAGGATTTGAAGCCTATTTGTATATCGTCTACGTATAAGGAATAAAAGATGACCGGTGGCAGTGAAGCACGTAGTGTGTTCATCTTAACGATGAAGAGAGTGCAACTCAGCACGCCTCCCTGGGGTGCACCAGTTTCCTGCGTAAAAGGACGTGAGAGTGCATTACCAACTTTTACTCGGAAGGTACGATTTGACAAATAGCTTTCAATAGTGTTCAGCATATTTCCACGGATGCCCATTCCTGACAAGTCTCGCAAGATCCCGTAACGCCATGCTGTGTCATACGCCTTCTCCATGTCGAGGAATATTGATAGGAAAAACTGTTTATGAACAAATGCATCGCGGATATTTCCTTCCATGCGCACAAGGTGGTCGGCAGTCGATCGTCCTTCTCTGAATCCACACTGATTGGGATCGAGCATATTGACGAGTTCAAGGAAGTGTATAAGTCTGCGATTAATCATTTTTTCGAAAAGCTTACAGAGACAATTTGTAAGAGCTATCGGTCGGTAACTTGCCGCCAAGGAAGGGTCTTTACCCTGCTTAAGAATAGGGACCACAATCGCTTCTTTCCATGAGGATGGGAGGTATCCCGCAGCCCACATAGTGTTGAAAAGTGTGAGAAGTGTAAGTTGTGTGTCAGTATGTAAGTTTCTGATCATGTCATACATGACTCGGTCAGGTCCCGGTGCAGTGATTTTGCATGTGTTCAATGCAGCTCTCAACTCGGCAACACTGAAGGGCTGGTTATACGGTTCATTCTTTCTGGATTTTCGTAAGATTGGCTTGCGTTCTTCTATTTCTTTAAGTTTCAAAAAGGATTGGGAATAGTGAATTGAGCTCGACACGTGCTCAAAGTGCTCCCCAAGTGAGTTTGCCTGAGCTTGCAGGGTATTGCCTTCTGTGTTTACCAAAGGCAGTGAACAGCACTAATTTAATTTAAAATATGGATACACAAATCATTCAATGGAATGTCAGAGGTCTACTTAGGAATCTTGATGATGTTCAAGAACTCATCCATAAACACAATCCCAATGTGCTGTGTTTACAGGAAACACACTTGAAATCAAAATACACAAACTTTCTTCGACAGTATGTTACATTTCGCAAAGATCGCGATGATGCTGTCGCATCATCGGGCGGTGTTGCAATTATAATTCAAAAAAGCATAGCTTGTCAACGTGTACAGCTACGAACAGCCCTTGAGGCAGTGGCGGTTCGGGCTATTCTGCTAAACAAACTTATCACTATTTCCTCGCTTTATATTCCCCACATTATAAACTAAGCAAACATGAATTTCAGTCCTTTATAGATGAATTGCCAGAACCCTATGTTGTTCTTGGCGATTTCAATGCGCATAACTACCTGTGGGGCGACCCCCGTATAGATGCGCGAGGACGTCTTGTCGAACAATTCCTTTTTTCTTCTGGTGCGTGTCTGTTGAATAAGAAGCAACACACATATCACTCTCTAGCAAACAGAACCTATTCTTCCATAGATCTTAGCATAGTCTCCCCGTCTGTACTGCCTGAACTTGAATGGGAAGTTACCGACAACCCTTACGGCAGCGACCACTTCCCTATACTGCTAAGATCACCTAAAGAAAACGAATATCCACCACACGCTCCTAGGTGGAAGATTGAGACAGCTGATTGGGAGAAATTTCGATCTCTTACTAGTATCTCATGGGCTGACCTATCTTCCTTAGGAATTGATGCTGCAGTCGAGTTCTTTACAGCATTCATATTAGATGTCGCATCTAAATGCATATCAGAAGTAAATCGCTTGGCGTGCAAACGGCGTGTCCCGTGGTGGAACGACGATTGTAGGATCGCTCGTAAAAATCAGAACAGGGCGTGGGGGTTGCTACGCGCTTCTCCCACTGCGGAGAATCTTAGCAATTTTAAGAAAGTAAAATCCCAAGGTAGGCGAACCCGCCGACAGGCCAGACGAGAAAGTTGGCAGAAGTTTCTATCGCGTATCAACTCGTTTACTGATGAGGCCAAAGCCTGGGACAGGGTTAATAGAATAAGAGGGCGGCAAACAAGGGAGGGGAAAGAAGTTTCCATGAAAAAATGTGTACATTCGGCAACAGCGCCGACCGCCCGCCACGGAGCCCAACGAGGGGACGCGGCAGAGCTTGCCTACAAGTCTGCACGACGCCAGTCGTAACGCCGTCACTATAACCGAATATGGTGTACCCAAGGTTGGATAGCCACACAGGGTTAACCCTTGCCGCCAGGCGAAAGGAAGTAAAAAGAAGAGAGAAGGAGACAGGAAAGGTCAAAAAGTGAGAGATAAAGACGAAGACTCGAGGAGGGAGAGACAGGAGGAGGCGACTACCGATTTCCCCCGGGTGGGTCAGCCCGAGGGTGCCGTCTACGTGAAGCAGAGGCCAAAGAGGTGTGTCGCCTCCGCCGGGGGGCATTAAAGGTCCGAACACCCAGCGTCGGCTCAACCCCCAGTATCCCCTTTCCCCGGACACGGCTAATCCCCGCACGGCTACACGCGGGAGGGTCCAACCCTCGTGTGTTTTTTTGCCAGTAGTGAGTACTCTGTTGATCTCCAGAAGTGTTAAAGGGGCATTATATGGTCTCTCGGAGCTTCCTGTTGTCGGAAGGTTTTGTTTTTCTGCTGATTGTTTATACTTTTGAAATTCAGTGGAGTAATTTAGTGAGCTTGATATTGCTACGGAACAGCCGCCACAGTGTGGCTGCACTGAGGAGGACGAAGACGACGTGTGTGCCGGTTTTGATATAGCGTCGCCATTTTTGGCCTCCGTGAGCTTACCTGTAAATACATTATAAATAGTATTCGGCTTCAGCTTCACGTAACATTAATTTGGTGCAGGTGGACGTTCCCCGTACCCGTCATGGAGTTTCGCAGCGGTCGCAACGGCGACAATGCAACTTCGGCTCCTGCTGGCGGCACTCCATCTGCGGAAGCATCTCCGCCTGCAGCCCCGACCTACGTCGCCGTTTCCCCACCTCGGGATCCTGGTGTTTTCAACGGAGTCGGCAGTCCTGATGTTGACGACTGGCTCCGCTTATACGAACGTGTCAGCACCATTCACAGGTGGGATCCGACTGTTATGCTTGCCAACGTACTTTTCTACCTCGACGGAGCTCCATTGGCGTGGTTCCAGACTCACGAAGAGGAGATCTCGAGCTGGGATCTCTTCAAAGACAAGCTACGCGACCTTTTTGGCAATCCGTTTGGTCGACAAGCCAACGCCAAGAAAGCCCTTGCCACACGTGTGCAGACGTCGACCGAGTCCTACGTGTCGTACATTCTCGACGTGTTGGCCCTTTGTGCCAAGGCTGACCCGAACATGACTGAGGAGGATAAGGTTAATCACGTCCTCAAAGGCACTGCTGACGACGCCTTCAATTTACTGGTGTTTACGAACGTCACCAGCATCGATACCATCCTCAAGGAGTGCCGCCGTCTCGAGCATGCTAAAAGCCGCCGGATATCCCAGCACATCACGCGACTTCCCAACACAGCTGCTACGTCATCCTGTGACGACCTGTTCCACCAGCCGTCGCGATGTGACAACTTGACCCGTATCCTTCGTCGTGAGGTCGAAGCGGCACAACCGGCGGCCCCTTCATTCCCGTTACCTGAACATTCTCCGGTGACAATCTCCTTGATCCAGGCCGTCGTCCGTCAAGAGTTGTGCAACGTCGGCGTGCAATCCATTCGTCCCGTACGCTCGGAACCTTTGTCTCCACGCAAGTCCCCACCGCGCTCTTCTTACTCCTCTTATGGACAGCGCAACCCCTCGGAATGGCGAACCGTGAACGACAAGCCGATTTGTTTTAACTGCCGGCGCATTGGACATGTCGCTCGCCACTGCCGCAGCCGCTGTACTCCTCGGACGAGCTATTATCCTGATTACCCCCCTCGCCCCTATAGCGCATCCTTTTCCTTCGCCCCTTCTATGCCCGCTCCATCATATGACTCTGCGGCACCTTTGCCACGACCCCGCTACTCCCGCTCGCCTTCTCCCTCCCGCCGCCAATCTCGCTCGCCCTCGTCACGCCGTGCTCCTTCTCCGACCTACTCGCCGCAACCCCGACCGGAAAACTAGACAGTGCAGCTTCTGGAGGTGAAGCTGCATTGACGACATTGGCACAAAATCCTCGCTGCACCTTACCCACGCACAAGAATCTTTTGGACGTTCTCGTCGACAATGTTCCTGTGTGCGCGTTGATTGACACCGGGGCGCATGTCGCCATTATGAGTGCTGCTCTTCGCCGTCGGCTCAAGAAAGTTCTGACGCTTGCCCCGAACCGAGTTGTACAAGTCGCCGACGGAGGGTCTGTCGCTATTGTTGGCATGTGTTCTGCCCGACTCACCATTGCTGAGAGACACGCCGTCGTTCTCTTCACCGTCATCGAGCATTGCCCTCACGAACTCATTCTCGGTCTGGATTTTCTTGCCCATCATTCTGCCCACATTGACTGTTCCGCCGGCTCACTTCGCCTTGACTTGCCTCTCCTTGCCGACCCTGTGCAGCCGCCTCCAAGCCATCTGAGCTGCATAGATATTACCTGACGGCAATTACGTGGCCGCACCAATTCCGGCCGTTATGCTTACAGATTGTGTTACCGTGCCGCACACAGTGCTGAAAATTACTGGCAACCGCACCTGCCTTCCACTTGTCAATTTCGCGCTAACCGCGAGAGTTCTGCCTCAGGGGATCTCCTTGGCTATAATTCGCGCTTTGCAGGACGATGAGGTTGAGCCATTCGCAGTGGAAGATCGTTACAGCTCAGCCCATACCGTGACGTCATCGCACGGTACTGATGTCGACATTCAGAAGATGGTCTCCTCTGACCTTACACCTGCTCAAGCTGAAGCTCTTTGCCGCGTTCTTGAAGGCTATCGCGACATTTTTGACCTTGACAACAGACCCTTAGGTCAAACGTCCGTCGTGACCCATCGCATAAATACTGGCGATGCGAACCCTATTCACCGACGTCCGTACCGTGTTTCTGCGTCAGAACGAGCTGTTATCCAACAGGAAGTCACAAAGATGCTTGCAAAGGACCTTATCGAACCTTCCTGTAGTCCCTGGGCATCTCCCGTCGTACTTGGCAAAAAGAAGGATGGAACGTGGCGCTTTTGTGTAGATTATCGCCACCTGAACAAAATCACAAAAAAGGACGTGTACCCTTTGCCACGTATTGATGACGCGCTAGACTGCCTGTACGATGCCACCTATTTTTCTTCTATCGACTTACGGTCCGGCTACTGCCATATATCCGTCGATGACATGGACCGAGAGAAGACTGCATTTGTTACCCCTGACGGCCTTTATCAGTTCAAGGTGATGCCTTTCGGTCTCTGTAACGCGCCCGCCACCTTCGAACGAATGATGGACTCTTTGCTTCAGGGGTTCAAGTGGTGCACCTCTTCGTGCTATCTGGACGACGTCATAGTTTATTCGCCCACATTCGACCATTCGACGCATCTAGACCGTCTTTCAGCGATTCTTGACGTGTTCTGCCGAGCCGTCCTCCAGTTGAACTTGTCAAAATGTCATTTCGCTCGCCGCCAAATCGCCGTCCTTGGACACCTCGTAGACGCCAGAGGCGTGCGACCCGATCCGGACAAAATTCACGCCGTTACGAATTTTCCTGTTCCGAAGTCTACCAAGGACGTTCGTAGTTTCGTAGGGCTGTGCTCTTATTTCCGACGCTTTGTGAAGGATTTTGCGACCATCGCACGTCCCCTTACCGACCTCTTGAAGAAAGACGCCCCTTTTTCTTGGGGTCCTGACCATGCCTCATCTTTCTCGCAGCTGACTACTCTCCTTACCACGCCTCCGATTTTGGCCCACTTTGACCCGTCTGCCTCAACGGAAGTTCGAACTGATGCCAGTGGTCACGGCATAGGAGCAGTGTTAGCACAGCGCCAGCGTGGACATGATCGCGTTATAGCCTACGCCAGCCGACTTCTATCACCCGCCGAGCGCAATTATTCAATCACAGAGCGCGAGTACCTCGCTCTTGTGTGGGTTGTTGCGAAATTTCGTCCATACTTGTATGGACGCCCCTTCTGTGTCTTCACTGATCACCACGCTCTCTGCTGGCTATCCTCGCTCAAGGACCCCACGGGACGACTCGCTCGCTAGGCGTTACGACTGCAAGAATATACCTTCTCCGTGGTATATAAGACGGGACGCTTGCACCAGGATGCCGATTGTTTGTCCCGCTACCCCGTCGACAAAGCGGCTGATGCGGACGCCATCGCTTGCGTTTTCTCTGTGTCCCAGTTACTTCAAATCGGCAACGAGCAACGACCCGATCCTTCATTACGCGCCCTCATCGACCGTCTGGAGTCAACTCCTGGCGACGCCTCTCTCCGGATGTTTCTCCCTAAGGAGGGGACATTATACAGCCGTAATCTCGATCCACACGGCCTTGACCTTGTGCTCGTCATTCCATCGCACCTGCGTTCGACTGTCCTCCAGCAACTTCACGATGCTCCCTTAGCTGGACACTTGGGCGTCTCACGCACATACGACCGTGTACGCCGTCGATTCTTTTGGCCGGGTCTCGCCCGCTCCGTGCGGCGCTACGTTGCCGCTTGTGAGCCCTGTCAGCGCCGGAAGAAGCCCTCCACACCTCCAGCTGGATGTCTCCAGCCGATCGATATCCCACCCGAACCCTTTTTCCGTGTTGGTCTAGACCTTCTTGGACCATTTCCTCTCTCGGGCTCCGGAAATAAATGGGTCGCCGTCGCTACCGGTTATGCTACGCGGTACGCAATCACCAGAGCCCTCCCGACAAGTTGCGCTACTGACGTTGCTGACTTTCTGCTCTATGACATTTTAGTGCACGGTGCTCCGCGCCAATTACTCACTGACCGTGGCCGCAGCTTTCTGTCGGTAGTCGTCGAGGACATACTCCGCTCCTGCTCGACAAAGCACAAGTTCAGCACGTCCTACCACCCCCAGACCAACGGCCTCACGGAGCGCCTCAATCGAAATATCACCCACATGCTTTCCAAGTACGTTGCGACCGACCACCACGACTGGGATCTTCACTTACCATATGTGACGTTCGCGTATAATTCATGGCGTCACGACACCGCCGGCTATTCACCGTTCTATCTCCTATATGGCCGAGAACCCGTGTTGCCCTTGGACACTTTGCTGCCCTCGGCCACACGTTCCGCCGCTGAATACGCCCGCGACGCGATCGCACACGCCGACCACGCGCGCCAGCTCGCCCGCACCCGTCTCGGGGCCTCACAGGAGCATCGGAGATGCCTCTATGATTGCCACCATCGGGATGTGCACTTTTCTCCGGGTTCTCTGGTGCTTCTCTGGTCACCCGTTCGCCGTGTGGGCCTTTCCGAAAAGTTGCTGTCGCGCTACACAGGCCCTTACCGTGTGGTACGCCAAGTGACCGATGTCACGTATGAAATCATCCCCGCCGATCCCTCAGCGTCATCATCAGCTGCAAGTGACATCGTTCACGTGGCAAGACTAAAACCCTACCACACACCTTTCACCGCGGATGTGTAGATTAAGCACCGGGACGGTGCTTCTACAGCCGGGGGTGATGCTACGGAACAGCCGCCACAGTGTGGCCGCACTGAGGAGGACGAAGACGACGTGTGTGCCGGTTTTGATATAGCGTCGCCATTTTTGGCCTCCGTGAGCTTACGTGTAAATAAATTGTAAATAGTATTCGGCTTCAGCTTCACGTAACAATATGTTATGGAAATGCTGCCCTAATATGTCTGCTTGTTCTTTTAGATTCGTTTGTGTACCTGGAGGTGAGAGTATGGGGATCGTATAAGGAGCGTACTCGCTTCTAAACTTACGAAGCTGGTCCCACATTCTTTTGGATGTTATTGAGCTATTGATGGAGGATACATACGTCTGCCAAGACTTTTTTTCGGCTTGCCTACGCGTGTACCTGGCTTTCGCCTTTGCTTTTTTGAAATACAGGAGGTTATCTTGTATTGGATACCGCCGAAAGATACCCCACGCTTTGTTTTGTGCTTTTTTAGTTTGAGTACATTCATTCGTCCACCAGGGTTTTAGTTTTTTCTATAAGAAGCCGGAGGATTGCGGGATCGTCTGTTCTGCTGCAGCAAGTATGGAGGCAATAATCTTTTCATTTATTTCGTCTATTGTTTGATCATCTGATATGTGATCGAGACTGGCCTTCTCCCTGAAGAGAGGCCAGTCTGCTAGATTGAGTTTCCAACTTGGTGGTCTTAATGGTACTGTAGGGAAAGCAGATGTTTTTTAATAATGCCGGGCATATGATCACTATCATAAGGATTGTTAACAGTCCATTTAAAATCGATCAACAGCGATGGAGTGCGCAGCGCCAGATCTAGACAGCTCATAGCTCCTGTGCTTGGGGAGCAGTAGGTTGGCGCACCAGTGTTTAAAAGGCATATTTCGTTAGTCAGGATAAAATCTTCAAGTGTTTGTCCCCTGGTGTCAGTTGTTTTGCTACCCCATAATATGTTATGAGCGTTAACATCACCTGCTATTAAAAAGGTTTAGGTAGCTGGTTTAAAACTAACTCCAGCTCTCTTACAGTAAAATGTGAATGTGGTGGAATTTACATTGAACAAATGGTAATGGTTTTATGTGCTATAACCGTGACAGCAACGGCTTCTAAGTGAGTATTAATGGCAACTTCTCTAGCTGCAATGCCGCTCTGTAGAACTATAGCTACACCACCCGAAAGCCGGTCGGCCTGAGTACGATCGCGCCGTACAACAGTGAAGCCTTTAAAATGTTTTTGTGGTTTTCACCTAGGTTTGTTTCCTGTAAGCATAATGCTACGGGAGAGAAATTAAATAACAGGTCTTTTATGTCATCTAAGTTATGTAAGAGACCTCTACAATTCCAATGGATCATAAGAGCCATTATAAAATTGAAGGGTAAGAAATGATATAACTAGTGAATGGAAGATAAGAAATATGCTAAGTGACATGGATCTGAAGAAGGCAGGTACAACGGAGCTATAGCCCTTAGGTTATAGCCTTCTTATTTTGGGTCGTTATCGGGTTTTTGTCCCTCTTACCGCGCTCGAGAGAGCGCTTGTCCTTCGGTGTCGATGACACCGGGGTTTTTGCGTCGACCTCCATCGCTCTCTGAGGCGCTGGAGGACCGAGAGTTTGGCGCCGAGACACGTGTCTCGAGCCTTGGAGTCCGCTTGATCTTAGGGCCCTGAGGGACTGGTGTCTTCGGGGCCTTTGAAGAGGATGGAGCAGCGCCCGCTGCTTCCACCACGGGGGCGGGAGGGGTCACTGCAGGACCACTATGCGTGATCTCGGAGGACTCCTGAGACCTCTGTGACGCTGCCCCCATCTGCGTCACATCGGCGTAACTTCTTCGCGGAAGGTACGATAGCCGCTTTCTGGCTTCATAGAACGAGATTTTTTCTTTGACAGTTAGAGCAGTTACTTCTTTTTTCTAGCAAGGGCAGGACCGCGAGTAAGCTGGGTGATCTCCCTTGCAGTTAACACAAAGTGAGGAAGAGGTGCAATTGTCAGTTTGATGATCGTTGGAGCTGCATTTAGCACAAGTAGCTCGTCCTCGACATGCATGCGAAGCATGTCCGAACCTTTGGCATTTGAAACATCGTCTAGGGTTCGGGATATATGGTCTAACATTTACCTTTACATAACCTGCATCCAGGGAGGTAGGCATTACACTTGTTCCGAAGGTGAGTATTGCACGTTTTGTGGTGATTTCTTGGTTGTTCCTGCGGATGACAATTCTTTGGACTTTGGTAACATTTTGTTCCTGGAAACCTTCCAGCAGTTCTTCGTCGCTTATGCAATAAAATCTTCCTCTGATATTACACCCCTGCTTTTATTTAATGTTCTGTGCGGTTAAATTGTCACTGTTGCGTTACCAATACTGGTAAGTTCTGTCAGCTTTTGCGGTTGATCTTTGTCATTTAATTCTAGGAGGAGGTCCCCGCTAGACATTTTTGAGGCTTTGTATGTAGGTCCGATTTTATCTTTTAGACACTTGGGCACTAGGAATGGAGAGACCTTTCTCACTGGTACGTTGTTTTCGCAGTGCAGTACATAGAACTTGGGAAATGATGGAGCGTTGCTCCGAAAAGAGAACTGGAACGTTGCTTCGGTGCGGCATCTTTTCAGACGCCGATCATAGAGAATAGAGGCTTGCCCTGCCATGAGAAAAATGTGTATGTTCGGCAACAGCGCCGACCGCCCACCATGGAGCCCAAAGAGGGGGCGCGGCAGAGCTTGTGTACGTCTGCACGACGCCAGTCGTACGCCGTCACTATAACCAAATATGGTGTGCCCAAGGTAGGATAGCCACACAAGGTTACCCTAGCCGCCGTGGAGAAAGGAAGTAAATGGAAGAGAGAAGAAGACAGGAAAGATCAAAAAGTGAGAGATAAAGACTAAGATTTGGGGAGAAAGAGACAGGAAGAGGCGACTGCCGATTTCCCCCGGGTGGGTCAGTCCGGGGGTGCCGTCTACGTGAAGGAGAGGCCAAAGAGGTGTGTTGCCCCCGCCGAGGGGCCTTAAAGGTCCGAACACCCGGCATTGGCTCAACCTCCAGGATCCCCCTTTCCCCGGACACGGCTAAGCCGCGCACGGCTACACGCGGGGGGGTCCGACCCTCATGTGCTCGGGTCCGTGGTGTCGCAACACACCAAACGCCTGCTGACGCAGACACCCCTGCGGGGCCAGCTGGATGGTGAAGACAAAAACGATAAATGTGTCATGGCTCTCTACAATTATAACACAGTGGTCGCCGATCTGCAGTTCGCCATATATCGGTCTTGCGTAGCTGGGGTCGCCTTAGAGGTTCCCGCTGGGCCCAGGCTGCGACGGGGGGCCGTTGACGGTACTGTGGTGCCGGTATATGGTAGACGAGGGACGAGAAACAGTGTCAGCATAACTGTATACGTTCGACTGGTATGGCACCTCGGAAGGCGATGGATGACGAGCCACGTCTACGTAGCTGTAGGCGGTCGGCTGGTATGACATCTTGGGACATGGCTCCAAAGGGACAAACGCCTGACAGTGTTCCGGGCGCACCACTTCAGCGACGGAGGCAATCGTGAACTCCCGCGGTGGCGGTGCATGTGCTACTGGTGCCCGCCTAACGTTCTCCTTTGCAATTTCCTCGCGCATAATCTGTCGGATCAGTTGGCGTAAGCAGGTCTCATTGGCTGTGGCGAGTGCTCCGACTCTTGTCGGTGCCCCATCAACCAAGAGATTGTTCTGTTGGTACCGTTGCTGCAGCACTCGCTCGATTGCCGTGCCCTCGTTAATAAACTCGTCCACGATGGTCGGCGGATTGCGCCAAAGGCCCGTGAATAGCTGTTCCTTGACATCCCGCATGAGATGACTCTTCTTTGCCTCGGACATTTTGGGATATGCTCGGAAACCAAACGCGCCATATCTTTACCACAAATGGCGACACCTTCACTTGGCTGCTGAATACGTGACTCAAGCAGGCGTTGTTCGTTTTCAGGTTCATTTGTGTTCCCAAATGTATCGAGTAACCGACAGGAAAACTCGTCCCACGGCTTCAAACTTTCCTCGCTGTTTTGAAACCACGTCCTTGCACTACCTTCAAGGGCGAAATATACGTTGAAAAGCTTCTGGTCGGGGCGCCAGTGATTAGATCTAGTTACCCTTTCATACTGCTCAAGCCAGTCTTCCGCATCCTCATGCACGTCACCGTGAAAGGAGTCGAGAATCCGAAGGTTTTGGACCGTTACCTGTATTGGGATACTTGAAAGTGCCATTTCTGGAGTTGGGGTGGCCGTTGACAGAGCTGATCCCCGTAAAAGACCGAATTCTGGGCTCAAACCTTGCAGGCGACGGCTCGTGCGGTGTACAGGCGTCTCGACGTGTGGCTGTCTTGTGGGGCTGGACGCAGGGCTGCTTGAAGAAGCGCCGATCTTGAGGCGATGGTACCCCGCACCTCCACCAGTGTCGCAAGTCACAGAGCACAGGGGCTTTATTGCAGCAAATCGCAGTACCGCGTTGTACTCGAAAAGGACGTGCAAGATGCAGGTCAGCACAAAAAAAAACGTCTTTGTTTTCTTTTTATTGTGCTCGTACACACGAGCGGCCCGGTCGCCCTCTTTGTCGCCGTCAGGGTGTAGTTGGGATAAATAGTGACGCGGCAATATACAAAGGTGATATACGGCAAAATTTCATTGCGCAGCCTATGTTGAACATCTGCATACCTGAAAGCCATTGTTCTGTTGAGGCGTTAGTTAAACGGTTTGTCTGAGGGTGGCGCGCCGTAATTTTTCCATAATCAGTACGAGTCATTCGCATCAAGCATTCCATTAGGTCCGCAGTGAAGGCTGTTCCACGATGAGTAATAACGATGGTGGAAGCGTCATTCCTGAGCACGATATTGTTGACAAAGAATTTTGCAACTTCGACAGCCGTTGCACTGTACAGGGAATCCGTTTCTGCGTAACGGGTCCGATAGTCCGTGGCTACAACTATCTACTTTTTGCCTGAAGATGATGTCGAGAAGAATCCAAGGGAAGTCCATCCCGACTTGTTGGAATGGGGCATTTGGTGGATCTATTGGCTGGAGAAGGCCTGTTGGTTTTATAGATGTAAGCTTGCACCTTTCACATTCGCGACAAGTCTTGACATAGTGCTGCACTGATGTAAATACTTAGGCCTGTATTATTTTAGACGAATCCTCGTGAAAGTACGGCTGCCATCCATGTGTCCATGTGTCGGTTCATCATGACATGCATGCAAAATTTATTGTCGGATAGCTGTTGGCACGAGTAAAAAGGTTTCCTCTCTGTGTTCGCAGTTTCTCTTGTAGAGGACACTTCCTGGCGGACAGAACGAGGAGAGCCCCCCTATAGGAAATACGCGGAAGTTGAACATCGAGTCCCTCTAGTCTCTGTATAAGTGGCAGCAATTCCAGGTCATCTCGTTCTTGAGCGATTTGTTACGCTGTCAACGACGCCAAAGAATGTTAAGTCTTATTTTGGCACAGTTGTCTTGACTGGTGCATGTGACAAGCAGTCGGCATCGGTGTGTTTCCTCCCGCATCTGTATACGACAGTGATATCATACTCATCCAGCCTAAAGCTCCATTTTGCTAGTCGTCCTTATGGGTCTTTGAAATTCACCAGCCAGAAGAGCAACTGGTGGTGACCGACTGCTCTGAATGGTCTACCATAGAGGTAGGATCGAAATTTACATACTTTCCAAATGACAGCAAGGTACTCTTTCTCGGTTGCCGAGTAGTTTGCCTCTGTTTTCGAGTGCTTACAGCCGTCATAAGCGATGACTTTCTCCTGGCCGTTTTTTCACTGGACTAGTATGGCACCAAGGCCGACGTTACTCGCATCGGTTTGAACTTCAGTGTCCGCTGTCTCATCAAAATAAGCAAGGAGTGGAGAATTTTGCAGGCGTTTCCTTAATTCGTCAAAGGTGTCTTGTTCGCTTTTCCGCATGAAAAGTACGTCTCCGCTTGTTGGTTTTGTAAGACGCTCAGCGATCTTTGAAAAGTTTTGCACAAATCTTCTGTAGCATGCGCGTAAACCCCAAAAACGTCGCACTGACTTTTTGTCTGTGGGTGTCGAAAACCTCGCAACAGCGGCTGCCTTTTCGGGATTTGTTCAAATGCCTTCAGCACTGATGACGTGTCTGCGGAGCCGAAGTTTATCGAAGCCGAACTGAGAATCTTCCGGCTTAACTGTCAAGCCTGCTGAGCGCATATCTTCCAATGCTAGCCACAGTCGCTCTAAATGTTGGTCAAACGTTGAGGAAAATAAGGCCACATCATTCAAATACCCTAAGCACGACTGACGTTTCAATCCCGCGAGCACAGCGTCCATCATCCGCTGCAACGTCTCAGGCACGGGACAGATGCCAACTGAAAGCGCTTCAATCTCGTAGAGGCCATCTGGAGTTACGAATGCTGTATTTTCATGCTCCCGCTCATACACCTCTATTTGCCATTATCTACTCTTGATGACAAGGGAGGAGAAAAAATTTGCACATCGGAGCCAAACTAACGCATCATCGATACGCGTAAGGGGGTCAAATCCCTTTTACTTAGCCTGTTCATTTTACGGCAGCCGCCATACAATTGAAGTGTTTTATCTTTTTTCTAACCGAGCACTACGGTAGTTGCCCATGGACTTTTGGAAAGCTGAATAACGTCATCTGAAAGCATCTCCTCTACTTGCTTCTTGATGATCTCTCTTTCTTTTGGTGAAACTCGATACGGGTGCTGGCATACCGGTATCGTGGCGTCCTCTGGTATAATACTGTGTTTTGCAACAGACTTGTGCAGTGCCTTCGAGAAAGTGGAGAAGCAGTCAGAAAAATCCTTTACCAGGGCATATATCTGCTTCTTTTCGGCTTCAGGGAGTCTCGGGTTGACGGCAATGTATCTGTCGACACTGCAGGTTCCTCGCAGAGCAGTTGGCGCTGACGTTAGGCGGCATAATTCGGTCGTCACACACAACTCGTAAAAATTCGCAACAGCTGTTGCTTGTGCGATACGTTGAATTCATTCCGAAATTTGTAAGTATGACATTTGCACGGCCATTGTTTAAGTTAACAAGACCCCGAGCCACGCAAATCGTTCAAAACGAGCCCTATGTTTCCATCCGCTACGCTTTCGCAGTCGTAGAAGGTTTCACTCCCCACAAGAATAATTACACTGCAGCGTGGCGGCCCAGTTACATCATCTACGACGCGCAGTGCAGCACGACGTCGCTCCTCCTATTTCTCCACAGGTAAAGATTGTTCTGTCGAGAATGACATACTGGACCTACGTAGGTTAAATATCGCGCCGTTAGCTTATACAAAATTCATTCCTAGTATACGTTTCTTTGAACATTCTGGCAGTACAATAAAATCAGAAACGTGAGTGAAGCCTCGTATCTTAAGTCTTGCCGTGCATCTGCCAAAGGGCGTAACAAGATGACCGTCTGCTGTGCGTATCTGCGGTCCAGTCCACTGCGTCATAACTTTTCTTTAGTTTCTTCGTCATTTTGTAGCTTATTACCAAGTAATCGGCGCCAGTGTCGACTAAGGCATTCAATTCGCATTCGTCTATTGTCCACGGCCTATCTGAAGTAATCTTTTCGTTACTGCACATGTTTACTGAAATCATCTCGTCATCGCACTGGAACCGTGTTGGAAGATCTTCGTAACTGTGGTCGTCCGCGGCCTCACCTCCACAGGTCGCTTGCTTCAGTTTTCCTCGTGTGGGCTTGGTGAAAGATGCCTAGGCGATCTAAAAAAAATTATGGGGTTTTACGTGCCAAAACCACTTTCTCATTATGAGGCACGCCGTAGTGGGGAACTCCGGAAATTTGGACCACCTGGGGTTCTTTAACGTGCACCTAAATCTAAGTACACGGGTGTTTTCGCATTTCGCCCCCATCGAAATGCGGCCGCCGTGGCCGGGATTCGATCCCGCGACCTCGTACTCAGCAGCACAACACTATAGCCACTGAGCAACCACGGCGGGTGATAGGCGATCTAGGAGACTCGAGTGGGCTGGGGGAAGTAGTGGGGCTTTGGAGCATGGACAAGCATTCTTCAATCTCTGCTGGTCATTCGCCGTTTCGGGCGCATGGTGCACTTAAGGGAAAACCCCTTAATCCAGATTGAAGCTACGGGTAGAACCTGTACAGGTGACTCGCTTGTCCGCAGTGAAACCACAGAGGCTTGCACTCGTGTTCACGCCATACGTCACTTTTCTAGGGCCTTTGCTCCACAAAACGAGGTGCACTGCGTGCTAAAAGCGGATAGGCAGCCACTGGTTGCAGCAGACGAGGTGCTCTGCGTGCTGTCGGCGGGTAGGGAACGGTCGTCTCAACTGCGGCCCTACTGTGTACTGCGGGTTGCCTGAGCGTGTCGGCGTATGTTGGGATGCGCCGCCTCGGCTGTGGTTCACGCTCTGGATCCCGTATGACTTGCCTCAGTTCGCCCCGGACAACGTCGATGATAGATGGTGCAGTTGGAGCGTGAGATGGTGAGATGGTGCAGTTGGAGCGTGCTGAGCTCTTCCCTCAACTCCCGCAGGGCTGCAAGGTCGTTCCGCTCGCCTCAAGAGAAGACATGAGCAGGTGCATAGCTTGCCTCACGGTTTATTGCCGAGCCCGCTGTTCCAGCGTCTTTTCGATGGTCGTTGCTTCGGATCTGAACGCGCCGACCGTGCGTGGTGGGTTGTGGACGAGAACTACGAAGAACTCTTGCTTTAGTCCATGCATGTCATGGAGCAGCTGCTTATCTTCCCTCACGTTGGGATCAGCACGCATGAACATGCGGGACATCTCCTCGATGTACTTCGCCACGTTCTCGTTTGCGAGTTTGTTCCTTGCTTCAAGTGCAACTTTCGTCCTTTCTTTAAGATCTGTGCTGGCATATGTAGCTAGCATTTGTCGAAATTCCTCCCAAGAGGTCAAACAGGTCTCATGGCTCTCATAGCACGTTTTTGCGAAGTCCTCCAAAGCGAGATATACGTTGCGGAGCTTCAGTCTCTCAGCCGATTCATTAAAGCTCGCCACCTTCTCGAATAGCTCTAGCCAGTCTTCGACGTCTTCGAACGAGTCGCCATGGAATGCTGGCCGCTTCCGAGCTTGCCTTACGACAAGTTGTGCTGGTGTTACCATAGTCATAGTGTCGGCGTCCGCTGTCCGAGTTTCCCTTGGTGTGAAGAGGGCCGAATTCAGGCCAGTAATTCAGGCCCGCTGGTGTAAAGGGGTCAGTGCCACGAAATCGACTCGCTGGTGGTCGGCGCTACGCTGACTTGCGTTCGTGGGGCTTCGACTAGCACCCCGTGCCTCCACTAGAATTGTAGCGACGTTGAGGAACACAGCTTATTAAAACAACGATATTTATTAAGTGCGAACCTGTGCCCCTAACTCAGTCACTACTGCCATGAAAACACCCGTCAGTCACGTTCCAAACTGGCATCGAACAGACTTCTTTCTCTTCCCTCGTGATCCCTCGTGCACGTGGTGCATGCGAGTCGGGTCCAACCGGCTACTGGTGCCATGATGATCGCTGCCTGTTATTACTGAACTATACCACGGTACGGCGTCCACAGCGTCCAATACGAAAGGCGGTGTGCGCGTTGCTTGACTGTGGCCAAGTGATCTCGGTAATAATGTAGCGATTCTAGATAAAGAAGGCCAAATCGATATGATATTCCTAGACTTTAAAAAAAATGTTTGGCGTATCCCATCCGAAACATTTGGCAAAGCTGAAACCCATGCAGTTTCATGGATTGAGGCCAGCTTTATTTCCAAAATGAAATGTTGCTGTTGATGACTTATGTTCCGATTTGCAACCGGTTTAGTCAGGAATTTCTCAAGAGTCGGTGATTTGGCATCTTTTCTAATTCAAATTTATGGACGACCTAAGCCGAGATATTCCACCTATTCTAAAGTTGTTTCCAGATAAGTGCATTGTTTTGATAAGTGCAGGCAGGGAGATACGATCTCTCCAATGCTATTCACAGCGTGTTTACAGGAGGTATTCAGAGACCTGGATTGGGAAGAATTGGGGATAAGAGTAAATGGAGAATACCTTAGTAACTTGCGCTTCGCTGATGATATTGCTTTGCTTAGTAACTCAGGGGACCAACTGCAATGCATGCTCACTGATCTGGAGAGGCAGAGCAGAAGGGTGGGACTAAAAATGAATCTGCAGAAAACTAAAGTAATGTTTAACAGTCTTGGAAGGGAACAGCAGTTTACGATAGGTAGCGAGGCACTGGAAGTGGTAAGAGAATACATCTACTTAGGACAGTTAGTGACTGCTGATCCAGATCATGAGAGTGAAATAATCAGAAGAATAAGAATGGGCTGGGGTGCGTTTGGCAGGCATTCGCAGATCATGAACAGCAGGTTGCCATTATCCCTCAAGAGAAAAGTGTATAACAGCTGTGTCTTACCAGTACTCACGTACGGGGCAGAAACCTGGAGGCTTACGAAAAGGGTTCTACTTAAATTGAGGACGACGCAACGAGCTATGGAAAGAAGAATGATAGGTGTAACGTTAAGGGATAAGAAAAGAGCAGATTGGCTGAGGGAACAAACGCGCGTTAATGACATCTTAGTTGAAATCAAGAAAAAGAAATGGGCATGGGCAGGACATGTAATGAGGAGGGAAGATAACCGATGGTCATTAAGGGTTACCGACTGGATTCCGAGGGAAGGGAAGCGTAGCAGGGGGCGACAGAAAGTTAGGTGGGCAGATGAGATTAGGAAGTTTGGAGGATCAACATGGCCACAATTAGTACATGACCGGGGTAGTTGGAGGAGTATGGGAGAGGCCTTTGCCCTGCAGTGGGCGTAATCAGGCTGATGATGATGATGATGATGAAGTGCATTGTTTACCATGGGACACGTAGTCCCTGCCATCAGGTTGTTTTGAGCTTTGCTTTAATAAAACATATTTTGGGTGTGAAACCTGGCATATGAACATAAACTAGAAGGAAACGGAGGCCAAGACTGCAGCACGTGAATTACTTTGTTTTTCGTAGGTACACTCAATCAATAGTCAAAAAACTGCGAATGCATCGGTGTTACCCTCAGCGCACATGGTGAGTCAAATGAGGGTTTTCTCGTACATTTAAAAGAGTTCTGCAGAAATTGGAATTCTTCAGAAGATCTGTGCGAAGATCCACCCCAGTGTTAACGTCACTTGCGTACAGAACTTTTATCGCGGTAGCGTTAAGGGCCTCGTGCGGCAGAAAATCCGATGTCGCCGTCGGCAGAGTTGTCCGTGAGAAAAAGCAACAATTCCACTATAAATGTCAGAAACTTCATCGGGAGCTTTTGTGACAGAATTCTGTCACAAAAGTTTCTAATACCTTGTCTTACATTCTAGACAAAGTTATTCCTCGGAATTTTGAGAACGACAGCCCGCAAACAAATCTCATGCATCAAAACACCGACAACGCATGCCTTTTATGTGAAATATTCTCTGACTTAAATATTAAAAGTGCGAAGCAATAACAGAAACCTGAGAATTATCTAATTTTTTGGCGCGGCTGTGCACAATTTCCGGGATCGGCGCACGCCAGAGGCCGCGTTTCTACCAGAAAGCTCGCATTCGTGCACATCGTTCGCAGCCAGCGTTTCTCGGTTAACGTTATGGTTACTTAAGCAGCTGCAATTGCCAGAAAGCGTGAGAAACAGCCAGGGATCTTTGAATGCTATCGCGTTCTACTTTTTAAAGCGAAGCTTAAGGGTCCTTCAACTTTTCTTTTTCTACCAATCTTCGAGTACTCATCTGTGGTGCGGGATCCCCATACCAAAGGTAATAATAAAATAACTTGAAAAGATTTTAAAAATGCAGTACCGTTTGCTTAATTATAATTGGTACATTTCATTTATGTCCCCTAGCATACGTTTCAAGAAATGGTTACCTGGATATACAAGAGACAAGACGCCGACATGATCGGCGTGTGGGCCTCTCGGAAAAACTGCTCTCCCGGTACACTGGCCCTTACCGCGTCGTCCGACAGCTGAGTGATGTGACTTATGAAGTAGTCCCAGCCGATGCTTCCCCGTCGTCCATGTCAACTGATATAGTCCACGTGGGTCGTGTCAAGCCATATGCGGCCGCCATCTAGAAGGAGCAGGGTAGGCGCTTTCGCCGCCGGGCGTTATGTCACGGTGCCACGAGATGAATAAAGAAGACGAACACCAACAAGACGAAAGAGACGACACAGTGGAGCTAACCTAACGTTCCGCCATATTGGTTGTACCGGCCATTTCTTCTTAGTAAACACGGTCCCATTTAACCTTATATCTCTACCCGTTTCAATATGTACATACTTTACCACAATAAGGTACAAATGCGTAAGAACTGGTATATAGGACCAACCAATCCTCGATCAACGTGATTTGAGCATTCCAGAAAACTGAGAGTACTTCTATTCCTGTAGCACACAATCATGCGAAAATTCTTGTCATTTTTCTTCCTGGCACGCTCACTGATTGGAATGTCCTGTATGCACACACAGTAAACTACGCAATCGTTCAGCAATCCCCGTCTATGCTGAGTGAAGAATAACACCAATTGATTTCCTTTTGCATTATTATCAGACTTCACAAAACGCATGTATACCGCATTCCGATTTATTTCCCATTTTTTAATCTGCAAGCCATTAACAACGCTATTTGGCAGCTGTTATTTTTATTTGTGTTTTCTCATTGTATGACCCACTGCTGCCTAAGACCTCGGGTCAGAGGTTGGAAGTATTTCTGAAATAAATAAATAAATAAAGCCAGACACTTAGTGCACACGCTTCTTAGACAGCCGCCTACTCGCACCTACCTGCTGCGCACTGGCGGAACTGCACTCGTCCACAATTTGACGGAGTGCAGGTGTCTTGTCAGCAACGCGACGCGATCGCAAGAGAAATTGTGAGGGAGAGAGAGAGAGGGGGAGAGAAATACAAGAGAGGAAAGGCCGGGAGTTTAACCAGACGCACATCCGGTTTCCTACCCTGCACTGGGAGAAGGGGTATGGGAAGGTTTTAAGAAAAGATCGATCTGATTGTGGGAGTTGGCGATCGGTGGCCCTCTCTGACACACTAACACTGCGCTTTTAAATATGCGGTTGCTCCCGGAGCGCGGCCGTTTTATCGACGTACGTAGCAATCCAAATCTACGTTTGTAAAACAATTATTAGTTGCCTACTTCAAGCACTTTGAGTCCACATATCCATCCAGCCTCTTACGCCAACTCAGCGACCCACGTTCCCTACTAGCTTGGATAAGCTTCGCTATGCCATTATCGTTATAGAGTCGTCGCCATGTATGAATCGTCACGCATGAATCGTCATGCCGTCGTCGTGATGCCTTGGCGATCGCTAAATCTTCCTCACTCCCACCTCGCATGCGATTCTCGTCATATCGTCGTCGCGCCATCGTCCCCATAGAGTACCGTCGTCGTCATACAATCGTCGTGACGCCATCATTGTCACCCCATTATCTTCATACCGTTGTCATGGCATCGTCGTTATTGCGTCGTGTTTATACAGTATTCGTCGTGTATCCGCTGTTATTCGTTATTCCAAAATTGTCATCAGACTCCCGTCATGCCTGCGATCGTCACACCATCATTGTCGTACAGTCGTCGTCATCCCATCATCGTCACGCTGTTATCTTATCGTTGTCATAACTTCAGACACGTCATCCGAATGTCGTCGTGCCATTGTCGCCATAATTGTTTCATCGACGCAGTTCCGTCTTCGTCATTCTATTGTAATCATGCTGTCGCCATTCAGTCGCGATTCTGACGCTGTCAGGCTATAGTCATTAGTGCGTCAGCGTGATACAGTCGCCGCCACGCATTTCTTTTCATAAAGTCGCCGTGATGTCATCGCAGTTGTTCCATCGTAGTCGTTCCAGCTTTGTAATCCCATCCTCGTCATGACGTCATCGTCACGTCATTGTCGTGATACAGATGTCGCGAAACAGTCGTCGTCGCGCCGTTTTCGTCACGAGGTAGTCGTCGTATCCCATTGTCCTCATGCCATCGTCGTCACGCTGTCGCCGTTATACTATCATCGTCACTCGAGACTCCTCATCTCTTTGTCGTCCGGCCATCGTCGGCATACCGCCTTCGTCGATCTATTGTATTCACTGCGTCCTCGTTATATCGTTGCCGTCATGCGTTCAGGCCTTGGCCAATCCTGGCAAGCGAGTGTCGTACAGGAAAATCAGCTTATCCCGGATGCGGCCCGTGTGTGACATAGCCGAAGCAATAGAAATATCAGAAGTGCAACAGCAAATTCTAAATAAAGGCGTCTTAAGCAATACGCCGTGTTGCTACGTTGATCTTATGCTAATCGCATGAACGTTGACAGTCATCGGGACATGTATTCTGCCGGAATTCTTTGATTCGATTCGTAATTCATTTTTTCCTTTCTTTTTTTCTTTGATTCCTGCTGTCAGCATCAGATGTACATAAACCCCCAAAATTCGAAGTTCGCGTTGGTCTTGTGGTTCTGCGTGCTGATTTCTTCCTGTAGTAATTTTTCCGCTGCCTCTTATAAGTGAATCCGTGACTGCTTACCGAGCTTATTAATCTCTAGGTTACAACTTGCATGCAATTATTCCTCCCTAGACTCAATGAAATGTCAGCATAGGCTGCAGGGATAGCGTCAATACTAGGCTATCTTGAAAAGTCCAAGTATCACACATGTTGCTTCTCCTTTCTATACGCAACTTTCAGCGTATCATTGACCATTGGAGAGGAGCCAGCACACAGCTATTTCGCGTAGCCACGGTCCCCCCGACACGACGGGCCGTCCTGGGGAGAACGTTTGCCGAGTGTTTTGTGCAAAGATACAATGCACAACAGCACGAAACCCGACCCACGCATGGACTAACGCCGCCAAATAGAGCCAGTCCTTCGCCGTAGGCACCACCACCACAACGGAACCCGGCCACTGAAACACTTGATTTACAAGCGCCGCGGGGCGTACCACAGACGGGCTCCACTTGGACGACGTCAAACCATGTAGCGCCGCGTACGGCACGCTCAAGACCTAGTTCAGCAAGAGGATGCAAATCATAGGGCTCTTTAAGTGAACGTAGACCTCACTTCGATAGCAAGGTATGCTTGCCTCTGTTATTACATTCTGTATACACATGGAGCTTATGCAGTAGATCTTCAAATCTATATGGCCGTCATTGAATGCGTTATTCGTACGATAGCAAATACTCGCAAAATTGCCGCGCGACGGGCCGCTCGAGGCACTTTGCGTGTATTCACTGACTTCTTTCATGCTCGGAGAAACACTTTTATGTAGCACTATCGAGCAACAAGAAGCTGCATCGGGAGTTTGCCATGTTGCTCTACAATTTTCTCATTGATACATTTAATCTAATTATGATATACGAGAACTTGATTAGTTAGATAAGATTAATTATCTGATTAGGCGGAATGAAAAAAAAATAATCCGAGTATTTCCAAGCGACGGCAAACAACAATATTTTGGTTCTGTCCAGCTACGTGGCATGTGCATATTTTTAATGTTTGGCTCAAGCGGCACACCCTCTATATTGCCACGTGGTGGTGACGTTAAGAACACAGTAGCGATACTGTGAAAGGCAAAAACTAACTTTTATTGGGCGATCCTGTGCCCACAAGAACAGGCTACACTTATAGCACAACGATAGCGGCGAACAAGGTCGGCGATCGTCGGAAATCTGATCAGCGGGTCAAGCGCGTCGGCTTTTATACAGCAGTCATCGAATGTTCCAGACTAATCAGATAACATAAGGTTCGGCGACGACAGACAGCCGGATGGAAGCATCGATAACTTTCCAGAAAATTCGGATACATGCAGGCGCATCCAGCGCTGTGCGATTACATTTGTTAGGCGGCGAAACGTGGTCGCCCGGTAAAGATAAGTACACGCGTCAATACTAAATGATGTTGACGAGATGACATAATGTCTAATAATCTTTGCGTATGCGCGGAGTTACGTTCGTTTTCGGTGTTTTTCCTACTTTTTGTGTGCGTACAGACACGCTTTGCGTCAAATAAACTATAGTTGTGAGTTCATCGACTATACTGTAGTTTCAAGGTCCCAACCTGAGTTCAGTATCGTTCGGTTCTTCGAAGTTTTAAAGAGCTTATGTTATCGCTAGGTCTATGCATGATAGTGGTGAGTTTCGTGGTGCGACATAAGCTTCACCGTAAACCCGGAACGATATATCTCTATAGTATAATCCCACGACATACATCGTTATACCCAGACGAACCCTATTAACACATTTATCAACTAGATGTCGTTGGACAGCGCACTTGTTTGGGTGTACGCCGTGGCCATGCGCAGCTGACAGCCCAGAAAACTGGTATTACATAGCTTGTCTGGCTAGACTAATGTGCTCAATGAATATAAGAATTCCTCTGAAAGTTCGTGGCCATGACGGTGCCACTCCGCCGCCATTTCATAGGTGGCGCTAGTGAACGCTACCGCAGGATAAGATTTTGTAAACCCTCATAAACACCTAAGAATATAGACGTGGGAACAGCAATCGCCGTCATTGAATTGGTACAGCATTGCAGGAGTAAAACGAAGGGCGTGGGTTCGGCTCCCACCTACTGTAGGTTCTCGCTTTGTCTACTTTTACTTCCGTTTTAGTTTTATTGCGACAGCAATTGTATGGATACTTCCAGGTACATGGCCGCCACCGCCGTCGTCGTGATGTTCCATGTAAAGTCCGAGTGCGATACGATCGCGGCTGCGCAGCCTATGGTGTGAACGCAAGGGAAAGCTGTGAGGGTAAGCCGAGAAGTGTGGTGACTTCGTGCGGCAGTCTTTTACCGCCCGCAAGGGCGGAAGGCGAGGAAGGTACGCGCCGCCTTCTTGCGCGCGCAAGGCAAGGGGAGCGGGGGGAGGTGCGCGCGCTCTAGGAGGAGGGGGCGGCGGAAGGATAAGCGCGTCTCCACTTGTACTCCGGCTGCGCGTGGCGCGGCTCGGCGCAGCCATGCGCAGCCTTTCTAAGAGGTACTCTGCTGTTGGTTCGTAGGCTAGGTAGGCGACCTGGGACAGTTAATGGCTTCGTGTGCGCTGTGTTGTGGGGCGCCTAGTTCACGCTGAATTCGCTCGCCGCTGCTGCCGCTCCATAACGCCAGCGTTCTAACAGCGAGTGTTCGCGGTCATCGAGTGAGATGTGTTCATGTTTGCCTTGCTAGGGTGACGCCGTGCTTGTCAATTTGGTTAGTAAGCGAAGGTTTACAACAGTTCACAGAGATGATGTACTAAGCTCGCTGCGTATAGCTGTATGATAAGCAGCCATCGCAATACATGCTGCACTTTTAATGCGAACCTGCGAAGTATTATACATTTCATTTAAAAAACATAATTTACCCTTTGATTTTCTTTGTCCGTTGGACACATATTGTTACGGTACATTAGGACAGAGCTGTGCGCGCAAGAGAGACGAAGATGAAGTGGTAGACCGTCTACTAAAGCTGTGACCTTTGTTGCAGCCTGCGCGTTTACCACTAACTTTTCCTCATGCAAACAGTTGTATATACGTTTGTGCATCGGGCTTCCTCGTCGTAACATTTGCTGGAGGTGCGGTGTAAAGGCTCAGAATGGACTTTCGCAGCGGTCACCGCTTCTGTTCTTCACCGATATTTCAAGAGGCGGTGCCTGTTGCGGCAAGACCAGCGTCGACTGTCAACTCACGCAACCGCGTGATCCAGAAACTTCTGCGGCACCGGCGCCGCTGATGTCGATGACTGGCTGGAGGTGTATGAGCGGGTGAGCAGCCACAACACATGGGATCCCACAGTTATAACGATGAACACAACTTTTTTTCTTGGCGGGAATAGCGCGAGTCTGGTTTCAAAACCATGAAGAAGAACTCAGTAACTGGAAAACCTGCAAGCACAAGCTACGAGATCTCTTCGGAAAACCATTGTCGGATGGTCGTCACCAAGAAAGAGTTGACATCAGGAGTTCAAACGTCTACCGAAGGTTGCGTCGCCAATATACAAGACATGCTGGCACACTGCCTCAAGGCCGACGTTCTAATGCCGGAGTTTGACAAATTCGGGCATTTCTTAAAAGGTATCGCCAACGACGGCTTCAATCTACTGATTAGTACTGATCTACTGACTATCACGAAGTGCAAGCGCTTCGAGCAGATAAAAAGCCGTCGTATCAATATTTCCACAGCTTCCCAATACGGCTGCAACATTGTCTTATGAGGACCGACAGGACTCTCCTTCATGAGAGCAGCAGCCTTCAGAGCCGCTGGCGAAGATTGTGCGCAGTGAGCTCGAAGCCATGTTTCCCGTGGCTATGTACTAACCTGTCAACGATACATGCGCTCCTATGGTTCTTGTTCAGACTCTTCAACGTCGGCTTTCAATAAGTTTGCACGGTGGAAAGTTTCCGATGCACAAGCGAACGTTCTTCACTTGTGCATACCGAAAATCAAAGGATCCTTCGTAGTTCTTGCCACATGGTAGAGTGGCAAACACCAGATGACAAACCTATTTGGTTCAGTTGTCGCCGCGTTAGTCACGTCGCCCGATACTGCCGCAACAACTGGCCCTCGATGCCGTTATCGAACAGCCCTCATCCAGACGCCAGGTTTCATCATTTGCAGCTGCAAGCCGAGCCCAACCTGCACGCGACCGATGGTACGACTCCATGGCGCATTTGTTCACCGTCGTCGCCCAGGTCATCTCAGTCCCGTCGCCTGTCGGCGTCTTTCTTACCTCGGCGCGCACATCCGAAAATCTAAAGGTGCAGCTACCGGAGGTGACGCTGCATTGTCGACGTCTCCGCCAAAGCCTCTCACCCTGCAGACCAGACGCCATATAGTCGTAGAATTTTACGGTGCATATGTGACAGAACTTGTTCATTTGTTGATACTGGAGCCCACATCTCCGTGATGAGCAACCATATTCGCTTCCGCCTGAAGGTCGTTACATTTGCCGCATCTCGTGTTAGCCGAGTCACAGATTAAGCAACGCTCATTATCCTTGGCAATAACTGTTGCTGGTCTCAACACTTCTGTTCTACTTTCTGTTCTTGAACGGTGTTCCCATGATTCATCTTCTGCTTTTTATCGGCCCATTCAGCACTGACTGACTGCGCCGGTGGCCTCCTCCAACTTGAGCTGCCTAATCACTGCTGTGCTCCAAAATAAGCTGAGCCTCGTTTATGCCCCGCAGATTTCATAATATTGCCGCCTCAAGCGGCCATGTATATACATTTGACTTGCTTCCGATCTGTTCCGGACGGTGACTATCTGCTGACTCCTAATATCAATGTTTTCCTGTTACGCACAGCTGCCGTTCTTCATATCATTGTGATTATCACCGACAACCGTTTATTTCTTACTGTTTTAGGCTTTGGTTTATGTACGCAAGTTATTCCGAGAGGCATGTCGCTCGGCAACGCTTCTCCCCTCGATGAGACCACCATCTTTGTATTAAATCTTCCATCCTTGTCTGCAGCCACCTGTTGTGCGATTAGTTCCACAACGTTCGATCCCAGCATATATTCAAAGATGATCGCTCAGGGCCTGCTTCTGGAACAGGCTGCGGAACTCTGTCGCGTCCTGGTGTCTTTATCGCGACGTCTGTGACTTTGAGGATAGCCCGCTAGGACAGACTTCCGTTGTGACCCATAAGAATGACACAGGTGATGCTAGTACTATTCGCCGACAACCTTATCGCGTGTCGCACGCAGATCACCCCATTATCCAAGCTAAAGTATACAAGATCCTAAGCAAAAGTGTGATTGAGCCCTCTTCGAATCCATGGACATCGCCGGTTGTCTTGGTCCAAAAGAAGGATGGCAGCTGGAGATTTTGTGTCCACTGCCGTCAACAGAACAAGATCACGAAAAAGGATGTGTGCCCTCTGCCGTGGATTGATGACGCTCTCAACTGCTTTTACGGATCGAAATACTTCTCTTCAATCGACCTCCGATCCGCTAATTGGGAGATTTCTGTTGATGAACGTGACCGTGGAAAGGCCGCTTTCGTGACACCGGACGACCTTTACCAATTTAAGGTTATGTCTTTTGTACTTTGTAATGCCTCAGCAACTTACGAAAGAACCATGGATTCTCTCATTCGGGCTATAAGTAGTCCACCTGCCTATGTCATCTCGACGGTGTCATCGTATTTTCCCCTGCGTTCGACAGCCACCTCAGTCGCTTGGCTGCTATTCTTGAAGTCTTTAGGGATGCTGGCCTTCGACTTAACTCTTCTAAGTGCAATTTTGAACACCGCGAAGTCAGAGTTCTTGGCCATCATGTCAGTGCTGCCGGTATAAAACTTCATCCTGACAAGGTTCACGCAGTGAAGAACTTTCCCGTATCCTGCTAAGCAAAAGATGCGCGCAGCTTCGTGGGCTTATGCTCCTATTTTCGTCGGTTTATTGGAAAGAGGAACCGACGAAGAGAAAGCCCGATGCACAAACGCATATACAATTACCTACGGGGGGGGATGTTAGTGGCAAACGCGCAGGCTGGTACAAAGGTCGCAGCTCCAGTAGACAACTTACCACTTTCTCTTCGTCTCTACTGCGTGCGCGGTCCTGTCCAAATGCACAGTAACAATATAATTGGTTTTCACAGTTCGTGAGATCTGCAGTATTTACCCCGAACGCACTCGCACAGCGCGGAGGCTGGCTGCTCGGCATCTCTTGTGCTTTAGCTTACCGCCTTCAATCCAAATTTATCGACACCTCTATCTGCTTACGCCACACGGGAGATGCTGTCCTATGATGATGTGTTGTGTTTTATGGCGCAAGGGCCAGGTATGGCCAAAGAGCGCCAAGCCAATGGTAATGAAATCAAAGTGAAGCGTTAAATTACAAGCAATGAATGTTACAGGGCTGTAGAGGGGCCTAAAACACGGGCACTGCAAAATGCGTAATAGGTACATGTAATAAAACTATGCCTATGATTATGAAGCGTGGCGAGGATGCGAAAGAAGCATTGTAAAAGAATTACATCGTGATAAAATTTGTCATCTCGATAAAAAATTTTAAAAAGCACTACTGCCCTAACAGAGTCCTTGAAGCGCAAGGACCTGAAGGTGTGTGCTGTCCAGAACTATCATAGCAGCATCCTCTAGAAAGAGGATGTGCTACGATACTATTGGGCTATTAACATGCAGAAACACATCATACAGGAGACCTAGGACAGCTGTGGTGGTAAAAAGGGGTTCCTTACCAAGAAACATACCGGGATGGAGAGAGATACAATACCGGTATGCTATAGGAAAATGTTTCCTTCCTTCTCTTTCAGCTTCCCGACACTCCACGAGGACGTGGAGGACGGTGAGCCTTTCACCACGTCTCCCACAGGTAGGAGGTTCGTTGCCAGTAAGCAGAAAATTGTGAGTGCCATATGTGTGTCCTATTCTGAGTCTACAGAATAGGACGTCGGTCCGTCTTGATTTTGTAACGGGGGGCCAGGAACCTATCCTTGGTTTAAACAAATGGAGCTTATTTGTTTCATTGTGCCATATGCGTTGCCAGTAACTTCGCAGTTTCGTTCGCAAAAAAGGCTTGAGGTCTGTGGCAGGAATAGCAGTTGTGGCATTTCCAGCTTGAGGTGTAACTGATGTGGCCATTTGGTCGGCCAGCACATTACCTTCAATGCATCTATGACCAGGGACCCAGCATATTGTCACATGTATACGAGACGAATAAATATTGTAACGTAGGTTGGAGACGGAGTGTTACAAAAGAGACATTTCTCTTTTATGGCGGGCCAGAAGAAGAGCGTGCAGCTTACGCACTTCATCGTCTTTCATGGCGCCAACCTTTGCGCGCGCCGTTCTGCGGTACGGGAGCCCCACATCTTTGTGTCACAATTGCCCCCATGCGAAAAACGATCGTCTCGGTCGCATCACAAAGTTCTTTCAGCGACATAAGAAGTGGAGCACCTCAGGTGCATCTCGGCGTTCACGTACGCGCATAGTATGGCTTCATGCGCACTACATGAACAACTTCAGCGCGAGGACGACGACGGAGCAAACCGGGGTCAGAACTGCAGGGGACGACTTCGTAGGTCACGTCACTGAGGCGGCGCGCAACCTTGTAGGGACCAAACTACCGGCGGATCAACTTTTCCGAGAGTCCACGGTGAAGGACGGGCGTCCAGACCCACACACAGGCGCCGGTATTGTAATGGACGTCGCGTCGACCCTGGTTGTAGCGAAGGGTGTCTGTATGCTGTTGGGGCCGGATACGATGCCGAGCAAGCTGGCCTGCCTCTTCGGCTCTTTGTAAAAACTCTTCCGCGTGTTCGCTGGTCGGGCTATTATCAGTCAGAGGTAGCATGGCGTCAAGTGTTTACGTGACGTGGCGCCCGTATACAAGTTCGAACGGCGTAAACTGTGTAGTCTCCGATACAGCAGTGTTATACGCGAAAGTCACATAGGGTAACATCTCGTCCCACGTCTTGTGCTCTACGTCGACATACATGGAGAGCATAATAGTCAGCGTTCTGTTCAGACGTTCAGTTAATCTGTTGGTTTGAGGGTGATACGCAGTGCTCTTGCGGTGAGAGCAATGTGTCAGCTGGAGAACGTCCTGCATAAGTTCCGCTGTAAATGCTGTACCGCGGTCAGTGATGACAACGGACGGTGCACCATGTCGTAGGACGATGTGGCGTACAAAGAACTTGGCCACTTCATAAGAGTTTGCTTGAGGGATAGCTTCGGTTTCGGCGTACCGGTAAGTAGTCGGTAGCGACGACTATCCATCTGTTGCGTGAAGAGGTCAGTGGGAATGGCCCAAGTAGATCCATTCCTGTTTGTTGGAACGGTGCTTGAGGAGGGTCTACAGGATGGAGAAAGCCGGCCGGTTTGACTGGTGGTTTCTTGCGGCGCTGATAATCGCGGCAGGTCTTCACGTACCGTTGTACAGAAGAATAAAGCCGGGACCACTAATACTTCTGTCGTATCCTTGCTAATGTCTTAGCGAATCCCAGGTGTCCCGAGCATGGCTCATCATGGCACGCTTGCAAAATGTCTTGGCGCAGCGCCGAGGGCATGACAAGGAGGTACGTATTGGGACCGCTTCCGCAGTTTTTCCTGTAAAGGACGTTGTTATGCAAGTAGTATCATGATAAGCCGCGCACGAGCGAGCGGGGTAAAACACTTTCAACTCCTTGAAAGAGCTCGATCAGCGGCAGCAGCTCAGGGTCAGCGCGCTGGTGCTCAGCCATTTTTATGGCGCCGATAACGTATACGAGGCAGGTTTGCCATTTGAGTTCAGCAAGCACAGTGTCCATCATCCGCTGAAAGGTGGCAGGTGCGGAACAGAGACCGAAGGGGAGAACTTCGAACTCATAAAGCCCGTCAGGTGCCACAAACGCTATTTTTTCACGACACTGTTCATCAACTTCGATTTGCCAATACCCTGATTTAAGATTCAACGATGAAAAAAAAACTTGGCATGTTGTAGACGATCCAGTGCGTCGTGGATGCGTGGCAATGGATAAACATCGCGCTTGGTTACACGGTTCAACTTCCTGTAATCTACACAGAAGCGTAGTGTGTGGTCTTTCTTTCTGACTAACACTACAATATTGCACAAGAGACAGTAAAGCTCAATGAAAACATTTTTGTGTTTTGTTAAGGACGTTAGTACTTTTACAACACTTAACGAGTCCGTGAATATTATCGCTTTCTCTAGCTTTAATTTGTTGATGTGTTTCACCGCAGACAGTACTGCGTACGCTTCTGCAGTAAAGATGCTTGTATGGGGGTTCAGTATGCCTGCTTCAGAGAAAGAGGGTCCAACAGCCGCGTAAGACACACCAACATGCGATTTTGACGCGTCGGTGTAAAATTCGGGACAACAGTACTTCAATTGGAGTTCATAGAAATGCATTCCTATTTCAAGTTCTGGCGCGTATTTTGTAACTCTTAGAGAGGGTATATCACATTCTATCACCTGCCAATCCGAAGGCGGTAGCTGCTTCGCTGGAGGCATCAAGCGGTGTTCGAAGAGTGGAACATCCATTTCCACGCTAAGCTCCCTTAAACGGAGTGAGAAAGGCTGTCTCACAGAGAGTCGATTACGGAAGAGTGCAGTACATGTCGAATCGTTAATAGTTTCACGGCACGGATGTTCAGGATTAGAGTGCACTTTAAGGAAATATGTGAAGCTGGTGTAAGATCTCTGCAAATTGAGTGGCTGCTCATTCGATTCTACATACAAGCTTTGAATGGGGCTAGTTCTGAATGCGCCTGTGGCCAGACGGATACCCAGGTGGTGGACGGGATCCAGCATCTTTAGTGCACTCGGGGCGGCAGAGTTGTACACTATGGCGCCATAGTCTAGCCGTGATTGAATGAGGCTCTTATAAATATTCATTATACACTTCCTGTCGCTACCCCATGTTGTGTGTAATAGTATCTTTAGTAAGTTCATAGCTTTTAGACATTTAGTTTTGAGATATTTTATGTGCGAGATGAAAGTAAGCTTAGAGTTCAAGTATTACACCTAGAAATTTCCGTTCTTTGTTGACAGGTATTTGTTGTCCACCCAGTTCCATGCACGGGTCTGTAACCAGGCCTCTCTTTCTTGTAAAGAGAACACATAAACTTCTGTGGGGGTAGACTTTAAATCCATTTTCGTCTGCCCACTTAGATATCTTGTTCAAAATCTGCTGTACTTGTCTTTCGCACACTGCAAGGTTACAGGATTTAAAACCTATTTGTATGTGATCTACGTACACGGTAGAATATATAGTTGGTGGTAATGAAGCGCGGAGTGTGTTCATCTCAACTATAAAGAGCGTGCAGCTGAGCACACCCCCCTGGGGTACACCAGTCTCCTGTATAAATGGACGTGAGAGTACATTCCCGACTTTCACGCGGAAGTTACGGTTGGACAGGTAACTTTCTATAAGCTTTAGCATATTGCCACGGAGGCCCATTCTCGACAAGTCTCGCAAGATCCCGTACCGCCACGTTGTGTCGTACGCCTTTTCCATATCAAGAAATATCGATAGGAAAAACTGTTCGTGTACGAAAGCGTCGCGAATATATCCTTCAATACGTACACGATGATCGGTTGTGGACCACCCTTCTCTAAAGCCACACTGATAGGGATCTAGCATTTTGCTCAGTTCAAGGAAGTGAATCAGTCGCCGATTAATCATTTTTTCAAATACCATACAAAGGCAACTTGTGAGGGCTATCGGGCGGTAGCTTGCCACTGAGGAAGCATCTTTGCCTTGTTTCAAAATAGGGACAACAATTGCTTCTCTCCATGCAGTTGGAAGGTATCCTGCAGCCCAAATGGTGTTGAAAAGTGCCAGGAGTGCAACTTGGGTGTCATTGTGTAAGTTTTTGATCATTTCATACATGATTCTGTCAGATCCCGGTGCGGAGCTCTTGCATGCGCTCAAGGCAGCTCTCAACTGGGCAATACTAAAAGGACGGTTGTAAGGCTCATTCACTCGGCTTTTTCTTGTGAATGGCTTACGTTCTTCTATTTGTTTATATTTGAGAAAAGATTGTGAATAATTGGTTGAACTTGACACGCTCTCAAAATGCTCCCCAAGTGAATCTGCCTGATCTTGCAGGGTATCGCGTTGTGCGTTTACCAAAGGGAGGGAGTATGTTTGTCGCCCTCTTATCCTATTAACCCTATTCCAGACTTTCGCCTCATCTGTGTACGAGTTGATGCCCGATAAAAACCTCTGCCAACTCTCTTCTAGCCTGTCGGCGCGTTCTCCTGCCTTGGGATTTTACTTGCTTAAAGTTAATCAGATTCTCAGCAGTGGGAGAGGCACGTAGCAACCCCCACGCTTTGTTCTGTTTCTTACGAGCGATCCTACAGTCGTCGTTCCACCATGGGACACGCCGTTTGCGTGCCAAGCCATTTACTTGTGATATGCATTTAGATGCGGCATCTATTATGAAGGCTGTAAAATACTCCACAGCAGCATCAATTCGTAACGAGGACATGTCATGCCATGAGATACTAGAGAGAGTTCCGAATTTCTCCCAATCAGCTATAAGGAAGGAAGACAAAAGCGAATATGCGGACCTAGACAGCCTTTTTAGAGGGCTCAAAGAGGACGTTAGCACCGCGACGAGGGTTGTCCAAACTGAACTGAACGTGGAAAGGGTGGACGCGAGATTGGCACACCTATTAGAGGCAAAGAATTCCATCATGGCCAGGTGGAAAATGCAAAGACTAAATCGCAGACTGCGAAAGAAAGTAGCGGCACTAAACCGGGAAATCGAAGCGCACTCGATCGAGCTTTCCAAGCAACAGTGGAACGAGGTGTGCGCGTCGGTAGACGGACAAATGAGAACCGGGCGCAAATGGAACCTCCTAAAGAAACTGTTAGATGACAAGCAATCCAAAGGCAATCAGAGATTGGCAATTGATAGGATTTTACACAAACAAAAGGAGCAGGGCAAAACGGAAAGCGAGTTCCTAAAGGAGCTGGCGGAGACGTATCTGCCACTGGGCCCGTCAGGCGATGGCGACTATCCACAATACGCCGGCACAGAGGTCGAACTCGACGCGCCCTTCACGGAATCGGAAATTCGGGATGCCTTACAAGGCCTCAACGGACGCTCCACGACGGGCCCTGGTGGGGTCTCGAATAAACTGTTAAGAAACCTAGACGGAAAGTCGGTCGAGAAGCTCACCGAAAAAATCAACAGAGCGTGGGAAACTGGACAAGTACCAGAGGTCTGGAAAGAGGCCTCGGTCATACTAATACCGAAACCCGGTAAACCACTTGCGGCGGCGAACATGCGGCCAATATCGCTGACCTCGTGCGTAGGCAAGATGGCGGAACATGCCATACATGACCGAGTATATCGGTACATAGAGAGAGAGGGCCTCTTCCCACATAACATGGTGGGCTTCAGATCGGGCCTCTCCACACAGGACGTAATGTTACAACTCAAAAAGCACATAATCAACGGCGTAACCAGAGACACCAGGGGCATACTGGCCCTGGACCTAACGAAAGCGTTCGATCACGGTGAAACACAGATTTCTAATGGAAACGATCTCGGTGATGGGGCTCGGCCGAAAATTCCACTCCTACATAGGCTCCTTCCTCAGAGACAGGAAAGCCACGATCAAAATAGGACAGGCCACGTGCGATTGGTACACGCTGGGCGCGAGGGGCACCCCGCAAGGGGCGGTGCTCTCCCCACTATTATTCAATCTAGCATTGAAAGGGCTCTCGGACCGGCTGACGAGAGTGACCAACGTCAATCACGCCCTGTACGCAGACGATATTACGGTGTGGTGCCCGGGAGGGTCCGACGCAGAAGTCGAGCGGGCTCTTCAAGAGGCGCTGGACACAACGGAAGAGTACCTGAAGGAAACGGGACTCCGTCTGTCACCCGGCAAATCGGAACTGTTGCTCTACAGGCCCTCGAAACAAGGCATGAGGAATTTGACGCCGATCGATCAAATACCAATCAAAAGCACACGAGTGCCGGCCAGCCGATCCCCAGAGTGGACACTATAAGAATCCTGGGGCTGCTAATTGAGGCTAAAGGCGGTAACACGCAAACGGTCATGAGACTCACGTCCAAAACGGAGAATATGCTCCGGCTGATCCTCAGGGTGACCAACCGCAGGGTAGGGCTCAGCGAGAGCAATCTCATCAGACTTTACCACGCCTTCCTCATGAGTCACGTAAATTACGTAGCCTCGGCGCTAAAATGGACCAAGAGAGACGCGGCCAAGATAGACACACTGATGCGCAAGAGCATCAAGAGGGTGCTAGGTCTTCCGATCAGTACAAGCACGGAGTGGCTCGATCGGCTAGGGGTCCACAATTCGCTAGCAGAAATCATCGAAGCACAGACCAAGGCACAGGTCGTGCGGCTGTCGACCACCAGGGCCGGCAGACGCATCCTAGAAGAAGCAGGGATAAATGCAGAGGCAGAGTGCAACGCACGCAGCGTCGTGCTCAGCGCGGCGGTCAGGGGCACTTTCAAGGTAGAACCGCTTCCGAGAAACGTCCACCCGCAATTCAACGAGGGGCGCCGAAAGGCGAGGGCCCGAGCACTGCTAAAATCGACCGCCAACTCTCCGGGACTGGCGGCATTTGTAGACGCGGCCCAGTACGGGCGCAGCGACCGGTACGCGGCCGTCTCGATACGCTGGGATGGTACGATCATTAACGCAGCATCGGTCGAGGGGGCAACGTCCGAGGTGGCCGAACAGGTGGCAATAGCCATGGCAATGAGGGACCGCGAACGTCCTTACGTATACACAGATTCGCTATCGGCGGCCAGAGCATTCGCCTCAGGCTCGATATCGCGGAAAGCGGCGGCCGTCCTCGGCAGTGAGGGAGCTGCGGGTCATCACATCCTCAAATGGTTTCCAGCCCACATGGGGGCCGACGTGCACTCCGACTTTCCCAACGCCAACGAGCTGGCACACGGACGCGCGCGAGGACTCGCGCACCACGGCGATCGTGGCGAGCGAAGTGGCGGGGAGGGAGGGGAGCACCGAGACCCGCTGCTCACCTTCAACGAAATAACAACGCACTATCAGCTGTCGAGGAGGACCTTCCCACTCCCCCACGCTAAACTCACACACCACAGTCATCTATATTCAGAATGCTGCAAACAAGGTCGTTCCCCTCGAGAGGTAGAATGAGCGCTTATTCACCGGACGTAGAGCCGCAGTGTCCGGATTGCGGCGAATCGTACTGCTCGCTATCGCACATGCTTTGGCAATGCTCCGCGTTAAGCGGCACCGTGTTCAGCAAAGAACAAGACTGGGTGGGCGCCCTGCGAAGCGACGACCACCAGACCCAGCTCCGGGCCGTCCACAGGGCTCACGAAAGGGCGGAGGCTCACGGGCTTCCCGTCCCAACGTGGGTGCGGCCCGCGAGCCCTGCCGACCACTAAACCAAGGGTGGGTGGGAAGGGGTTCCTCAGGACCCAATAAAGTTATCTCCTCCTCCTCCCAATCAGTTGTATTAATCTTCCACCTAGGTGCCTGTGGTGGATATTCGTTTTCTTTAGGTGTTCGTAGCAGTATCGGGAAGTGGTCGCTTCCATAAGGATTCTTTGTAACTTCCCATTCGAGTTCAAGCAGAATAGAAGGAGAAACTATGCTGAGATCAATTGGAGAAAAGGTTCTGTTTGCAAGACAGTAATATGTGGGTGCCTTCTTATTCAGCAGACACGCACCAGAAGAGAAAAGGAACTGTTCAATAAGACGACCTCGCGCATCTATACGAGAGTCGCCCCACAGCCAGTTGTAAGGTTCTGGCAATTCATCTATGAAGGACTGAAATTCATGTTTAGTTCATTTGTAATGTGGGGATATGTAGAGCGAGCAGACAGTGATAAGTTTGTTTAGGAGAAAAGCACGAACCGCCACTTCTTCAAGGGGCGTTTGTAGCTGCAAACGTTGACACGCTATGCCTTTCTGAATAACAATGGCAACGCCGCCCGATGATGCGAGAGCATCATCGCGATCTCTGCGAAATGTAACATAGTGTAGGAGGAAATGCTTGTGTTTCGATTTTAAGTGTGTTTCCTGTAGACACAGCACTTTTGGATTGTGTTTGTGGATGAGTTCTTGTACATCATCAAGGTTTCTGAGAAGACCTCTGACGTTCCATTGAATTATCTGCGTATCCATATTTGAAGTAAATAGGTGCTGTGCGTAAGGAAACAGTAGTATTAATTACAGAGATTTCAGAGATTAGGTTACAGGGCTCTTTCGAGGCCCTGTAATTGGGATTTTGCCTTTTCTGAAGCGTTCGAGGGAGCCTCGCCGCTCCTTAGGCGTTTGGTGCGCCTTGAGGATAGGTGTAGTGTCCATTGCCTCTAGTGAGGCTCCGGACACGTGCTCGTGCGAGCGAGAAGTTACCAGAGAGAGTCCCGCCTTGGAGGGCAAGACCCCTGCGCCCACCAGCCCGGAGGTCGATGGGGCTCCCTGAGGGATTTGGCTGCGCCGGCCGTTGCCGCCGCTGGAAGGGGCCGGGGAAGTTGGGGCAGCCTCGGCTGCGCCCACCTTCGGGGTCAATGGCCCCGTCTGCTGAACTCACTGCTTGTGGGTCGGACAGCCGCCGGAGGCCGTTGTGACGCTGCCCCCTGACGCACCACATCGGCAAAGCTGCTCTTAGACAGGTATGACACCCGCCTACGTGCCTCCTTGAAAGATATGTTTTCTTTGACTTTGATTGTCGCAATTTCTTTTTCTCTTTTCCAAGATGGGCAGGACCGCGAGTATTCGGCATGCTCGCCATAATAACAATAATATATGGGGTTTTACGTGCCAAAACCACTTTCTGATTATGAGGCACGCCGTAGTGGAGGACTCTGGAAATTTCGACCACCTGGGGTTCTTTAACGTGCACCTAAATCTAAGTACACGGGTGTTTTCGCATTTCGCCCCCATCGAAATGCGGCCGCCGTGGCCGGGATTCGATCCCGCGACCTCGTGCTCAGCAGCCCAACACCATAGCCACTGAGCAACCGCGGCGGGTGCTCGCCATCACATTTTACACAATGTGGAGTGTTCTGGCACGTTTCAGAGGAATGTTCATTGTTACTGCACTTGTCACATGTCAGCCGGCCTCGACAGTTATGAGAACTGCGGCCGAACCTTTGGCACTTAAAGCATCTAAGAGGATTGGGCACGTATGGCCTAACACGGAGCTTGATGTACCCGACCTCGATTGACTCAGGCAGGACACTTTAACCGAAGGTGATTATCAGGTGCTTCGTCTTGATCTCTTTACCATCTCGCCTCATCTGAATTCGTTTAACATTTATGACATTCTGTTCACTGAAGCCCTCCAAGGCTTCAGCTTCAGTGAGCTCTAGCAAGTCATCGTCGGAGACAACGCCGCGGGTGGTCATAGTACGGTGCGGGGTTACTGTTACTTGGGTCTCTCCAAATGACACAAGTTTCAGCAGTTTCTCATATTGCTTCTGATCTTGGAGCTGCAAAAGCAGATCACCGCTGGAGATTCTCGACACCTTATATCCTGTACCAAAAACTTCAGTCAGAGACTTGGAAACGAGGAACGGTGAAATGGATCGCACTAGTTTGTCTGGTTTCTCTGGGTGAATTACGTGGAATCGAGGAAAGTTGTCGACTTGTCGCCCGAAAAACTGAAAAACATCTTCGGTGCGCCCTCGTTTCTGAGGGCGATCAGGTAGTTTAGGAAAAGCATTTTCCATAAGTACAGTTGGCTTTTCGGCCGCGATGCCAACCACCCACCATGGAGCCGAACAGGGGGACGTGACAGAAGTTCCTGCTAGAGAAACCCTGCCAACGCCAGCCGTACATCGCTGCTATAACCAAATACAGCATAACCAAGGCTGGCTAGCCACACAAGGTTAACCCTTGCCGCCGGGAAACTAGGAAGTGACGAGAAGTGAAGAGAAGACAGGAAAGATGAAAAAGGCGAGAGAGAAAGACGAAGATTGGAGAGGAGGACAGGAAAAGGCGACTGCCGATTTCCCCCAGGTGGGTCAGCCTGGAGGTGCCGTCTACGTGAAGCAGAGGCCAAGGAGGTGTGTTGTCTCCATCGGGGGGCCATAAAGGTCCGAACACCCGGCATGAGCTCAACCCCCAGGATCCTCTTTTCCCTGGACAAGGCTAAGCCGTGCACGGCTACACGCGGGAGGGTCCAACCCTCGTGTGCTCGCGTACGTGGTGTCGCAACACACCAAACGCCTGCTGACGCAGACGCCCCTGCGGGGGGATGCTGTCCTAGACACCGCTCGACGCAGCTGTTATAACTTTGGAGATAATGCCACAGAAAGAGGCCGGTGAGAGTAACTTGCTTGTTGAAGAGCTGGTGAACAAACACCCCAGTTTAGGCTCCCTGCAGCGTATGCAGTGGGCTCGACGAGGCGGCGCCGATCATCGCAGCCGCCTAAGGCAGGTGCTCGTAAAACTAAGTTGACTGTTTCAGAAACATGGCGCGTACCGAGAATGGGGGCGATGGCTTTGGTTCGAGTTGACACGCATCTTCTGCGAGCATGCATTGTAGTTCTGTTATCCACAGCTTTTGAATTAAGTAGTTCATTTTTGGAGCGAAGCCACAAAACAGTACGAAAGTTGTTCTACAAAACCTTATTCCGAGCCCATGCTTCACACGAAACTTAGGTGCAGTGTGGCGCATTTTACGTTGGGGCATCTCTGTATGAGTGAAATCGACATGCTTCCTCGACTGACCCACGAGGAATGTAAAGACAAGTCACTGCCACGCAGGCCCAGACTGGCATACTTAATACAGCGACTTAGGTTTTTCCGTTTGCTGAAAAAAACGAGCTCAAGATACAAAGACAAGCATGAACGTTTCCTTTCTGTACCTAGTATAATAATTTTGAATGATTTCGCTTGCGAGCTGATGCGTGCCAATACGCGCAGCATTGGTTCCTTTCAGTGAAAAGGGTTCAAAATTTAAATCAAATGGCAAAGGGGCCCTCATTACAGTTGGTCACTTAGCTCGACATAGCTTTATTGTGGCAATTGCGGCGAAGAAAAATAGAATACACCGACGATTGCGATACTCCGTAATGCGAAATTCGAGCGCAGCTCTATAGTGTTTTCATTTCGCAATATATAGGCGGGCGAGTACAACCTGTCTCGTGCGACGCACTGCAAACGGATCGAAGTGTGGAGCGACTGCATCGCCACACTCTCAGCAAAGTTTACACCCTTTGAGTCGTATCTTGCCACACAACAATGAACGTCATCTGTCTTGTCCGAATTTCGTTTCTTTAACGCTGCGAGCCCGGTACTTCTCAGTAACGAACGGCATGCGCATTATGAGCATGACATAGCATTGCCGACAGGAAAGTAGCGGGCGCGGCGTTTTCAAGAAAGGAAACGCAAGCAAGGCAGATGACGATTATTGTGTGGCAGATGTGCAACCCAAAGGGTGAACTTTTTTTAGAGTGCAATCGGGAGACCCGAGAGGCAGCGCGTGCGTGACGCAGGGACGCGATTCACAGCAACCGCCGCCGACAGACCTCTCCTCATCCAGTGCTTTATTTCCATATATGGTATTGGTGAACATACGACGGCGTGCTACTCTGACGCCATCTCGTAGCGGTCGTTGCCGCAGAGCCCGTTTTGCGCGGCACTACGCTTTTCTTCTCACGCTTTCGCCCTACCCTCCTACTCCACTTTCCGCCTCATGATTCCGCTGCACCCTCCTCCACCGCTGTCTTCTTCGCGCTCACTTCACTATCGCCGTCTTTCACCCCCGCTGCGCCCCGCGTTTGCTCTTTCATCCTTCGCTGTGCTCGTTCGCTCGGTTACGCCGGCGTTACACGCAGGAACGGGCGCCTAATATCTGCGCTCTAAAGTTTTTAGGGGTGTACGTGCCAATAATACGATATATTAATAAGAGTCACGAGGCAGTGGGAGGCTCAAGATTAATTTTGACCACCTGTGATTTTCTAACATGCACCTAAATCTATGCGTATGAGCGATTGCAGTATGTTTCCGTGGGCGGATCATGCTACGTCATATAAAAGTGTACCAAGGAATTTCCACAGAGACGCGTAATACAGTTTATAGACATTTCCTTGGTCTTCGAAAACAATCACGTGTGTTAGCAGTACTCCTCTAGATCTTCGAAGCCATTGTCAAACCTTCAATCCAAGCATTCCAAAGTAGTAAAAAACCGAATTGCCTTGGCGTGCCTGAATTCTTTCCTCAACAGGTCGTGTATGCACAAAATGAGAGCCAGTTTTAATGCACAGGTCCGGCGCCTATTACAAGCAGGTTGTCCTAACGTGGCAGTGGCCACTGTGGCTGAACGTTTAAAGAAGTCGATTTTGACGGGAACGCACGTGATTACAGAAAGCAGTATTAGCAAAAAAATAGAGTATTGGCTATTCCCTACATTTATTCAGTATCGCACAAGCTCAAAGACGTTGCAAGTAGATATGGTTAAAAAAAATTAAATTATGGGGTTTTACGTGCCAAAACCCCTTTCTGATTATGAGGCACGCCGTAGTGGAGGACTCCGGAAATTTCAACCACTTGGGTTCTTTAACGTGCACCTAAATCTAAGTACACGGGTGTTTTCGCATTTAGCCCCCATCGAAATGCTGCCGCCGTGGCCGGGATTCGATCCCGCGACCTCGTGCTCAGCAGCCCAACAACACCATAGCCACTGAGCAACCACGGCGGGTAGCAAGTAGATATGGTGTTGTTTGACTACTCCCAATAAGCTAGGTAAAGTATGCGCTGCCGTGCAGAGGAAAAAGGAGCAGGTGAAAGGAAGAAAAGAAGATATTTGTCCAGTGAAGTACATAAGGAACAACAATTTTACTGACTGTCGTATAGGTGTGGTGTATAAAGTTCCCTTTAGCTGTGGCCATTTCTACGTAGGGCAAACGGGGCGGTGTATCAATCGGAGGCTAATGGAACATAAAATGTCGTTAACCGGTGGATCGCCTTCCAGTCTTTTCTTACATTGCCAAGAATGCCAAGATCGTAACTGCACACTTGAGTCAGATGAATGCGCGATATTGTATAGGCATAGTAATGAAGATAGGCGTATTTTGGTCGAGGCATGGCATATCAGTAATGGTGGAAGTGTGTGCGTGAGTCAGCCTTCGACAACCTTACATAAGGAAGAGATAAATTGCCTTAACAGTTATCTCTCACGTAGACCGGCACGTGTACCCGATTGACACGTGGTGCTACCAATCCAGAGCATGCGCAGATGAGTTCTGTGTCTTTTCTTTCTTCGCCTCAGTGCTTCCTTCAGTTGATAGTCGGCGCTCGTGCTGTCCACTTCTCTCATGTCCGTGTCTGCACGCCTTACCCCTATTTTGCATTATGAATCCTTACCAACTATCTCAGCTTTCACGCGTTATGTAACCCTCAAATTTCGAAGAATGCTTTTCCGGCATGAGAACTTTTGCAGGTTCATCACAGTTCTACGTACCAACGTGAATGCACATTGAGAGGTTGTGTGTAGAGAAAATAAACGCATTTGAGAATGAATAGGCGCCAGCATGCCCTTTGCCCCTTGGAGGGACTACCAGCCGTCATTTACAAATCTGTAAGGGATCACATAGCAGGGCAAAAACATCTTTTGCTCGCGTCATACAATCCGCAGTAACAATACTGGAACGCTCGATAGCCTCCCCGACGCATGAAAAGCCATCGGTTGCAAGCACCGCAGTGCACAGACGAAGCCGGCCACGTCCCACCACCCCTGAACTTGCACTCTCTCCGTTCGAATGGGTCGGCTGTAGAAAATCCGGCCAGCGCGCTATCTCGGAGCCCATGTCTTGAGAACGTAGCGTCTTATCCACTCGAGGGGCGGCGCTGTTGTCACTCCGGAGACTGCTTTATCCGTAGACCACTCAGGACATCCCAATTCAATGCGAAGGTATTCACCCAGTGCGATCCGCAGGTAACGTACACCCTTAAAAAGTGCTTAGGTTTAGAGTTAACGGACGCGACAGCTGCTCAGCAGCCGAGATAAGCAAGGAACGTTTGCAGTATTGGTGGAACAAAAGAATCAAAGCCCCTTTCTTAAAGAAAGATGGTTGAACGCGAAACTTTCCCCCAATGCAAAGTGAATCAAAGTTAATGCCCAAAGCCAGCGACCACGCAACGAACCCAGGAAATTCTGAGCAACCCGATGCTATGCATATGTGATTTAATTGCTTGTTTAGAATTATATTTTTCGAACGTCGAATGAAGACACATTCGTTAAGTTACACAGCTTTTATTTTAGATCATGTAGCCGTTGGCTACGCGCACACGCACACACTTTCACGGACGACTCTACACTTACACAGTATTGCCTTGTGATCGCTGTGGTAAACTGTCAAAGGCTCTGCCATCGTAACGTGACACAGCCTACTTGCAAACGTGAGATTAATGCAGGAACGGTGTTGCGTCGTGGGACTCTGTAGCGTCTTCAGTTTCAACGAGTAGCGATCTAGCATGAAACTCTAGATCCATTTGCCGTGCTCTTTCACCACATCGATGCTAAAGTCAGCGCACACGAGGATCGGCTTACTATGTGGCTCTAAGGCCTTCATCATTTCTGCCAGGAACGTTTGCGCATCACAACGAGACGTGTTCGGTCTGTTGTACACGCTGACGATCACAAGACCAGTGGGCATCTTGACTGGGCAAGCGTCTCCCACATGGCTTCTGCGTGCCGTGGCCGATACACGGGATCCGCCTTACGGGCACGATTGCGCTCGCGCTTACGTCTGCGTACGGCAGCCTCCTTTTCTGCCGTGCGCTGCACCCGGGGCCTACCCTGGTGACGACGGGGAATGGACTGCGTGACGCGCGTAATGCAAAGCAGATATAGGCAGTTCGTCTGGGTAGCGTGGCGTTCAACCATCTTTCTTTTAGAAAGGGGCTTTGATTTTTTTTCCCGGATCCTAAGAGGAGCCCGTGTTCACGCGCGCTTGCTGTCTCCGATTGCTGTCTCTTGCTGAGCTGGTCGCTTCGCGCCGTTATCAGGCACTGACCAGCCGGCCAGTCGACGCTGGCGCGGTACTGCGAATCTAAGCTGTAGCAAATGTGTAAGTTGGCTTTCCTGCAGTGCGTATTCGGCGCTCACGGACGAATCAGTGAAACATAGAAAGCTTCAAGAGCAGGGAAATATTGATACGGCCGGATCTCTGACAGTCATAGTTAGCGCTACAATGTAGATCTTCAAGGGGGAAAAGAAACTTTCAGGAGGTTTATACAAAATATGCTAGATAAAAAACATATATAGCATACCTGACTAAATCAAGCAGGCTATGTGACTATGTGGCCCCGCCCCGTTTCAATGGGGATGCCATTAAATTATCATCATCATCATCATCATGGAGGGTGAGCAGCTTCGAATCCAGGATTGTGTGAGAATAAGGGGGTCAGTTTATGACACTCACCGAACGACAACAATGCGACAGATAGGCATACATGGAGACACGGAGGCTATTTACATACCGCGTCCATACGTTGATCTGCCATGAGGACGACCAGGTGAGCGTCGATCCAAAGCATACGAAGAACAGTTTTCAAGGCTGCCACCGGATGGGCGATCACATTCGTAGCAGCCGCGGCCAATGTCCGTATTGCATCCACCTGCATGGACGCGTGCACAAATTGTGATTACTAAGTGAGCGTCACCGTTTGGAAAACTGCAAAGTCCAATGGTCACAGGTGAGGATGCCACGCAGGAGGCTTTCTTTAAGGTTTCATGGGTAGCTTGCCTTTGTTCATTAGCAGACATGGCATGCTATGCGCCGGGAGATTGAATGGTATCTCTGTACTGCCGACCTCCAAAGCCATCTTTCAAATAACTGGGATAAAATTAAATACTATATTGCCCTTGATTTCACCAAAATATGGTTGCTCAGTTTTTCAACATGATTGACTTCTGTAATGACACATTTTTGCTTCTGCCATAAAATTAGACGGTAAATTATACGGTTTAATGTTATTTCTAAGTTCGCTCTAAAATATCTTATTTTGCTTTGTGTTCCAGTATATGTTCTGTGTCGTGGCTTGCGGCTAAGTATTTCATCCAGAGTGAACGGACATTGACAACCCAGATACAGGTATGAGAGGCAAAATCGCAGTATTAGTATACTTTAAGGGGCGCAGGGGGTCCACAGCTTGTCGTTTACTGGCGCCAGATGCCTTCGCTACTCTACTGTATGATCTAAAGTCATAGTTCGCTTGCTAATATGAAGGAAGTTTTCGGTGACTGAAATGAGAACACCCTGTCGCGTCAGCAGTTTCACCGTCTCAGGTTCATAGCGCTAAATTTCCCTAGGTTTGGACAAAAGTTCTTATTTCTCTGCATACAATCCTAAGATCTCGTGAAATTTCCTTGGAGTTGGCAGCACGGCTGGAAAGTGGCAAGGGTAGGCGAATGCGCGCAGAACGTGCTAGTGTCAGAGCATCGTTCTCTATTCCGGTGATCCCGGCGTATAGCCCCTGCTTTTTATCAGTGTGTCTATCGTTTCTAAACGCTTAATGTAGCCATAGTGCGCGCAGCAGCATGTGCGCACCCTTCTGTTAGTGTTTGAAGCGGATAAACACCGGGAGCGGAGCTATGAGGAGATTACCGAAATATCATAGCGCACAATACTCAGATAAGACTATACGGTTCAGTGCCGATGCACCGGCCGTCGACATTTTCGCGGCTGCGTTCGGCGACATAGCGCAAAGCATCGTGCCGGTCGGCGCTCGCGTGAGATGATTAACGCTCTTGGAAAGCTGTACACAAGCGTTTCTACGTTACCTGTTCTTGAGAACGTAGCCGCTACCCGAACACAAGACGCTGTCCTGAGTGGCAGAAGGCCGTAGTCATTGAGACACTACGGAGAGTGTCTAAACATTTAAGAAAAATTTTGTACAGCCATGCGGTGCAGTCGCAGTGGTTGTTTAGGGCACTAATATTCTATTGAGCCTATCGGTGACTCGAACTAAATGCTCGCCCCCCAAGTGGCAGCGTCGAGAAACAGCTCATCCTGGTTCAGGTTTGAAGCGAAAGAGGCCCTCCTGTCACCGCATGCGCTAAATGTCTCGTAGTTCTCAAATCATCGGGATGCCGCCGCTAACAAGCCCGAAAATGAAAAAAAAAAACGCATGTCGAAGGACTTGCTGTGTACCATTATGCGTGCCATCGAAGTGAAAACACAGCAATGTACGAATTCGTATATTTTTCTTGTGCGAAAAGAGCAGACGCCGCGCATCGGAGAGAGATTTAGAAAAGAAACTCCGCATCGAGAAAGATGACAACTAATACTATGCCAGTTTGTTCGAAACACTTCAATCGGGACTTCTTCCCTGCGAGCAGAACGTGCTTTCAACATCTTGCTGGCGTTTCAAATAGCGGAGTGGGATTCGCTTAGATAGGCGATATTACAAATAGTAGTGATGTACGTTTAAGCTTCATCTGGCTTTGTTTATATACAGCTTTCTGCTCCAGGATTAGTATTACTAATGCTCTAAGTAGCAGGAATATTCTCGCTAATGTGCGTTTGTCTGCAGGCACGGTAGCAGGAATGATAACTGTCTCGGAAGATCTGAAGTTCATAATGATACATGTTATGCAGCGAGGCGACAGATAGTTTTCATAGCATCCTTTAGTTTAGCGGTGCAAGCATAAGATTGCGTTTCCTCATTCAATGAGTTCAGTTGTCAGTTTATTTGCTTGCAAGAAATTTACAAGCAGCGGCAAGCAACGGTCGTTCTAGCTTTGGAGCGTTTGACCTGCGCACAGCGCTGCTAGTTTGCTTTCCGACACTGAGAGCACACCTAAATTCCATTACAACTAGTTCAGTTCATTTCGAACTCGTGCATTTGCACTACTACAAGTTACTTTGGTCAAAAGACAACATTCGCTAACTTTGGAAACCTGCGGGAGGAAATTCAACTTGGTCCGATTGGTTGTTTTCTTTTCTCGCGTTTCGCTTGGCTTTCAGAATTTCTACAGGCGACTCGTGTCGGCTGTGGTTGCAAGCCCGAGTCCTACCTCGAACACTGCGCACTGCACTTCTGTAATGACACATTTTTGCTTCTGCTATAACATTAGACGGGAAATTATACGGTTTAATGTTATTTCTAAGCTCGTTCTAAAATATCTTACTTTGCTTTGTGTTCCAGTATAAGTTCTATGTCGTGGCTTGCATCTAAGTATTTCATCTAGAGTGAACGGACACTGACATATCTTATTTTGTTATAGCGCAAGCTTGACACGGACAACAGAAGGCACATCTGACACACACAGCGCTTTGCCGTACCAACAGGCCCCTATTGCTATCCTCATGGACACTGACAACCCAGATACAGGTATGAGCGGCAAAATCGCAGTATTAGCATACTTTGTTATGGGGCGCAGGGGTCCACAGCTTGTTTACTGGCGCCAGATGCGTTCGCTACTCTACTGTACGATCTAAAGTCATAGTTCGCTTAGTAATATGAAGGAAGCTTTCGGTGACTGAAATGAGAACACCCTGTTGCGTCACCAATTTCGCCGTCTCAGGTTCACAGCGCTAAATTTGCCTAGGTTCGGACAAAAGTTCTTTTTTCTCTGCATACAATCTTAAAATCTCGTGAAATTTCGTTGGAGTTGGCAGCACGGACCAGTCATCGGACGCAGACTACCTTATCACAAGTATCAGCTAACTATAAAAAAAGGTGCAGCCCCGACTCAAAAACGGAAGTCCAATTTGTTTTTATCCCAAGACACAATGACGAGGTAGCATTACAGTTTTTAGCCTCAGTGCAGAATATCCGTATTTGGCTTCTGAAATCAAGACAGACGTAGCTATCTACATATTGTGCGATGCTCCATGTGTTATATTACAACACTGGTCTCAGTGCGGAGTCGGCTGTGAATATCGACAACAGTCGAGTATCTTAACTTTAGAAGTGCTGCGAACAAGCGCATGCATCTTTTGGAGGCCCGCCACGCGTAAACACCTGCTTTTTTAAACCTCCGGCTCATTTGAAAGGTTCTCTGTATATAAACAAAAAATCTGATGCAGGTCGCTGGGCAGGCTGGACATTGGCACGCAGAGCGCAGCGATTTCAGTGGTTTTGACGCTGGAGTCCTTGAGACCGATCAAAATAAGGTAACCGCCAGGAAGGATACTTTCGGCTTCGACGAAACACGTCGATTCGACGCCACGAACGAGAAACGCGTGAGCGCAGCACCCAGCAAAAGAGCCACAGTGAACCTGGATGTCGTTGCCACCTTTGTTTACTTGGAGAGGGTTGCCAGCACAAGTAATAGATTCTGGAGTTGCTGATAGATGGACGTACGTACACGTTGACAGTTGAGAGCTACAGCTGTAAACCGTCAAGCTCTTTACAAAACATGCCACCATTTCTTCTGAGCTGCTTGAATTGACGGCGAGCAGCGATGTTCCGCGAATCTCCTACCAGCACTTATTGGCCCAAAACGAAGCGTGCGTTAGCTTGTGCTTTATATCCACGTCAACAAGTGTTCAGACGTGCGCGTTCGCACATTCCTAACAAAAGCCACTCTCCTTGCAACGAGATAGCCAAAGTTCATTGTACTCCAAGTTAAGCATATCAGAAACTAAATTAACTGAATAAATGGAAAACATACGGCTCGGAAGAAAATTACGTTACGGATTTTGTTGTACAACTTGACAAGACATAAAAGATGAAACACACCTTAATGAACTTTGATGCTATATAAAGGGTGTTTTCCTTTTTTAGACAGTAGATTTGTCATAAAATAGCTGTAGCTTGCGACCAGATGTGGTGATTCACAGAGTTCCTAGGCGAGGCGGACATACTCTGCCGCTACTAACGTGAGCTTCGCAAGACTAATTCAAAATGTTTTATGTTCTTATTCGGGTCTCAGGGGCAGTTGTTTCAAGGCCGAATTTGTAGGCAGTCACCTTTTTATGCAACATCACTTTTATATATCTTGAAAACTGCGCCTACCTCAACATATTTCTAATCGGATTGCAACGGTAAATACAGGCAATATCGAAACTGAGCGCCGGAGGAGTGCAGGAAAGGAGGCCTCGCTATCGTATCAGACCGACACGTCCCGCGACGACAAGCTCGAGTAAGTTTGAAACTTAATGTCTCGACCAGCCGCGGCACCTGCTGGTGCGACAGGCTTTGTCCGGCAAGGGTGTGCGGCTGGGTGCCGCGTAAGGATTTACCGCGCCATGCTATCATTGAAACTTCGCCCGACACATATGTACGGGGCGTTGCCGTCTGACGCACAGCGGAAAGCATTCAGCCTCGATATCGCCTCGAGTGAGCTTTGGAATGTGATCGTGAATATGGCGAACAAGGTGCGATTTTCAAAATTTTTAAAAGATTGGTTTGCATGAAAGTATAACTGCCTCCAAATGTGCCATTTAGAGAAATACCCCCAAGACACTAATAAAAAGGTAAATAAAATGTTTTGTTAATTAGTCTTTTCAGAGTAACTTAAGCAGTGGAAGGTATTTCCACGTCGCCGTAAAGCTCGCATGTAACGACAGGTGTGTCATGGCGAAAGCCTTTTTATAAAGTATGGGTATTGTCCAAAATAAAGTCGCCGTTTTGCCCAAAGTGCGAAACATGGATTGCGATAGCAAATTAGTTCACAGTTATACGAAGTAAAGAGAGTAGTTTTATCGGCCGTATAGACACGTAAACAAAGGCATGCGAACTAAATTAACAAGCATGGTATCACACGCGCATAAGAAAACATGAACACATCTCACTCGATGGCTGCGGAAACTCGCTGTCAAAACGCTGGAGTGCAGAAGCGCGGCATCAGAAGCGAACGAATTGACCTTCGTGCTGCCTCTCGCATCAACGCAAACCACGAAAACATAGCACACGGTGGACTCTGTCCCTGTCACAGGTAGCTTTCAAGATAGAGCGGCCTGGGCAGGTACCTGTGGCCGCCCGTAGTATAACGCCCTCCTCCCCTCCCCACTTTCCCCTCGGAGCCCTGCGCGCGACGGAAGACGGCGCTCTTCCTCCCCACTTTCCTCCCTTGCGTGCGCGAGATTGAGCCGCGATCAGCGGCTCACCCTCGCACCCTTTCACTGGCACATACAACATACGGCGTGCGATGACGAATTTATCGCCCTTCGACTTTATACGGAACCTCACGGCGACGGCAGAAAGACGCCTAGAATGTCTATTTCCTATCCCAATAAAAAAAGAACACCCTGTACATGGCTCATACTCTTTTTAGGGCCACCGTTGCAGACGAAACCACCTAGCAGCCTCTCCAGTGAACCGCAGACAATATTCGACCATTGTGGTCACGTCGTGCGCACGGGGAGTAGCTAGGCACATAGCGCTGGCGCACAAAGTTCTTAAAGTGCGACAGTTCGCAAATGACCTGATGTCACGCGCTTCCATGCTCATGGTCAGATGTCAAGGTGATGTGACAATAAAGCACGCAGCAATATGAAAGAAAACAAATGCAGAACATATCGTTCGGAAGCCAGGTCAGGCAAGCGGTTGTGCCGAAAGCTAAAGCACAGTAACTATGCCAACCGTGTGCTATCACTCGGAATGAAGCGCCAAAGGTATGAAAAAAATTAGCCCGTTTATGTCCGATTACTTCAAAGTGAGATGCGTAATCGGAAGTAACCGCGCACTCTCCCCGAAACTAAGAATGTGTCAAACGAATCAACCCGGTGTCATGCACACCGGCGACCGTAGTAGAAGAAAAATTGCCTTCTAGTTCATTTTCTCGTATTTGCGTTTCATTCCGTACATGGTGTATGTCACAGCAACTTTAGCGTTACTTTCGGCAACATTTACAGTTATGACCTCACCCATCTGCCAGCGACGACGTACCTTGGAACTGACGAAACGCCTCAGTTGCGTGGCCTTTTCTTGGCCCAAGGCGACTACATGGCCGATGATCTCGTCGGGTTGGCGGAAGGCTATCGGGTAACGTTGCTCCAGTTCCCCCAGGGCACGACATGCAAGCGCGTCCGCGTGCTGAAGTTGCCGCGACAGTGCTGCCCTAAGAACAGACGCGCACACTAGCACGATGATCGCACTGGTGCTTTCAGCTGCTTCCACAAGGGCGGCCATCCACGATAAACGAGTCTTGGCTTCATTGTAAACTTGAAACACTCGGTCGAGAAGTCTAGCCAGCAAGGGAACAGCGATGAGCCGCGCAATGAATTGGAACGGGGGCACATGGAGTGCGGGTGCCGCATTGTTCGGATCTGCAACTGCATCCATGGCAGCGTCTGAATTCCTTAGCAGGCCTTACGCTACGGCTATCCTGGCCCTGTGCTACACGCTGCCACTTCTGCCGCAATTCCTTGCCGGAATCCGCCAGAATATCTTTTGATGCAATCGCGCATGTGCGTGCATCGGTATCTGGTTCCATAACATCGGGCTCCCGACGTGATGCAGAGCAAGATGAGCAGCTTATCAGCAATCGTGCGATCATTTCGCGACGTTCTGCCCATCTCTGTGGCAGGCCGAAAAGTCCACGTGTCCAATTTCATGAAATTAGAACAAAATGCGCAGTGTTTTTAAGCTTCATTCGCACTGGCAGCGAAGGTGGAGCGGATATGCCGCCTAAATCGTATAGCCAAAAAGATCAGCGTCTTACGAGAAGTTGCAGCGTGGGATTTCGCGAGTGCAAATGCGAATTTATGGAAATTATACACATGTAGTGGTGTTGAACGCTGTGTGTTGTAGCTACATGCGTGTTTAGCCTGGTGATCGGGGCAGGAAATTGCTCTGCTTAAAATATAGGTAAAACTGCATAGGTATTACGCCACCACTGAATATTTTTAAAAATTCTGGCAACCATAATAGAATACTCAGTTACTAATATTTTCAAACCAGACCTTTCCGCTACTCGTTGTCGAACAACAATGACTGCGGAAATGAGTGATCTTTCAGTTTCCTTTCCGGTTGGTGGCTGTATGTGCTGCTGATTACCGTATTTCAAGGCGTTTACATGAACACGGCGAAGGCAGGCCCACCCGGTTTTTCCAGTTGAGATTTGCCGGTTGCTATCTCGTCGGGTTGAGAACATCCAGTTGTGCTACCTCAACCTGAAGTTGGATTCGAGGCTTTTGCGTTGGCTTTATGTAAAGAAGATCTTTGACAGTCCGTTCTCGCCACAAGTGTCACGCGAACTCTGATAGAAAATGTTTCTTGCAACACTATAAAGAGAAGATCGCGAAAGATTTAACAGCTTTCACTTTCGAATTGTGTCCTTCAGAATAGTGGCTAGTCGGGCTTGTTTGTACGAACACATTCTTTAGCAAACAGCGCGAATAACGGGACACAGAATAGAGGCACACGACACAGGCGCTGACAAATAACGGAACACAGAAAAAAAGCACAGGACACAGGTGCTGACTGAAGTCAGCGCCTGTGTCCTGTGCTTTTTTTGTCTCCCGTTATATCGCGCTATTTGCTAAAGAATGAATTGTGTCCGTACCCGCTGTGGTGGCATAGTGGCTCTGGTGTTGGGTTTTTAAACCCAAGGGCGCGCGATCCGACGGCGGCGGACACGTTTTGATAGGGGCGAAATGCAAAAACGCCCGTGCATGACGGATTCGGTACATGCGTCAGAGAACCTCACGTAGTGAAAATTAATCAGCAGCGTCCCAGTACGGCGTGCCTCATGATCATATCGTGGTTTTGGCATGTAGGGCCTTGCAATTCAATTTTTTATTGTCTCCTTACCCTATTTTATTACCGTATCAGAAAAAAGTGAAACTTGTAGCATGAATGTTTCGATAGCAAACATGGCATGTAATTCAAATGGATTAATTTGATGAAGTGTTGAATAAGGCATAGTTAAGAGAGGTGTCTCGTTTCCAAGCGCGCATGCATTTAGTCACCTGAATTGAAGAATGCGTCAACCTAACTCTGTGTATGTAAGTGGAATACACCAAATTTCGCGGATAAAATAACTGTCATTCGAACGACTGGCACAATGAAGTAACATTGAATTCGCTTCGCACTGTGCACTTTCCGCTCACCAGCGGTTGAATACAATGCTCTGGGAATGCTGGTATGTATCTTGTGATTAGTACCTTGCGTGAACGGTACATCACTGGATCACTACAGCGCATTTGCATCGTCTAGCCACACTGATAACAACGCAGCGACTCGCCGGCGGCGGCCGGCCTGTCTTCGCTCCATGTAGCGCAGCCCGACGAACATACGGCGTCGAGCCGCGGCAGATTTTCTGCCGCCCGAACTTCGTCGTGAAAGTTCGCTTCATGTATTCTGGCCTTAAGGCGTCAATATAATCGCAAACAGAGCTTTAGTAACAGAGAAATTGAGGTAAATGCATGACACGATTTGAGACCCCTTAGCGACATTCCGGAGGAGTAGTGCCCGATGACGAAGGCACTCCTCTTCATAATTTATGTCACTAGTACTGAACTACTCGTATTAGAAAGATCATCTCATGAGGTTATAAGACGCAAGAAAATGCTACTTGTCTACTTCTGTTCGATTCTAAAAAAAATAACATTTTGACGTTACCCTTCAGTAGCATGGGTGGTCGAAAGCTTTCGTTTTCGCTCGAGTCTGCGCGCTCGACTCTGCGCCGCGCGCGCTTTGGAGTTTCAGTTGTTTCATTATCGCGTCGTGCTGCGCTGCTTCTGCTGGCTCGGGAAACTTGCATTTGGAACAAGCAGCGAGAATGCCACGTCCATGTGATGTCGTGGGATGCGCGAACGGTCCGCGGAACTTGGCCAAGGGCAGTTGCAGCGGCGAATCCAAGGTTACTTATCACTGTGTGCCAACGAGTGAACCTCTCCGCTCGAAGTGGTTAAGTGCCGCACCTTTGCCACAGCGCGTTGGCAAAGAGCCGAAATATCGCATAGTGTGCTCGCTGCACTTTCGTCCAGAGGATTACGAGTTCAACGCCGACTTACTGAAGTCGTGTGGAGCGCCTTTCAAAGCAATGCTTTCCCGTAGCGCTGTGCCGTTGGTCTTACCTGCATTCTCCAAAGCGCAAGATCAACTCCAGGTCGAAGACGGGGCAGTGAGTGCGGCATTTGGTTTTCACGAAGGAAAAGCTACAAATGTGCGAATATGTACAGCCATGACATACAGTTGCCGTCGCAGTAGTACGCAACTACGCCCGCAGCGCGAGCCCTCAGCAGCAGGTCAAGTTCATCAGCGCTTAAATCGCTCAAGTCGAGCCCAGCATCGCGAGCGAATGTGTCGTTGTCAGGGTCGTCCATTGCAATGAGCGTCGAAGTTGGCGCCATAAAATAAAGAACCAGCTTATCGTCGCGCGCTTTCCCTTCCGCTAGCCACCATAGTTCCGCTTTCGCGGTGCTGTCGGCTCTCTCTTGGCTCTGTTTCTGAACGCGCGTTTGCGTTTTGCACAGAAAAGCCGTAGCGCCGTCTGCGGGCACCGTTTTACTCACCGACGGGGCAACGTCACTATGAGACCATGGCGTCACCACTCCTCGAACGGAGGGCGGGCGATTTGAAGTGCGCTAGAGGTACGCGGACGCTTCAGAATGCATTTTCTCTTAAAATAAGTCTCTTCGCATGAAACAAGCGTTTCGAGGTTTCTGAGATAGTATTTCAACAGTCCCCGTTGACTTAATATTAACCGTTAGTGTACCTTTAAAGGGCTACTCACCAGGCCACAGAGCGGATTTCGGTTATACGCTGGAAGTTGTTACGTTCCCTCTAGGGAGCGTTCTGACGCAATAATTTTTCAAATTTTTTTCATTAATAGCCGAGGTAGAATTATTTCAGTGCCGTAAACCCATGATTCCAGGAGGCGAGGGCCACTTCCAAGAGAGACACTCTCGCCACTTGCCCTCTCTAGCCTCCGCAAGCGAAATTCGTTCCCTGTATTCTCGCATACCAGAGCTCGAAGATCGCGTGATGCATACGTCACGGGCCACGCCTTTATTTTTCCTAGCTTTTCCGCTGCGCGGCGCATCTCCGCTGACGGGGTCGCGCGCGAGCCAAGGAGTAATGCAAAGAGTAATACAAGGAGTAATGCAGGGCCGTCGGGGTGAGCGTTGTCGTGTAGAGTACGCCATCTTGAAGTGTGAATAAGCGATGGTAACTGTCGGCGAATGACGATTCCAGGCGGTCAATGATGATACGCAAGGACGGATCATGGCGCTGCTCGTCGGCGACATGGAGCAGTGGAAAAACGGAGAGAACACAGGCGTCGGTGTCAGTATCAGACGTAGAGGTCGCATCTTCGACTGCTTAGCGAGAGAGGCAATCTGCGTCCTTGTGTTGGCGTCCCGACTTGTAAGTCACTGTGTAGGCATATTCTTGTAGTCGAAGGGTCCAACGACCGAGCCGGCCAGTAGCATCTTTGAGCAACGAAAGCCAACAGAGCGCATGATGGTCTGTGATTACTGAGAAGGCCTTCCCATATAAATATGGGCGGAACTTTGAAACAGCCCAGACGAGAGCAAGACATTCGCGCTTGGTAATCGAATATTTGCGCTCCGCAGTTGTCAGGAGCCCGCTAGCGTAGGCTATAACGCGGTCGTGTCTTCGTTGGCGTTGTGATAAGACGGCGCCGATCCCATAACCACTGGCATCGGTTCGGACCTCTGTAGGTGCGGACGGGTCAAAGTGGGCCAATACCGGTGGATTGATGAGAATCGTGATAAGGCGTGAAAATGCGGCAGCCTGAGGGGAACCCCACCTAAAAGGCACGTCTTTCTTCAGAAGTTCAGTGAGTGGTAGAGCGATTGCTGCGAAATCTTTCACGAACCGTCGGAAATAAGAACAGAGCCCCACAAAACTCCGGACGTCTTTCACAGACTGAGGTACAGGAAAAGCCGTTACTGCTCGAACCTTCTCCGGGTCGGGTTGTACACCGGAAGCGTCGACGAGATGGCCTAGCACTGTAATCTGTCGGCGCCCGAAGTGGCACTTGGATGAGTTTATTTCGAGCCCAGCCATGCGGAAGACGTCAAGGATAGCTGCGGCGCGCTCAAGGTGCGTCTCAAATGTAGGAGAGAACACAAGGGCGTCGTCGAGGTTACAAAGGCAAGTTGACGATTTGAAACCTTGAAGCAGAAAGTCGATCATCCGTTCCAACGTGGCGGGGGCATTGCATATACCGAACGGCACCACCTTGAATTGGTAGAGGCCACATGGAGTGACGAAAGCGGTCTTTTCTTGGTCTTGCTCATCGAAGGAAATCTGCCAATAACCAGATCGAAGGTCGATGGACGAAAAGTATTTGGCACCGTAAAGACAATCAAGAGCGTCGTCAATTTGTGGTAAAGGGTCAACGTCCTGTTTAGTAATTCGGTTTAGCTGCCAGTAATCAACGCAGAAGCCCCACATGCCATCTTTCTTTCTTGACGAACACGACCGGCAACGCCCAAGGACTCGACGAGGGCTCAACAATGCCTCCGGCAAGCATCTTGTTTACTTTCTGCTGAATAAGTTGCCGCTCTGCCGTGGACACTCGATACGATCGGCGGTAAATGGGAACAGCATCACCAGTGTTTATCCGATGCTTAACAATGGACGTCTGACCAAGTGGTCGATTGTCAGTGTCAAAAAAGTCGCAGTAGTAAAGCAAAAGGTGACATAGGGCGGCTGCTTGGTCAGGTGTGAGGTCCGGAGCGACCATGGGACGTAATGGGCCGTCGAGGTTCAAGGCATCCTGCGGGTGATCAGGGGGATCCGGAGACGCGTCGGCTGCAAAAGCAGTGACGTGGTCGTCTGGCACTGACCGGAGCTTGGCTACCGCTATGCCTTCAGGTAACACTTGCTTTGTCAAGCCAAAATTGACAACGTGGAGACATATCCGATTAGCGGCAAGGGTTATGACGGAGTGTGGCATAGAGATGTGCGCCAGGAGGACATCACGAATAGGTGCGACGACATAGTCGCCATGAGGCACGGTTGCCGTTCAGGCCAATTTGACGAAGGTTAGGGCTTTTGGCGGTAAGAGAACAAACGCTGTAGTCCAGAGAATGCTCGGTTGTTCGGGGCGAACGTCTTAAAGAAGAGGAAGCTCGAGGCACAGCGTACCGGTGGAACAGTCAATGAGGCCAGAATGAGTCGTCAGAATGTCGAGCCCGAAGATTAGTTCATGAGGGCAACTGGCCAGCACGGTTAATAGGACTGGAACTCGGCGGCCAGCAATTCCTATGCGGGCAGTGCACATACCCCTGACGGCAACAGTGGCGCCATCAGCGCCACGTACGGCTCGAGTGATGGCAGGCGTAAGGTAAGAACTTTTTTGAGGCGACGAGATAGGTTACTGCTCATTATGGACACTTTGACTCTAGTATCAATTAATACCGTCAACGGAACACCATCAATGTCTACTTCAATTAGGTTCGTGTTGGTGAGGAGCGTCAACGGATGACTTGGACAGGACGAACGTGATGCAGCAATATCATTAACAATCTCGAAGATATAGGGAAAGAAACGGAAGAATTCTACACTGACCTGTACAATACCCAGAGGAGTCAAGATACCTCCACTAGAAACAGTAATGAACAGGATACTTAAAGTCCTTCTATAACTAGCGATGAGGTGAAAAGGGCTGAAACGAGGAAACGAGGATGAAACGAGGGAGAGTGGCATCAGAAGATAGAATAATAGTCGATTTAATGAAAGATGGAGGAGACATATTGCTCGGAAAACTGGAGGCTCTTTATACCAAGTGTCTATCGACTGCAAGTGTCCCAGAAAACTGGAAGAATGCAAACATTACACTAATCCACATAAAGGGAGACACTAAAGAATTGAAAAATTATAGGCCCATTAGCTTACTCCCAGTATTAAATAAAATATTTACCAAAATTATCTCCAATAGAATAAAGGCAGCACTGAACTTTAGTCAACCAAGGGACCAGGCTGGCTTCAGGAAGGGTACTGTACAATGGATCACATCCATGCCATTAATCAGGTTATCGAAAAATTCGCACAGTACATTGTCTTTCTATATGGCTTTCATAGATTACGAAAAGGCATTTGATTCACTAGAGATGCCAGCAGTAGTCATAAAGGCATTACGTAATCAAGGAGTACAGAACGCTTACCTAAGTACCTTGGAAAATATCTGTAGAGGTTCTACAGCTACCTTCATTCTACACAAGAAGAGTAGGAAGATACCTATAAAGAAAGTGGTCAGAAAGCGAGGCACAATCTCTCCAATGCTATTCACTGCGCGATTGGAAGAAGTATTCAAGCAATTAAACTTCGAAGGCTTATGAGTAAGGATCGACGGCGAATATCTCAGCAACCTTCGGTTTGCCGATGACATTGTTCTGTTCAGCAACAATGCGGATGAGTTACAACAAATGATGGAGGACCTTAAGAGAGAGAGTGTAAGAGTGGGGTTGAAGATTAATATGCAGAAGACAAAGATAATGATGAATAGCCGGGCAAAGGAACAAGAGTTCAGGATCGCCAGTCAGCCTCTATTGTCTGTAAATGAGTACGTTTACCTAGGTCAATTAATCACAGGGAGCCCTGCTCATGAGAAGGAAAGTCATAGAAGAATAAAAACGGGTTGGATCGCATACGGCAGACATTGTCAGCTCCAGACCATTATCATTGAAAAGGAAGGTGTGCAATCAGTGCATTTTACCAGTGGCGACATAGGGAGCACAGACTTGGAGACTGATAAAGAAGCTTGAGAACAAGTTAAAGACGGCGCAAAGAGCGATGGAACGAAGATCGCTAGCCATAACGTTAAAACCCCGAAAGAGAACGGTTTGGATCAGAGAGCAAATGGGTATAGACGATATTCTAATTAACATCAAGAGAAAAAAAAAGAGCTGGGCAGGTCATGTAACGCGCCGGTTAGGTAACCGTTGAATCATTAGGGTTACAGAATGGATAGCAAGAGAAGGGAAACGCAGTCGAGAATGGCAGAACACTAGGTGGAGCGATGAAATTAGGAAATTCGCGGGCGCTAGTTGGAATCGGTTGGCACAGAACAAGGATAATTGGAGAACACAGAGAGAGGTCTTTGTCCTGCAGTGGACATAAAACAGAATGATGATGATGAATTCTGGAAGAATTGGGGATAAGAGTTAATGGATAATGCCTTAGTACCTTTCGATTCGCTGATGATATTGCCTTGCTTAGTAACTCAGGGGACCAACTGCAATGCATGCTCACTGACCTGGAGAGGCAAAGCAGAAGGGTGGGTCTAAAAATTAATCTGCAGAGAACTAAAGTAACGTATAACAGTCTCGGAAGAGAACAGCAGTTTACGATAGGTAGCGAGGCACTGGAAGTGGTAAGGGAATACATCTACTTAGAACAGGTAGTGACTGCTGATCCGGATCATGAGACTGAAATAATCAGAATAAGAATGAGCTGGGGTGCGTTAGGCAGGCATTCTCAGATCATGAACAGCAGGTTGCCATTATCCCTCAAGAGAAAAATGTATAACAGCTGTGTCTTACCAGTACTCAAGTACGGCGCAGAAACCTGGAGGCTTACGAAAAGGGTTCTACTTTAATTGAAGACGACGTAACGAGCTATGGAAAGAAGAATGATAGGTGTAACGCTAAGGGATAAAAAAGAGCAGATTGGGTGAGGAAACAAACGCGAGTTAATGACATCTTAGTTGAAATCAAGAAAAAGAAATGGGCATGGGCAGGACATGTAATGAGGAGGGAAGATAACCGATGGTCATTAAAGGTTACGGACTGGATTCCAAGGGAAGGGAAGCGTAGCAGGGGGCGGCAGAAAGTTATGTGGGCGGATGAGATTAAGAAGTTTGCAGGGACAACATGACCACAATTAGTACATGACCGGGGTTGTTGGAGAAGTATGGAGAGGCTTTTGCCCTGCAGTGGGTGTAACCAGGCTGATGATGATGGTGATGACATGTACGAAATTATTATAGATGTTAGGTAGGGAAGTGGCAAGACAGCTATCTCACTTTAGTAGATAGCATCGCCTGCTCGCTGGCATGGGCGCTATGGCATGTTTCGGAGCAAAACGTCGCAACTGATAGGCACAGCAGTGCATTGTCAAAAGAATAAGCATATACAAAGGTTTATTGTGTCATTGTGTGCCTACACAAAGCTATGGGCGTCTTGCGTAGCTCATGTAGATTGTGTATTCAAATGCTTCCGTAAAGTTTGTTCTCGCAATGCCTGGCTCTCGCACGTTGTTTAAATATGCGTGTTGTCACTGTCGCTGTGTGAAACGGAAACTTCGATGATTACAGTGCCATCCACACGAGAATTATAGCGACATGGTAGCATGAGCCCTCTGATCACGCTTTTGTTCTTTCTCAACCTTCTTTTGCTCAACCTGATAAGGTTGAGCAAAATTGTTCTATAACGACTAACATTTCTCCAAAGGCACATTTGAATACTTTTTCTCTGTGTGTGTACGCGTGTGTGGCGCGACAGGCTTCTTACAATTGTTTTCTATGAGCAAGAAACTGTAAGCTTTAGCGTGAGCTCCAGCCAGAGGTCACGATAAGGACAATGAGTGTGGATGAATAACTGTTTATTTTGCACACTGATTCCTCGGGGTGGTGGCCTGATGGGAATTTCAGGGGTGCACTACGTCACCACTAAGTCATGATGTCACTCACTTTGTTTCTACGAGGTGTACATCACGCTGACTCGTCCACTAGTGTAGAAACCAATTAGCGTATTTTGTTAACATGTCAGTATAGTTATTGAGAGATAAAAGAGAGCACAGTCCCCTAGTTGGAGGCCTTGGGTTTTATAGATATTGTTACGGAAGGAGGAAAGGAGAGAGGAAGAAGATCGCGAGACGCTGGCTGCTGCGTGTTCTTGATGGTCAGCCATCTTAACTACTCTGACTCATCTTGTATATATATTCTAAATACAGTCTTCCGATACTCCCAACATCCGCGTGAGATATTGGTGGAGGTGCGAGGTACCACAGCTGGAAACGAAGCTCCCTAGTGGACGTCGCATCACCGGCCGCACCATGAATGACAGTGAGCACGCGGGATCAACGTCGTTGCCACTTGCAACGTAACCGTCGCCAGCTACGTCGCTGTCACCTTGGGTTGTGGTTTGCAACCCAAGGGTCCTGCAATTTTCTGCAGGACCTAAGGCGCCGATGTTGAAGAGTGGGTGGCTATGCACGAACACGTGAATGGAATCAACAGATGGGACCGTACACTTATGCTAGCTAACCTGTTCTACCTAAGAGGCACAGCAAATGTGTGGTACGAAAACCATGAAGAAGGGCTACCAATGCAAAGAGAAGTTGAAAAAGTTGTTTGGCAAACCAGCCGGTCGTAAAATTGCCGCAAAGCAAGAATTGGCCTCCCGTGCCCAATCCCCCATGGAGTCCTATGTCTCGTACATCCAGGACATGCTGGCACTGTGTCGTAAAGCCGATCACGGCATGACCGTGAGGCACGTGCTAAGGACATTGGTGAAGACGCCTTTAATCTGCTCATGTGCAAAAGCTGCTCTGCAGTTGATGCTATCATTAAGGAGTGCCGACAATTCGAGCAGGCCAAACGCCGACGCGTCTTGCAACCATTCGCCAGACTTCCCAATACTGCCGCGACGTCGAGGTGTGAAGATCAACCCGCACAGCAACATGCGTCGCCATCAGAGAACGTAATGCGAATTGTTTGACGTGAACTGGATGTGATGGCGCCCGCAGCTTTCTGTTCATCATCATCATCATCAGCAGCAGCCTGGTTACGCCCACTGCAGGGCAAAGGCCTCTCCCATACTACTCCAACAACCCCGGTCATGTACTAATTGTGGCCATGTCGTCCTTGCAAACTTCTTAATCTCATCCGCCCACCTAACTTTCTGCCGCCCCCTGCTCCGCTTCCCTTCCTTTGGAATCCAGTCCGTAACCCTTAATGACCATCGGTTATCTTCCCTCCTCATTACATGTTTGAAGTTTGAAGTTTATTTCCTTTCTTCATTACAGAAAGAGGAAGCAAGAGCTAAAGGCCATTTGGCCTGACAGGGGCTCTTGCTCCTAAGTGCGTTCGGCTTACATGATGATCCCATGTACTAAAAAAGCAAATATAACAAGAAACAAGCAAGTACGATGTAGAAAATGCAAATAAACAAGATAATGTGTACTATATACAATGACTATGTGAAAAAGACATTTATGCTTCAATTTTTGTTTGTGCAATCACATTACCGTGCAGATTAAGGAATACATATATAGTGCATAAAAAACAATTTAGTGCGAGAGCAATTTATGTGTAAATAATTTGACAGTGTATGAGTAGGTTTTTTATACATTGCTTAAAATTAGGCGCACAGAAATCAATTTTTTGCTCAACAATGTTTAGTAGCCTTGGTATTTGATAGTTTATATCCTGACGTCCGTAGTTAGTACGCGTGAATGGTATTTTCTTGATTTGATAACGTAATGGGTATCGAAGAGAAGTGGGTATGCTGACAACATGGAGCCTGTGTTTTTTTATATGTAAGAGTAATCTATAATAAAATACTTGATTTGGTCGGATCAATAAATGTTTGACGAAGAGATTGTGTGTGGGTAAGTCACGCGGCCTACCATAGTAGTTTTCAAAAATTCGGACTACTCGTTTTTGCAAGCTTAATAACTTATCATAGTTTTTTGTTGTAGTTGTTCCCCAGATCAAGACACAATAAGTTAACTTCGAGTAAAAAAGGGCGTAGTATATTGCTTTCTTTAGCCATAAAGGTATTAAATCACCTATTTTATATATACAGCCTACTACTTTGCCCAAGCCCATTTCTTTTTCTTGATTTCAACTAATATGTCATTAACTCGCGTTTGTTCCCTCACCCAATCTGCTCTTTTCTTATCCCTTAACGTTACACCCATCATTATTCTTTCCATAGCTCGTTGCGTCGTCCTCAATTTGAGTGCAATTAGTGCAGCGGTGGCGTAGAGGTAGAAGCTTTCTGTTCGCGTAGCCCTAATGCTACCACTTTTTCGGCTCCCTTCGTACAAGCCATCGTTCACCAGGAACTTGAAAACATTGTATTACATTCTGTCTGGGCTATCGTCAATTCCAGAGCTACCGAACGCCCTTCTACTATTTTCGCTCCACCTCGGCGCTTCTCTCCGCGTTATCGCAACCCGACTGAGTGAAGCACTGCAGACGACCAGCCGACATGTTTCACCTGTCGCTGCATTGGTCAGAAGTGGTGAATTCGAGTGTTTCCACTGTAAGCTTTGCCATCGTGTTTCAGGCTCGTAGTAGTGGCAGCATGATTAGTCCCCGGTCGCAATTGGAAGAGGAGTCGTCACCCTCATTGTGATACTGAATCAGATGAGTCAAGGCAGCGCCTAACATCTCCGTCTTCTGGCGGTGGTTCAAAATGTTGGGCATCTATTGCGCACACAAGGCGCGATAACCGAGATGTTCATGAATAATGGTGTGAACCCAACCGTGACTGATGGTAACACGCTCTGCTGGTTCATCGATGCTTATCCTTCGTTCTTGTCTAATCAACTCATCAACGTTTGTAATTGTGTTGAGGGTGAGTGCACGGTGACTTTCACCCGGTCGTGGATCGTCTTTGCAACATTCGCGTCTTTTTTCGAAGAATTTGCTCCAACGCTTCACAGTGGCCAATGAAATGCAATGTTCAACGTAAAGGGCAGCCATACGACCACTAATTTCTTTTTGGGAAACGCCTTAAGCTGTCAGAAAACTCACGACACCTCGGTGTTCAACTTTTGGAGCGTCCACTACGCCACGTAACCATGTTCAACTCAGTGTGTGAGAGTATTAAAGAACATTTACTCTCACATCTGCGTGTCACTTTTGTAAATGAGAGATGTCCGTGTGCTACGCACATGCCTCGCAGGTAATGAACCAAACCATTATTGCGCGGGGTGGATTGGCTCACTTTCATTTGACTCGCCCTCGTAGATTAGAAATGCGAAGATAAAATGAAATATACAAATGTGAAGATACAGCTTGATAAAGGACAAAAGATGTCACTGGAAGCAAAGCTCACTGCACGTATACACAAAACCTCGCAACAAGAAAATTTGATATACGTATAAGTCTCCAATAAATCCAGGTATCTAAAACAAAGTCACTGTATACAATGCGTCAAACAAGGCAAGTAAACATGTGGCGAAATCACTGATTCACAGATCACAGAATACTAACCCCCCCCCCCCCCCCCTCCCTTCACTGCCCCTGATAATCGCGCGCGACGGAAGGTGGCGCGCTTCCTCCACGCTTTATTTTCTTGTGCACACAATACCGAGCCACCATCGTCGGCTCACGCATGCCAAACCACCACCCCCTTACGCTTTCACTCGCACATGCAGCATGCGGCGCGCGGTCACAATGTTATCGCCCTAAGACTTTATAGGGATCATGCGGGAGACGGCGACGGCAGGAATGCGCCTGGAGTGTCCACATAATTGCTATCGCAATAATATAATAATAGTATCCGGCGACTGAAGCATCGCGTGTAACATTACTTTCAGTGAAAGAAGTAACAAACTCGAATTTTCACCTTGCGACAATTCGCTGCACCGCAACGTTTTATTTTTTTATATATTTTTTGGGGGGGGGCCCGGGCACTGATAGGAAATAAACGCGAAGGAAAGCATGTTGACCACAATCGGATGCTTACTTTGGGTACCTACCGAAGGAATATCAAAGAAAACATAAGGCGTTTGGTCCGCAGAGAACCATACGCATCCTGCTCGATATCATACACTGGCGAGACAAGCCCTTCCGGAGAGGTTGCGCTTAAGCAAACGCGTTGCAATCCGTCAAGTCCCCAGAGTGATGGCGGCGAGCGACCATTGTTTCTCTTTCTCGTCTTATAGCCAAAAATCCACTCAGCCAGAGAAAAACGAACGCGCACCCAAGTGCGCCGCGCGTTGGTCGGGGAAACACGAGAAAAACGCATGTGCTCTGGCTGGCTCTGACAGCCCGCTGGTAGCGAGAACAAGAAAATTGAAGAGATTCAATGTGTCCTAGCGAATAGCAGTCACAGTAGAAAAATAAATAAAGACGTAGTTACCTTCACTGACTTTAGTTTCTTCATATGGATGCTTTGGCGCAAGTGAAAAAAAAAATGGTGATATTCTTTTCTGTGAAATGACGGCACAAATTAACCATCACAACGCTTCGTCTCATCAGACCTCGCTACGTGCTTTGCCAACTTTAGTGTAGTACACTCTATAGTCGGACGCAACTCAAGTCTGCAGTGAAGCCCCGCCCACGGCCTTAACGGCCAACCACTATTCCTCCGCGAGGCTGCAAATAGTTCGTACTTCAAACTTTCCGTTACCTAACTAAGGCGGTAACCACAAAGATAAAATTATAAGTGCGTAATTTTGTACGTTTTCACTAGCCTATTATAGTGGAACGGGGAAAGTCTTGTTCTTTATTGAACTGAAATAAAACGCATGCTTCGCTGCAACTATTTAGTGTCAAGTTTCACTTCAGTTGGCAGTGGAGCTTCATGAGTAAAACGGGGTCAGCAGTGAAATGAACTGTACCGCCCACTTTTGAAGTGTGAGAAGCTCAGACTCCATACACTTTGTCCGTGTCTATTGCACACATCTTCGCTTCCGCCGATGGAGAGGCTCAAGAACAGCAGACGCACAGGAGGTATAAAGTACGACGCCATTTTGAAATGGTCGCATGACGACGATTGTGCTTGCGTCTGTGATTGGCTGGCACAGTAACAATCCCGCGCAGTCAGTGTGGCTTGGTTGCCAATTGCTGTTTTTTTTTTTTTTAGTTGTATCCTACTATAGTCAACTTGTCCGATAGTGTGTCGATTTGGATTGTCTCGTTGTATGGACCGATGTATGACACCAGAAAAGCCGATGCACCTTTCGCGTGAAATGTTATCATTAAACCCACAAAGTTCCGGGATTGAAAATTTAAAGCATGAGTTTGGAAATGTGAATGCGCCTTTCGCATCAAAGATTTATAAGAACTTTATACCCATAATGTTTTGGAATTGAAATGCATGCGCGCCGTAGAATCCTCGGCTTCCGCGAAATGCCGCGGCGAGCCCGCTCGCCATTGAACGCCCATGAAACTTAGTGCTCTGATGGGGCTCCTTCTGTTATGCGACTCCCGGTGCATGGGCGTTGCCGCGAAATCCAGCCCGAGTTCGCAATGTTCGCGGTGAAATGTCTTTTCGAGCATAAAAAAGGCATTCTAGACTCAATCCGGAATGATTTCCGGCAACGACGCTGTTTGGCCGCAAAGCGCAAAGATAAGTTTGCAGTCAGTGGTATAACGTGTGGATGTCGCTCGCAGATGCGAAAAACGCAATATCCTCCGCACAAACATAAGTAGTTAGTTCTTGATTACAGGAAAGTGTGCTCATGACAACATTAAAAAGCAAATGGGAAATGTCTGAGGCTTGCGGTACGCCTCTTGTTCTGTTTACATATGGAAGTCGCTCTTATAACAAAATAATTCTGTATCAGCTAAAATGAGTGAATACATGCTATTATATACCCAGGAACACCACAGGATCTTAACCGATTTATCAGTGCTGTGTGCTCCACGGTATCGCACGCTTTAGCAATATCGAGCGTAACTAAGCCAGCGTATTGCTTATGACGTCTAGCAAGTTGTATTCGGCTTTCGAAGTCGGCGTGGGCATGCCAGATGGACCAGCTGGCCCTGAAACCGATCTGACTGGGACTAGCAATGGAATTATCATGAATAAATTTCATGATACGAAGGTAAAGAGGCCTGTCGAATAATTTTGCCACGTTTGTTTGAATGAGCCTAATGTTCTCCAGTATATACCCTTCCCCTGGTTTCTTAAGCATCATAACTACTTTGGCAAGCTTCTATTGCAACGGAATCCAAGCATTTTTAATTGAATGATTTACCAGGTCTAAAAGAGCGTTAAACGATTCCTGTAACAATCATTTTAGCATCACATTTCTGACTCCGTCAGGAAACCAGGGGCTGTATTCGGCAAGCATATTGGAGTCTCGTTTAGTTGAGATAGGGAAATTGGAGTGAAGCTATCCGAAAAATCTAGAAGTCGCGGGGGAGTCGCTAATCGTAACCTGCATTTACCTGGATTTCTCGATTAAATCTCTGTTCGCGACTATACTGGCGCCTTAGACGTTCTCGAACATTAATCTATCGCTTTAGCATGACTTGGCTTTAGTGTCCCTTCAAGACAAGCCGTGGTTGTGCGCGGCCGATTGTGATACCTTACAATCCTTCGCCCTTACGCTAAACATAGCACGCACACTTTATGCTTCGAAACATGATTAGGCGGTTCCAAAAAACCGGTCATGTTGGAAGAAGTACGCTGTGCAATTTGTTGTGGTGGGAACTGCTCAGCGCCAGCCTTCTCTGCAATGCGAGCGTGCATGGTGCAGTGTGTTCGTCGTCCGCTGCAGCTATTCGCGGCGAGGCACGAAAGACAATCCTCGCTGACCAAACAGTGGACGCGTAACAAATAAAAGCATTACTTACGGGCCTTATGCATTCAAAAAGACAGTTTGTCCTCAGCTGCTGTTAGATTTTCCAGCGTGCAGCCAAAAGCGCCCGCCTTCAAAAGTGAGGAAGCAAATGGCACACTTTGCCGTTCCACTTCTGACAGTCGGGGGAGGGGCAAGTACCCACCCCTACCCACCCGGATAAGTACGCCTATGTATACTGCGCGCATCAGCCATGAAGCCAACGCTTCACAAGATTACGGATTGGCTTTTGTTGGGTGAAGTTCATTATGAAGAACGTTATAGAAGCATGTGAGCTCATCCACACAAACAAGAAATGAGCTTCCATCTAATCGAAAAATACGCTTGAGCAAGAAGTCAGCAGAATAGTGACGATTTTTCTATCCACTCTTTCTATTCATTATACATCGATGTTTAGGTCCCTGCATTACAGGTTTGTTATGTTCTTCAACTTAGAAAGGCACCAAGTGAAGCGTTGCTGTCTATGCACCACCGAAGCCAGCTGTAAGCGAAGCTCGGTTATCTTGACGCCACCTCACGTCTTGATAGCCTGCAAGAATAAAGTGTGTTTTCAGATCGATGGCACGAAAAGGTGTTGTCCGATTACAAACGTTCACATACTTATTGGACTAAGTTAATCTGCGTTACGTTCATTGCGAAAAGGAGGATGCAGATCCAGTTAAATATGAAGGCAGCAAAACTTGCACATCCAATTAGACGCCAAATTTACTGTGGGTTTTACATTTGGTCAACATCAATGTACGCAGCAGTTTCGCACATTGAGGACGTCTCAAAAGTCAGTCACAGACCTCGCACACTGATCCTCAATGTAACGTCTTCAAAGTGACAATCTCTGGCTTGCCTTGAGCTATCTAAATAATTCCTTGAATTCGTATTTTCCAGTTTGAGAAACACCACCAGAATACAATACCCATAATGGCCTATCTTGCTGTACGCCTCGCTGGCTGCTGCCCACCGTCACCATGTCTTTCCTCCTCGCATCGTCAGGCCTTCAGGAGAAATTGTAAGGTTGCACTCACTCACTTTTTCTAATCTGAAATTATTATTGCGATAGCAATTATATGGACAGTCCAGGTGAATTTCCGCCGTCGCCTTGATATCCCGTATGATGTTCGAGTGCGATAACATCGCGACTGCGCGCCGCATGCTGTAGGTGTGAGGTAAAGCTCGCGATGGTGACGATGCGGTGGCGGCTTCTCGCGCCCGCAAGGGAGAATGGTGGGGAGGGTGAGCGTCGTCTTCTCACGGGCGCAAAGAGGGGGAGAGGGAGCGGTGAGATATGTGCGCACTAGGAGGGGGTGCAGAAGGGGGCAAGTTGGTGCGCATCTCTTCTACTCCGACAGCGGTGGCAGAGCGCGGCCGCGCGCGCCCTATCTTGTAAGTAATCTGCGATGGGCTCGAAAAATAGCCGACTTGAGATACCTGATGGCTTCGTGTGCGCTGTGTTCTCGCGCACCTTGTTTGCGTTCAAACGAGAGGAAGCGCAAAAGGAAATTCGCTCGCCGCTGCTGCCGCTCATCACGCCAGCCTTCTGAGCGAGTGTCCGCGGCCATCGAGTGAGATGTATTCATGTTTGCCTGTGCGCGGGTGACAGCGTGCTTGTTAATTTAGTTAGGAAGCATATTTTTCCCAGTGGTTTATGCAGCTGATAAGGCTACTAACTACGCATAGCTGTCTAATAATTTGATATCGGAACCAATGCTTCGCCTTTCGGGCGATACTGGGACTATATATTTGTAGCTCTCATTGCCAATGGGAACAACGAAATAAAGGCAACCACTACCATTGATTAGCCAAACGTGGGCAATTTGGGATAAGTATACACGTATTGCTAATGCGAACTTGTTTTCAGAGCGCTACCTGCTTCTTGGCCTGAGTATATGTGGTGACATGCTGACGTCATAAAATATTGCCATGCATCCACGGACTTGTCGGTAACAAAGCAGATTAGGTTTTCGTGGCGTTTTATTTATGAGCACGTAACTTGCGCCAACTAACTACATGTACGTAAGCACACACATGTACGTATAGTCAGAATAGTGCATTTGGAGGGACCTTTCTCACAGAATCAGTAAGGCCTGAACGTGAATGCCAAGTGATGCGTAATTTGTTTTATTCTAAAACTAAGAATGAGGCTCGACTTTATCATAATTGTAGTGTTCCCCATCAAACTGACACGAAAGCAACGGAGACGTACAGGGACTTTTTGTAAATAGAAGAAAATCAATGCCCAAGGCCTCCGCTAATCTAGGCTTTAAACACAACAAAAGCAGGCATTGCCTACAGCTTCCAAGTCATCCGCGTACGTACACACGGCCAAATTTTTAGAGACGCTGTATAGGTATCCTACACATATAGAAACTTGAGTGTTTTCTTTATTAATATGGATGGTGTTTCTTGCTTTGCTTTTTTCTTTGCCCTTCGTGCACTGACTGTCGCGTGCGAGAAAGCGCACCGGAGCAGGAAAGTCAGCGCGGCGAGCTACACACCAGATATTCGTTAGCGGCCAGACAGCCTCCGTGCGGCGCCCAGTCCCACCACCACGCAGGCGTCCATAGCGCCGAGCGGCTGGCCGAGCGGAGCCACCAGGGAGCGCCACGTGTTGGAAACGGACGAGTAGTGCTCCACCACAGCCGTCAAACCACCGTCTGCGTTTCCAGAGGCGCGCTGTGATGGACGCCACATGACACACGCAGCTTCACGCACCATAATCTTGCACTTAAACGCCAAACAGAACGCGTTTTGCAGTCAATGTAAAGATATCTCCTTATAGTTTACACGTTCTTTAAACGAGCCAACTGCTTCTCCTTGCAGCCGGTGTGTCACTTCTGCGAGCATAACTGTGAATTTTGGTCATAAGACGTTTTAAATGTAATGGAAAGCGTATAACTTCCAGCGCTGCCAGTCTGTGCAAAAAGCTTTATCGAAGTGCATATTTCAAATCAGTGCTCCGCTGTTCGGAACCGAAAGGCCAGTCCAGTTCTGGTGTCAAGCCGCAATCTCCCTAATGTACAAAAATTAATATTACTGATGATATACTAAGATACTCTCCGCGCCTGACTACGAAGTTGTACAAGTCATTTCGCTATGGAACTGTCGATAATCATTTGCGTTCTTAGCAGCCAAACGCAGTGGCTGCGGGTGTGTTTGTGTGTGTGCATGTGTGGTGGGGGGTACTTATATTTTTGCTCTTCCTTTCCACTAAAATTGTCCACTAATGCTTCTACGGATAGACCCACAAGAAATCTTCGAAGAGGAGTTGGCAGAAATGCAACAAATGCAAGCGGACCTCGTCGTTCCCACGTAGCAGGTGACGTCCGCGCGCGCTATTAACAGCTCAGCCGAGTATGGCGCATGGCGACAGCTTCACCTGCCTAATGCTCGGCTATTTCCGATGCACGTTTCTCTGTGAATGATTGGAGATTCGTGCAAAGATATTACAGTTCGCTGCAACTTGTCTTAGCCATCACGAAATAACGATGGTGTAAGTTTGTTCCGTTCCATCAAAACGCGTACACCAGTCACCGGAGGAACTTCAGTGAAACGCGTCAAACGCACGAGGAAGTCTCACACATCATGCTGAACTGACGTTTCAAAATACACGTATAGGACCTGTATACTTACGATACCATGCCAGTAAGAAGAACGGTATCACCACGCACGCGCGCATTTGGTATTACCACTGCGAACTTGACGTCAAGCAGGGTAGTAGACATTGAAAGCAAAGTTTTGTCGGCAGACCATCGAAACCACACACATGCCATGGAAGAAAATGAAGCAAAGACGTTTTTCGGCTGACGGGAGTTTTCGGTTCACAATGTCGTGAAGAAGGTTGCCGTCAGAAGAGCCGAAATGTATTTTCATTTTCTGCTGTGGTCAGCGTCGTTTCTACAGATTGTCAGTAGTGCACATTCCATATAGTCTGTACACTCTAAAAAAGGTTACAACCTTTGGGGTGTATATCTGCCACACAACGATAATCGTCATCTGCCTTGTTTGCGTTTCCTTTCTTGAAAACGCCGCGCCCGCTACTTTCCTGTCGGCAATGCTATGTCATGCTGATAACGCGCATGCCGTTCGTTACTGGAAAGTACCGGACTAGCAGTGTTAAAGAAAGGAAACGCATCAAGGCAGATGACGATCATTGTTGTGTGGCAGATATACACCCCAAAGGGTGCAAACTTTTTTTAGAGTGTAGAGTGTAAGCACGCGCCATTCCGTCGGCGTCGCCTTCACGTAAACTTGCCTGAGAGCACTCGCTACGCTCCCGTCGCCAGATAACCCATTAGTTGGTAGAGCGCGCTTCGGCGGTAACAGCCCTGATAGACACTCACCGGTGACGCCGCCGATGACGTATATCTCCCCTCTGAAGTCGACAACAGTGAAGCTGCTGCGGCTGACGCTCAACGGAGCCACATCCTCCCACTCGCGCACCACGTTCGCCACGTTTTTCAGCACTGCGCAGTGGTGGAAGCGACACCCGTGGATCACCATGCAATGAAGTGCGAACACACACACACTCAAAAAATGCGGTCATAATAACTGTCACGCGTGACAACAGTGAAGTTTTTACGTAGGATTGTGGAGGCGCATGACAGACCAGAGCATGCAAGTGGACACGCACATCTCTGTGTACACTTGTATGTTTATGATGGCGGTCAGCGCACAAGGCGAAACAAGGTGAAAAAAAAAACCCTAGGAAAGTAGCAAGGATACAGTTCTGCGTCCTCATTACATCCTTAATATTAAAGCGAAGATTCTCTTGCCTGTTCCTTCGACTTTTGCGCTACTGGCGCTGTTTCTTTTCATGTCGCGTCGAAGGGTGGTTCAGAGCGCGTACATACATGGCTGTAGTGGGGCGGAGATGATAGGGGAGGTGAGAATCTCGTTTGGACCTTTGCACTGCGTAGAATCTACGAACACAATGGCCTCTGGAACTCGCTGGGCGTCGCCACAATACTCTCTTGGGGTCTGCAATTATACGTGACCCAGCGCAAAAGTATTGCAGAAACTACAAAAGTATTGCAGAAACTACAAAAGTATTGCAGAAACTACAACAGTTATAGATACGGCTTTTTATTGTAACTGTCCTTCGTCTTTTTTGTAGATTCATATTTCTCAGTGATATGCAATTCATCACGGCAAGGTAAAGGCAGTCAAAACAATGCAAAATACAGGAACAGGTATTTTTCCCATAGCAATATACGTTGCCTTGATAAGAAAGAAAGCTTATCTTCGATATTGCGAATAAGTGATAGTTGATAGCCCAGATCGAATAAATTGCGCTAATTTCTGCGCATTATTTATCTGGTCTGTCGCCTGTTTCAAAAGGCCCACTGTCAGCGGAGCCTGCATGTGCTTCCAATTCTGCGCATTTAGGACACATTATGGTTATACTTGATAAAGTACTTTAAGGGTAAATACCTCCGACTTAAATCTGACAGGCTTCGGTTAAACTTCTAAGCAGCCAAAACTTCTGCAGGGAATTTTACAAGCAGAAAGTCCACACGCTTCGAGGCCCAGCTTCTAAAGGAGTGGTAGTTCGGGAGGTCGATCAGACAGCGGCTTTAAAGGGACTATAAAGGTTACTATGAAGTCAAGTTAAAATGATAAAGCAATGCTCTAGAACGTCTAAGGCGTCAATATAATCGCGAACAGCGCTTTAGTAACCGAGATATTGAGGTAAATGCATGACACAATTTGAGACCCCCCCGCGACATTCCGGTACTAGACCGATGACGAAGGCACTCCTCATCATAATTTATGTCACTAGTACTCAACTACTCGTATTAAAAAGATCATTTCATTAGGCTATAAGACGGCAGAAAATGCTACTTATCTACTTCTGTTCGATTCTAAGAAAAAAATAACATCTTGACGTTACCCTTCAGTAGCATGGATGGTCGAAAGCTTTCGTTTTCGTTCGAGTCTGCGCGCTCGACTCTGCACCGCGCGCGCCTTGGAGTTTCAGGTGTTTCATTATCGCGTCGTGCTGCGCTGGTTCGGCTGGCTCGCGAAACTTGCACTTGGAACAAGCAGCGAGAATGCCACGTCCACGTGATAACGTGGGATGCTCGAACGGTCCGCGGAACTTGGCCAAGGGCAGTTGCAGCGGCGAATACAACGTTACTTATCACTGTGTGAAAACGAGTGAACCTCTCCGTTCGAAGTGGTTAAGGGCCGTACCTCTGCCACATCGCGTTGGCGAAGAGCCGAAAAACCACATAGTGTGCTCGCTGCCCTTTCGTCCAGAGGATTACGAGTTCAACACCCACTTACTGAAGTCGTGTGCAGTGCCTTTCAAAGCAATGCTTTCCCGTAGTCTTGCCTGCATTCTCCGAAGCGCAAGAACAACTCCAGGTCAAAGACAGGGCAGTGAGTGCGGCATTTGGTTTTCACGAAGGAAAAGCTACAAATGTGGGAATATGTACAGCCATGACATACAGTTGCCGTCGCAGTAGTACGCAACAACGCCGGCAGCGCGAGCCCTCAACAGCAGGTCACGTTCATCAGTGCTTAAATCGCTGAAGTCAAGCCAAACATCGCGAGCCAATGTGTCGTTGTCATGGTTGTCCATTGCAACGAGCGTCAAAGTTGGCGTCATAAAATAAAGAGCCAGCCTATCGTCGCGCGCTTTCCCTTCCGCTAGCCACCATAGTTCCGCTTTCGCGCTGCTGTCGGCTATGTCTTGGCTTTGTTTCTCGCCGCGCGTTTGCGTTTTACGCAGAAAAGCCGTAGTGCTATTTGCGGGCGCCGTTTTACTGACCGACGGCGCAACGTCACTATGAGACCACTCCTCGATCGGAGGGCGGGCGATTTGAACTGAGCTGGAGGTACGCGGAAGCGTCAGAACGCATTTTCTCTTAAAGTAAGTCTCTTCTCAAGAAGCAAGCGTTTAGAGGTTTCTGTGATGGTATTTCAACAGTCCACGCTGTCTTAATATTAAGCTTTAGTGTCCCTTTAAGAGGAAGCTTTAGCTCGAGCACAACTCCGACGCAGCCTATTCAAATACATGGAAAAAGCAAAAACGTTTTTCTGAGATAACCCCTGGACCGATTTCAATGAAATTTGTTGCATTTGAGAGAGAAAGCTAACTTGCAGTGACAGGTGGGAGCGGTATTTAGATTTATGGCCTGAATGATGCACAAAAAATTTCAAAATTTCGGAAGTTTGAAAAAAAAAATGGATGCACGAAGTTTAAAATTAATAGCTCTGCAGCAAGAACAGATAGCGCGGTTCTGTAAACGGTATTCATTACATAATTCAAAGCGGACAAATTCAATATGTCAATTTGTACCTTACGTGAATTCGTTACGTTTTGTACAAGGCTGCATTTCCGTATTACTAAATTTTCTGACATTCAAGTGCAACATATCAATTTTGTCCGCTTTAGATGTCCTATTAGATTCAATTGACGTAATTGTGATGTCATTTTTCGTTGCTGATTTAGAGTTGTAAACTTGATAGTATAGTTTCCTGGAAATTCGCGATTTTGTCAATTTTTAATAAAAAGCTGGAGATATAAATAAAAAAATTCTAAACAAACTGTCACAAGATTTCACGTGTTTCTTATAAATGCAACAAACGTCGTCAAATTTGGTGCAGTGATTGACGAGAAAAAACGAATTCTTTTACATGTATTTAGACAGGAGCACCCGAGTTAAAGTGTTCCTCTTAAGCGGATATTCTCTCTTGTCGCAAAGTCCATGGGCCCAGTGACCAGTTGATATTACCTAGCAGGTTTTGAGTACGAGAATGTCCGACGAGAAGCTTTCTTATTTGATACATGAAATAGGAAAACCGGACCTCACATCTTTGTTTTCACGACACGATTGCACCGCTCTCAGTTCTGTTTTCAACACCATGTGTCATATTGATCGCTGAACAAGGACATCAGGGCGTCTTGATTTTACAGAAAAGCTTATCGCTAACTCTTGGCGTCTGCGGCAGCTTATAATTTTAAGCAAGGATGGTGAAGTTGTGTAGAGGCCGGTTTGGCTGCAAGGCTTGTTTCTTGCGGGATGCAGGCGTAGCTTATTCGAAACACGAGTTGGCAGCAGTCGAAGCCATCAAGCACGTAATGACGTCGGTATTTCATGGTCCATGGTCGTTATTTACAGCCAGGAACGACAAATCACGTGAAATTGACCTCAGTAACAATTATGTCGGGCAGTTCAGTACACGCTTTAAAAAATCAATACCACCTTACGTTTAATAACTAATTAGCTAACTGTAAGCACACTAAGGAAATGTTATGCGTCATTTAATATCACTGTAACGAATATGCCGGCAGTCACATCCGCTTATACACCGTTTTTTCGTAGGCGCCGCCATATTGTGAACGCAGTGGCGCCGCCTATGAGCAGCGCCATATTGGCTTGGGTGAAAGCGGTGTTTTGCATGGCAGGTATACGCTCGGCGGTAGGTTCTAGCGTTTGTTTTCGCGGTCGTGCGGTCTGTTTAGAATGACGTGCGTCTTCTACGTGGTAAACGGTACTGTGAGACGTGCTGGAGTAGTTTAAGGCGTCATGGCCGGAGTTTCTGCTGGCGTTGGGGTGGACCATCCTCCATGAGCTGGACGGAACACGCAGCGCGATGTGTGCGCGCATATTTGAGCCTACAATCAGACTCGGAGATCAACTCTGTATTTCAGAATGTTCCATTCACTAATGTGACCTTATTGCAGTATTATCCTCTATTTCTAAGCTGCGGTTTAGGAGCCATGAAACATACGCGACGATCGTAACAGCGTGGGTACCGTTCTGCTACGATACGAGCTGTGATGTTATACTTTGACAACCGTTCAAACTGTTCGCTGCAGGTTACATTGCGTGACTACTTGGTTCGATGGATGAGGTTTCCGCCCGTGAATAAAATAGTTTTGGCAAGAATACCAGCATACCTTACAGTCTGAATTAAGCTTGTCCAGCAAAGGGACTGTTTACGAACGGCGCGAACGTCCTAAGCAGTGGCAGGTGCTGGATTACAGATATCTTTGTTCTATATACCACATGGTCCAAGCATACGGCATCAGCGGTTATGAACCTACAGACGTTGTGCGGCGTGACTATGCGAAGTCGTATTGCGGAGTTAACCCGTTTTCTCTTGCTTTTTCGAGAAAGAGGATCATAACCGATTTTTTTTTTCGGTTGTGTTCGTTCCGTTCTCTACGACGCACTCACACGTATTACGGAAATTTTGTCCTCAAAAATAGCCATCGCATTCTTTTTATACGATCCCTCTCATATATTATGGCTTTATACAGGCCAAAAAGGCAATGCCGAAGCGAATGCCGAAGCGCACAGCTTACATTTGTATCGTGCTGGTTCACCAACCGCAGTGATCGCCGTGTTGAGCAGCGCCATCGGCCTCATGCAGGAAGGCTAACGTAGAAATATAGTAATTTCAAGCCTACTAGACTTGAAATGCGCGAAAACGATGCCGGTGCATCACAATTATTTGATAGCACCTGCTGCTTAGATGTTTCGTGGTTGCCTTAGGTTGGCCGTGCACGAGCATGCGCTCTTATGTTTTGTTTTACTCCCTACGCCAAGCGATCAGACAGTGAGCTGGTTTATCATTTAATGCTTGTAATACAAAGAGACCGGTTCTCTTTGTTGAATTAAAACCGATATAAGCAAAATAGTTCACAGCACGTACACACACCGCGGCTGATGAAGCGCGTCACATTCTTGCGCCCCCAAGCCATATTTCCGCCTACTGTAGTTACCGATACGCTGAAATACTTTCCTGACGATCTTATATGAACGAACTTAGCGTAAATTTCACAAAGTACGATTTAAAACATCTCGAAATCGTTCCGCAGCACGTGGCAGCAATACTTTCAAGCCGCGCCGGATCGCCCAAGCCACAGAGGAGGAAGGGCTCTCCGCGTGCCCTATCCTCCTCGCCCGATGAAAAAGTCTATACAGGCATGACCATCTGAATAACTTCCAGAGCACACTTTCAAAGAAATAACAAAACTTCTTTGCAGCCAATACATGCTCCCTCGAATCGAGATATCCACTCCAATACGACCACCGCATTGTTTAGCTAAATATCGGGCGGAGTGGTGAAGTGTCGAGGAACTCATCGTGAATTCCCAGCTCCGAAAAACCTTCGTGCTCGGTTTTATATACGTGAAGCACCGTGCATATTCGAACATCAGATCTCTCTGATTATAATATATGTGGCTCATGCCACTTTTCTAGCATCCAATTGAGAGGGCCATTTTCAAATTGGCTTGGGTGCTTCATATCACCCTGCGGCCATATTAGCTCCGTGAAATCAGGCGTTGTGACACTGTACGCACCTAAATCGATGCGGCGGCGTCCGTCGTACCCTCCGATGACGTAGATGCTGTCGTCATGCACCACCATCCGATGGTTCGATCGTGGACTAGGCATGGACATCACGAGGACCCACGAGTCTAGTTCAACGGTGTACTCCTCCACGCTGGAGAGCACGTCCCCGCCAGAGTTTCCGCCACTAACGTAAAGCTTTCCTGCACGCGCGCATGCGCGGTCACCTCGATACAGGCCAAAATCAAGCACGTGCTAGCGCGTAGGAGTCATTGAAGTCGCTTTAATTAGTACAGACGCGATCTTATCAAGATTCCACTGGTGTAAGTTGTGCAAGCAGCCAAAAATTTCGTTATTCTCGTATACGAAGTGTCCGAAGCAGTAAGGGAAAGATTTGCAGGAAGGACTTGTGCCCAGGAAACGTAGGATTTCGTTATAAGGGACGGTGTCTTCTCACTTGGGCTTATATCAACAATTCCGTTCTTGGTGGTAGCTTTAGCTCCAACCAACGTGTCCATGCCCGTTCACTAACACTGAAAAATACGTTCACCACAAGGATCGGCAGAAAGAAAGAACCGAGGAACGCCGTAACTCGCAAATTCATAATAGCCATTATAAGTGCGCATATCGAGGAAATTTGCAGCAAAGAAAAATAACCTAATTTCTCCACCAGTCTTGCCGATATTCAACACTTCATACATACAAATTTTATTTTATTATATGTCGGTACACCAGAATACGCAGGCTCTCTCTAAACGGGTAAGCAGCGAGACATCATTCCCGATTTTTTTTTTTTGTTAGGAGAACCACTACAAGTACGAAGGCACAATCATAGACTAATGTCGTCGTTGGAAGACATACATGCCACTTAGCCTAAATTTATTAGGCGGCTGAGAAAATCAAACTGTTTTTCTCAATCACGGCCTATGTTTCCTTCTGTCTTCCAATAAACAGAACAGCGTATGTGTGTCTAGTCAGAATGTTGAACGCCTCTTTTGAAGCAAATTGTATTAACTGAGCAGACAACAGTCCTGTAACTGCTACAATTTCTTGCTTGTATTTTGCAGAAACGTAAGCAGAAAGTAATGAGATAAGCTTTGTGTCAATCTCAACCACTATACATTATGTGTTTTACAATGACGTCGACTTAGAGTTAATTTCATTACTGCTATTCCATATGCAACAGGCGATGCAGTACGATAGAGGGACGATTATTTAATGCACCTTACATTCGTAGACTACCTTTAATATGAATGATTAATAGCATGACCAGGTGCATCAAAATATCTTATTTCAAAAGAATAAATGAAGTAGACTTACCACGCGGGGGGGGGGGGGGGAGGAAATGACACAAGCGCATTTATTTAGCTGAACTTTATAGAAAACAGTACTCAAGTGGGGGGGGGGGGGGGGTACTCTTGCTTGGTTTCATCCAGTCCGTGGTGGATGTTTGTCGCTTCTGTGCAAAGTGGCGAGCTGCCACTAACGACGTCCTCTCACCTGCTGACCTTAAAAATCTTTCTGTGCTTTCGTGCTTCTGGAAAAAGTTTGCTAGGGAGTTCAAGCAGGCGTCTGCTGCCTCACTGGTCATCGGTGCACGCTCCGAGCTAGCGAAACTACGAAGGAAGGAGCCCGCGGCAAAGCAACGCCACCTACAGGAAAGTCTTGGTGACGTTGAGCAAGGTGGGAAATGAGAAACGAGGCAAAGCGTAGTAGAGGAGGAAGGTAGGCAGAAGTGCGGTGGGTTGGCCTCCTCTAGCAATTTATAGAGATTATGTTTGCGATACGGACGTACCGGGTTGGTCTCGTGATACGATCGTGCTCGCGCGCAGTACACTCTGTGTGTGAGTGAAAGCGTGCAACGGTGAGCCGTCATTATCATCAGCCTAGTTACGCCCACTGCAGGGCAAAGGCTTCCCCCATACCTTTCCAACTAACCCGGTCATGTACTAATTGTGGCCATGTTGTCCCTGCAAATTTCTTAGTCTCATCCGCCCACCTAACTTTCTGCCGCCCTCTGCTACGCTTCCCTTCCCTTGGAATCCAGTCCGTAACCCTTAATGACCATCGGTTATCTTCCCTTTCCATTACATGTCCTGCCCATGTCCATATCTTTTTCTTGATTTCAACTAAGATGTCACTAACTCGCGTTTGTTCCCTCACCCAATCTGCTCTTTTCTTATCCCTTAACGTTACACCCATCATTCTTCTTTCCATAGCTCGTTGCGTCGTCCTCAATTTAAGTATAATCCTTTTCGTAAGCCTCCAGATTTCTGCCCCGTAGGTGACTACTGGTAAGACACAGCTGTTATACATTTTTCGCTTGAGGGATAATGGCAACCTGCTGTTCATGATCTGAGAATGCCTGCCTAACGCACCCCAGCTCATTCTTATTCTGATTATTTCAGTCTCATGATCCGGATCCGCCGTCACTACCTGCCCTAAGTAGATGTATTCCCTTACCACTTCCAGTGCCTCGCCACTTATTGTAAATTGCTGTTATCTTCCGAGACTGATAAACATTACTTTAGTTTTCTGCAGATTCATTTTTAGACCCACTCTTCTGCTTTGCCTCTCCAGGTCAGTGAGCATTCATTGCAATTGGTCCCCTGAGTTACTAAGCAAGGCAATATCATCAGCGAATGGCAAGTTACTAAGGTATTCTCCATTAACTTTTATCCCCAATTCTTCCCAATCCAGGTCTCTGAAGACCTCCTGTAAACACGCTGTGAATAGCATTGGAGAGATCGTATCTCCCTGCCTGACGCCTTTCTTTACTGGGATTTTGCTGCTTTCTTCATGGAGGACTACGGTGGCTGTGGAGCCGCTATAGATATCTTTCAGTATTTTTACATACGGGTCGTCTGCACCCTGATTCCGTAATGCCTCCATGACTGCTGATTTCAATTGAATCAAACGATTTCTCGTAATCAATGAAAGCTATATATAAGGGTCGGTTATATTCTGCACATTTCTCCATCACCTGATTGGTAGTGTGAATATGGTCTATTGTTGAGCAGCCTTTACGGAATACTGCCTGTTCCTTTGGTTGAGAGAAGGGTAACCTGTTCCTGATTCTATTTGTGATTACCTTAGCAAATACTTTGTATGCAACGGACAGTAAGCTGATCGGTGTATAATTTTTCAAATCTTTGGCGTCGTCTTTCTTATGGATTAGGATTATGTTAGCGTTCTTCCAAGATTCCGGTAGGCTCGAGGTCATGAGGTATTGCGTATACAGGGTGACCAGTTTTTCTAGAACAATCCGCCCACCATCCTTCAAGAAATCTACTGTTACCTGATCCTCCCCAGCTGCCTTCCCCCTTTGCATAGTTCCCAAGGCTTTACTTCTTCCGGCGTTACTTGTGGAATTTCAAATTCCTCTAGACTATTCTCTATTCCATTATCGTCGTGGGTGCCACTGGTACTGCATAAATCTCTATACAACTCCTCAGCCACTTGAACTATCTCATCCATATTAATAATGATACTGCCGGCTTTGTCTCTTAACGCATACATCTGATTCTTGCCTATTCCTAGTTTCTTCTTCACTGCTTTTAGGCTTCCTCCGTTCCTGAGAGCATTTTCAATTCTATCCAAATTTTACTTCTTTATGTCAGCTGTCTTACGCTTGTTCATTAACTTCGAAAGTTCTGTCCGTACTATTCTAGCTGTAAGGTTAGAGGCTTTCATAATCAGATTTTTCGTCTCTTGCGATAGCTTACTGGTATCCTGTCTAACGAAGTTACCAGCGACTTATTGCACACTCCTTAATGATGCCCATAAGATTGTCGCTCATATCTTCAACACTAAGGTCCTCTTCCTGAGTTAGAGCCGAATACCTGTTCTGTAGCTTGATCCGGAATTCCTCTATTTTCCCTCTTACCGATAACTGATTGATCGGCTTCTGATGTGCCAGTTTCTTCCGTTCCCTCCTCAAGTCTAGGCTAATTCGAGTTCTTACCATCCTATGGTCACTGCAGCGCACCTTGCCGAGCACGTGCACATATTGAATGATGCCAGGGTTAGCGTAGAGTTGAAGGTCAATTTCATTTCTAGTCTCGCCATTCGGACTCCTCCACATCCACTTCCGGCTATCCCGCGTGCGGAAAAAGGTATTAAGTATTTGCATATTATTCTGTTCTGCAAACTCTACTAATAACTCGCCCCTGCTATTGCTACAACCTATGCCATATTCCCCCACTGACTTGTCTCCAGCCTGCTTCTTGCCTACTCTGGCATTGAAGTCGCCCATCAGTATAGTGTATTTTATTTTGACTTTACCCATCGCCGATTCCACGTCTTCATAAGATCTTTTGACTTCCTGGTCATAATGACTGCATGTAGGGGCGCAGACCTGTACGACGTTTAATTTGTACCTGTTATTATGTTTCACAACCAGACATGCCACCCTCTCGTTAATGCTATAGAATTCCTGTATGCTACCAGCTATATCCTTATTAATCAGGAATCCGACTCCCACTTCTCGTCTCTCCGCTAAGCCCCGGTAGCACAGGACATGCCCGCTTTTTAGCACTGTATCTGCTTCTTTTGTCCTCCTAACTTCATTGAGCCGTATTATATCCCATTTACTGCCCTCTAATTCCTCCACTAGCACTTCTAGACTCACCTCACTAGATAACGTTCTAGCGTTGAACTTTGCCAGGTGCAGATTTTAATGGCGGCCTGTTCGGACCCAGGTATTTTTAGCACCCTCTGCTTTGTCACAGGTCTGACCGCCGCCATGGTCAGTTGCTTCACAGCTGCTGGGGACTGAGGGCCGGGGTTCGATTGTTGTATTATTATAGGAGGTTGTGGCTAAGTACTGCACCAGGGTGGCCAATCCTGCTATGGTGAGGGAGTACGTTACCGGTTCTGGTCACCGGGACCAGGCAGCACTCCAGACCTGTGTATCCAATTTTATCAACATGCGAATTTTTGTTTAATCGGGTGGAAAATTGCGTGGCACCGGGATTCGAACCTCGGTGCTCTTGCACGCGAGGCGCATACTCTACCCCTCCGGCACCGTAGCACCTGCGGTGAGCCGATGGCGGCTCAATCTCGCGTGCGCAAGGGTGGAAAGAGGGGAGGCATCGTGCCGTCTTCCTTCGCGCGGGGGAGGGGAGATCTCGGCCATCATACTTCGGCCGCGCGCGGTCGCGTGGGCTTTAAGCGGGAGGCACACGGTCGGATCCGGCATCCGACGCGCCGGAATCAAGTGTTTTGCCGTGCCGAAGCGCCGGATTGGGGCGACAAACTGGGCAAATTTTCATCGTCCGACGCGTCCGACAACCGCACCGTCGTTCGGCCGCAGCCAATGACAGCGCGGCTGGCATGTGACGACGTTTTCTCCACATAGCCGGCGCCGGCGGGCGGTTTCTCCCCGTCTTCTTTTTTTTTTCGTTGCCTGCTGCAGTTCGTTTTCGACACGACATAGCTACCAGTTCAGTAAAATTATCTAGAACGCGCGCCTGTTCTGCAAAGCAGCGCCTAGTACACTAGTATTAAGCTAGTGGCGAGAAAGAGAGCTGCGATGCGAGGGCATTTCGGGGGCAGACAGCACACCGACATTCTGAGCGAGGCTGCTCACTTCGCTTGCACGTTTGCCCTTCGCAACGACTGTGTCGAGTAAACCAATTGTATTTAATTACAGGCGATCTAAGTGAAAAATGTTATTCGTTTTGGCAAAGATAAGCGCTCTTCGACGAGCTCGGGCTGCGTCGCAAGCGCCGTCGGCCGCAGCGTCCGCCTAGCTACGCTGCGGCCAAGCTCGCTGGCTGTCAGTGGAGCCGTCAGTGGAGAACTCGCGGTCGTGAAGTGTTCTGGGGCATAATTTTACTCACAGTGTTCGCGCAAAGCGAAGCCGTCTTGTACAGAGTTGTTTATATTGCGTTTCTTGACGTAGATATGAAGTCATCCAAGCGTACAAGCTGAGGGCTCGATCTGGGCGGAGCTTACCCGCTGCTCGTTCGTTCGGATGCACGCACCGTGTGGCCCAAATCGTCGTATGCCGCATGACATCCCGGAGTATGCAGCGCCGCACGTCGGATCGGACGCCGAATCGTACCGTGTCCGTGTGTCTCCTGGTTTATCTTGAAAGTGACCTGCTTTGGGGGCACTGTGTAGGTGGGGTGGGAGATCGTAGCTTTGCTTGCGCTGTTTTCTCGGCACTCAGTTTGCGCTGAAGTGATACACAGCACGTTCGCTCGTTGCTGCTGCCGCGCGTTCTCTCGCCAGCGTTTTGACAACGATCATCCACAGTCATAGAGTGTGATGTGTTCATGTTTGCCTGTGCGCACTGGCACCATGTTTGTCGAATTATTTAGTAAGCGAATGTTTACAAGGAGGCGTACTACTCCGGCTCGCGAGCCCTGCCGTGAATACGATCTGCGATGCGCACCAAAGGCCGATAGCTTCGTATGCGCTGTAGCACCCATCCGCTTGGGCGTCACCCCAGTTTACGAAGTGAGACGCCACCGCAACTTTCTTTTGTTTCCTTCTCTTGTTTTCGCCTCTGTCGATGGGCGACGTGCACCACAAGCCCTGCAGCCTCCAGGATCCGTAGCGGTGGCGGTCACTCCTAATGTTCGTCTTAACCGGAGTACGTCTGATGCGGTTCGTCGTAAGCGGATTCTTTTGCATTGAGTCTATGAAAAACCAAACAAACGTTCCCATGTTGTTCGTCAAATGAGAGGATTCGGCTTAACCAAGTTCGTCTTAATGAGAGCTCACTGTCTTTACTGTTCGAAACTAAAGATACGCTATAGAGGTAATGGAAGTCCATCAAGTCCCTCTATCAAAACAAGCAGAAGTTCAATGAACGTAGGCGTCATGCTAACGTTTGCTGTACGGTACCTTAATTTAAGTTGACAAGAAGTTAGAAACCAGTAACCGCGAGGTACTTGCCCCTGAAAGCACAAGCCGCCGCAGCACTTCGCCTTCTTCTGAGCGGTGCAACCATCGTCCAGTGGTTTCGATGCGGTATGTAGCGTTCCACGCTGGCTGTGCGCACGTAGCCTGTGCCGAGATGAGCGTGACATCAGCGAGATGAGCGTGACATCATAACAAGCAAGGTGATCTCATTCCTAAAACTGGTACACTACAGTCGAACTCGAACACAAAGAACACGGACAAAGCGAATCATATATCGCTCCATATCGAGCCCACGATGCTCACTGACTGATACCCATGCAAAACAGCGCCCTCATAACGAACTCGACATTGGATATATTGACACGAGTACTTGTTTGTCTTTATCGGGACAAACAAGTATGGACACGTGACACGTGACAATATATGGAACTCAGGGTTTCCGCGGCCAGCGCCTTAAAGTGTCACCTGCGACAATGCCCTGCGAGAAGCGTGTCCAAGAGAAACGCTATCAAGACGACACGTGTGTCGCGTCGTTGCTAGCGCCTTCTGCTGCGACGAGGAGCCGCCTCGCCCGACGCCTTATACGTTATAGGATGCACTCTCTGCTGTGTATGCGCTGGGTAAGCAATGTGCCGAGATTGAGGGAAGTGGACCGCATGAGATTGATAGAACCCCGCGCATCGGAAGCGCTCTTCTTGGTGGTGCTGAGGTGCACTTCAGGGCGCTCGCAAAGCGTATTATCCATTTCGTCGGCATTTTTGACTTGAGTGAGTGAGCTTGCTCGATTGCCTCGTTGCTTCATTTTGTTCCTGGATACACCAAATCCCTATATAATGAACGTATTCACGTGAACGGGGGGATTGCCAGTAATTGCCTGTTCAGCGCTGAGGATTGATATTGTCGTGCCGCAACAATCTCAAGAGCCTGGAGCGGCAAGTCGCGCGACAATTTTTCATATATTCGCGGGTCTCTTTCACGCTCGGAAAAACACTTTTATGGAGCACGTATTGAGTAACAGAAAGCTGTATGGGAAGTTTTTCATGTTGCTCTACAATTTTCTCGTTTAGACTTTTCATCTAATTATAATAACTGAAAAGTTTATTATGTAATTTAGACTAATTATGAACATACTCTGAGTTTCTCCAAGCAACGAGAAACAACATTACGTTGGTTCCGTTCAGCTACGCGGCATTAGCACATTTTTAAATCTTGGTGCATGATAGTTGGAAGTATACACATGCGCGGAACTAGTTACACGAAGCCAATTTACTGCGAGAAAGAAAAAGAACCAACGAAAGCCAAAAAAACCAAAGAGTGACAGTTTGAACAATCATAGACGCCCGCTGCGCATGCTTCAACATTCCAAGCATCTGAGTTCTTTACTGGATAACGCAACCTATAGTTTGCTCACGCAGATGCATCGTTCTCCGTAGCCATCTAGGGTGCCTCGCTCATTACACGCGTTTGCTCAACCTGACAATCACAAATCACTGTGGATCGCTGAAATTGTGCAGTACACACACACACAGACGTGCTAGCCTGCAGAGCAAGGAAGTGTTCCTTTCCATTTCGTACATCATCAGCGTGCTCCAGCAAGTTCCCATTGAGGCATCTGCCCGGCTGGCGCACGTAGCGTGTTTTTTCGCGCTATTTACTGCCATTATGAATCGTCGACAAGCCCAGGTAGCCACCTTGCTAAGTTCCCGAGAAAGAACATCAAGACAAAGAACTGAAGCTTTTCATATTGACAAGCGCACAAGCACGCCTTCTCTTTCACTAAGCGACAATGAAATGGTCTTCCTGAAAATAACTTTGTAATACGTATGTTTTTTTTTTATCGGCCGTCATTCTACCGGCTTCGTACCGGTGTGTCCACCGATGGCGTACAGGTGGCCGTCAAGCACAGCGACAGAGAGGAAGGCGCGCGCCACATGCATTGAGTCGCAGCGCTCCCAATCGCCAGTCACAGTGTCGAAGCCGTCTACGGTGCGCAGGTAGGTGTCACCCGTCGTGCAGCCGCCAACCACGTAGATGCGCGTACCGAGCAGCGCCACGCCGTGGTACACCCTGCGACGCGCCCACAGATAGATAGATAAACTTCATTAAAAGAATAATCAGAAAGACCGCTAATGGTCGGGGCCCCTACTCCAGGACTCTTGCCATCTTCTCAGCTCTCTGTATCAGCTTGAGCTGGTCGTGGAGGGACGAGCTGGACAGCAGTGCCTGCCATTGCTCCCTCGTGGTGTTCGTGTCGGGGTGTTCTATGTTGTGTAGTGTGCACTCCCACGTAATGTGGCATAGGGTTGGTGTGGCCTTACACCACGGGCATTCGTCCCTGTAGGCTTTGACAAAGGCTGGTCCAGCAGCCGAAACGTCAGTGAAATATACTGTGCTAATACAACTTACGTCGTACTCTCTTTCTTCAATATATATATATATATATATATATGTATATATATATATATATATATATATATATTGAAGAAAGAGAGAGAGAGTACGACATACGTTGAATTAACACAGTACATTTCACTGACGTTTCGGCTGGTGGACCAGCCTTTGTCAAAGTAATATGTACATGCTTTTGGACTCCTTTATAAACCCGCGATGCACGAGATAAAGTTGTGCGCAATATGCCAAGGTTGAGGACTGGGCGTGTTGGTATAGCATATTTCTTCTAGAGCTCTGCGGTGTGTGTTTCTCTTCTGTGTGTGTCGTCCGAATGTTACGCAATCGAGCCTCTAATGTGCGCAATAATAACAAGAAAAACAACGTAAAGATAGCGTGACCAATTGCGATAGCGATACCACACACGTGGCGCACAGTGCAGAAGTGAATCGTTCGTTTACTCAATATTACAATGTAAACCACTTGAAATCAACAAAACATGAAAATAAAATAAAAAGAACCAGAAGATAGTAAGGCACCGCGCGACAGTACATTCAGGGTGCAGGTAAAGCGCACGGCTCAGTAGTCGGCTTAGCGAGCAGGATGAATAATGAGGGTGTTTATTGGCATGTGTACAGGGGAATACAGTGTCGTGTGCGGACTATGGACATTATGTGACACAAATTGATACAACAGCGAAAAAAAAAAAGAAGTAAAGAATAATAGAGCGTTCTTGAAAGAAAGGTGCGTCTCATGGCATACATGAGGAGTCACGGCTAATGTCAAGGATGCTTAGTGGGCACGCTGGTTAGTGTGCCTGCGCTTTCGTTAATGCCAGATGACGCGGTGTTGAACTTATAGATTTGGTTAGACTCGCGGACTTCGCGATCGTGATGGGAATGAAAGCCTGATTCAAGTAGAGGGGCCCTGAGGGCTGAGAATGCCCTGGTAAGCGAATATGTCTTGATAATGGTAGGTTAGGTACCATATTAGCATGCAATCTGCGGTTATGAACGCGTATTTTCTACAGCTGCGCATCGTCCACGTTACTTCCAGTCCGCGTTACCCACGTGGTAACGGTATGACTGAAAGTGCCATACAAGAAACAAAAGAACTGCTCAAGAAGTCATGATTTCCAACGCTGGAGTTCTACAGTGCCTTGCTTGAGTGGAGGAATATACTAAGGAATGACCGCTAAAATCACCCGCACAACGACTCATGAGCCGTCAGAGGAGGACTAAACTGCCAGTACTACATTACCATCTGAAGGCACGAACCGTGCCGGCTGAAATTGCCGGAAAGCGAGTGCACGAAATACGACGTAAACAACGCGTCTTCTGCAACAGAACTACGTGAAATCTACCAGATATCTGCAGTGGCTCTACAGTGACCGTTTACGATGCGACACACAGGACATGGGCACCAGCAATCGTCATAGGCCCTGCAAGTACACCACGCTCTTGCGTCGTGGCGATATAGAATGGACGGCATATACGACGCACGCAAGAACAACTCAGATAAAGAGGATAGGTTTTCTCCTAGCAGACCGAGGGTGCAACAGCGACGCCTCATTCCTCCTGTCAACCATGCATCACGGAGCAACAAGCACCTCAAGAAGCGCTCCGTAGAAGCGTACGACAGCGTAGAGAGCCGCAGCGCTATCCTCTCCCAGAACGATGAACATCGACAGTTAGACGGGTGCTGTGCAAATTGAATTGTTATTTAGTTGTAGATTCTTCTTTCGTCTTGTCTTTTGTTTGTTCCCAGAAACCACGCACCTAGCCAGTAGACGCCTGCTTTCCAGCTTGATCTTGCTAAGGCCAGCTGAGGCCACAGCTAGTACCCGTCTTTTGTACGCTGTACTCTAGACCTCTACAAGCCAGGTGGTAGCTCTGCTAATGCTGCCTCCACTTAGGGCTAGTAGCCACCTTGGTAAGCACTGCTCTAGCTGCGGTGTAGACTTTAAATGTCCAAGCTCTTTTCGGCTTCGCAGGTGCTATAGTTAGGTCTGCTTACTATGTCTACAATCCTGAAAGGTTGAATCCCTATTTTGCATGTCACTACAAAAACACAAGAAAGGTGACGACCACAGTAAAATTTTCATTTCCCAAATATATGAGCTGTCCTCAAGTCCTTGATTTCATGCCACTCTTTGACATTGGAGAAGTGGCACACACCTGAATTCACTTAACATCGCTTGCATTCCCTCCATCCCTCTATGCAACTACGGCTGTTACCAGGTATTCCGCGAAATGAGGAAACAGTGCTGTGCCGCTTACGTTTGGGCGTCGCATTCACCAATGCTTATGCATTTCTGATTGGAATGGCTGATAGCGCCGAGTGCAATGCCTGCGGTGTCGAGGAAACCATAGAACACATACTGTGCTACTACCCACCTCTGCACAGCTCTCAATCAACTAGATAGAAGGCCGTTCACCTTGAACAAGATCTTGGGACCATGGCCTGGCATATCGCAGCTACAAAACGCCACAAAAGCGCTGCTGCGATATTTGAAAGCGACCTGATTGAGTCAGCGTCTGTGATCCGGACTGAGTGACCGACTGATATCTCCAGTGGACTTTCTCTTCTTTTAATCTTCCCGTCCCTCTTTCCCTTGCCCCAGTGTAGGGTAGCCAACCGGGCTCAGTCCTGGTTAACCTCCCTACCTTTCATTTATCATTTTCTCTCTCTCTCTCTCTCTCGTGCCACTGTAATATTGCATTAATATCACAGTGATAATTATTTAAAGAAGTAATACATACAGTGAAACAGTTAAACTAATTTTTGTCGATAAATAGGACCAGTATCGAAATAGTTATCTCAAGACTCAGAAATAAATTTTTTGTCCTCTATATATTTTTCTGCCGCACCTTCCTTGAAAACTGCAAAACAACTGTTTTTGCCTGAGCTCGTGCAAGTATAAGCATTTCAAGTGATCAATGGTGTCAGGGCTAATCTTTATAGTGTAGCAAAGTTGGTAATGAAACATTATCAGAGGCTTTCCTGCAAAGTATGACATCTACCGCTACGCATGTGCAGTAGAAGAAGCGACTTTTCATTATGCCCCTTTATTTTTAGGAATTTACGATACAGCCTAAAGAATCGTAGCAGTTCAGCCTAAGCACACACTGAACAAAATGCATTGCAGTCCACTCATTTCGTTGAGCCATTTTCAAGGTTAAAACACCGTGTCTGTAAATAGATGCACGCTTTCAGAGTCAGAAAGACCATTGTTTTGTGATAGTAGTGGATCAGTATTAGCATACTATACCATGCATGCCGGCAATAGCACTGCATTTAACAAGCATGTATGTCTGAATTATTGCACAAATGTATGATTCTATATACCTTGTTCCACAGGCCATGAGTAGGTTTCACTGTAGGTACATAATATGTGCCAGTAAACTTGCACTGGTATGAACTAGATGGATCTATATGAAAAAAGCACGTGTGCCATTTGCACGACCGAACACAGCCAATAAATACCGCTATCACCTCAGGTAAACTGCACTATAAACGGTTGCATGCAGTACTAATCGCAGCAGAACTGAGTGCAAGTGTGTGGAGAGCGCATTTTAAGGAAGATAAAGAAGCTTGCAGAAAGGCTGTTTCCTGTCTCCACACAAACACAACCTTCCATAGGAGCAGTAAAAAATGCACTTTATTTTTTAAATAGAAGTGCGATTCAGTATGGTTGCTATGAATATGAATAATACAGCGGGTCCTTAGTAAAGGCAACTTCTTTACAGACAACTTGCGCATTCACAACGCTCTCTTTCCAGTAACTACTGTTCTAAGACTTGTCTTGCCTGAATAATCGCTGCAAAAACTGTACCACTGTCACATCACCCACATAAAATTGATTTGTGGTGCTTTCAGAAATTACCAGTTTGAATTACAACTATGGCTGGGCTATACCAGAAAGCTCGTTGTGGGCCCAGGAACCATGTTTTGACTAGCCAGCCTACCATTTCTGCTAACCGGAAAGGCTTGATTTTCAACCTGGAATTATTTGCTGCAAACTTCTACGGACAACTCGAACTCCCATGCAAAAAGTTGGTCGATGGTATCACAGCTATGGAACTCCCTTGTTAGTGCCACATCGGGGGAAAATGCAGCTGTTTACGCAGGCATTGGCGAGCTCAATGGTTTATAGTATTCTGCACGAGTTAAAACAAGAGATCAACAACTGAAAGCAACTGTCCACCAAAATTATTACTCTCTTTTAAAATCAATTATTGCACCTAGGAGAAATTCATTAAGGAGTACTGGCAGAAAAAATTCTTGTCCCACTTTTGTGGTAGGGTAGTTGCCGACCTCACAATTATGGCATAAAGCTTCAATTGGTTGAGCAGCACATATATTATTACATCAGCTTTTATGCAGATAGTTTAATTAAAATGCATTCCAAGTGAAGCACTATCTTATATGTGAAGCAGGAGACTATACATATCACCGAAACCATAGTTGGAATTCATGCGGTGTCACAAACAACTCAAGACGGTGCAGTGGGCACAATGCAGTAGTCGAAAGTGACGTAATGACCTTGTCACTATAAGCCTTCAAATTAACCCTTCCAATTGCGCGCTTCTTTTTCAAATACAGAGGACTCTCTCTCCTGTTATCCAGTCGAGTGTTGAACTGTTTTCGCAGCATGGTCATAGTTTGTGTGCATAGATCAGTTGCTTCTCGTACCATGAGGTTGCCAAATAGAGTATCGGTGACATGCATAGACTTCTGTTTCACGTACAAAACCACACTACAGTTCTCATGTTTTGAGTTGTCACACTAAAATGTAATGCATTATTTATAATATTCCTGCATAATTAAACAAGTAATTGAGCCTCTATAGCATAATTACTGAGTTTGAGTTGGCAGGTATCCATTCTTGGCACAAAACAAGACAAATATTTTGTATTATACTTAAACTAAGTACTCTCTCGTCAGCACAAACAATGACAAACAACCTAACCATCTTTGTTTTGATGTCAAATTCACATTAGACATTGTAAACTACAAAAGGGAAACGTCACTTTTCTTGCTGACAAATACCACTACATAAAGCTCCCTTTCCTGAAGCTGACAGCACGTAAACCTTGCAATTTGGCAAGCTAGAGTTCACACTTATATTTATACCTAAATTAAGAAGCTCGAGGTGCCCCACCAATAATTACAAGCATAGCTCTTACATATATTCCAGAAAACACAGTAAGAATTCGATGTAATAAATGTTATAAAATGCACCGTCTTTGTCTTTGAGTCGCAAGTGACGCTCAAATAGAAGTTTCTTTAGCCAGTCTGCCACTGTTTTGATAAAGTGTGGCAGCATATTAACTCACGCTAGGTCGCTCCTAGCCACCTCAGAAATTCAGAAAACATTGATCAGCTGATGCACAATCGATCACAACTGATCAGCTGGTAGCACAAACGACTACGTAAGTTAGCATAATAAAATAATAGCAGATTGTCTATTTTAAAGGGATACGGACACAAAATCTGAACATTTTACGATAATACAGAAAATGAGTCCTCCGTGTGCGAGTACACCGAAAACAAGTAGTCACTTCGCTCATTTTTCAGCGGATGGCTTTATTACTGGCGTTTTTGTGAGCGCGCGCAACGCCGCCCGACCCAAGCGAGTTGGAAGGCGTGACGTCACGACACCCCCGTCGGATAGCCAGCCGGCCGGCCGCAGTCATTCGAGGCGCGCCGCCGCGGCCATCGCGAGCATGGATTCGGGTTCTGGTGCCTCTACCAGCGATGAGTACACGTCTGCAGACGAGGACCGTTCCAACCTAGCAAGAAATATAACCGCTTACGGTTACGAGCCGTCCGCGTCAAGCGGCGAATAAGAGCAGGCGGCCTTGAACACAAGCAGGCAGGTCAGGCAGTCCGGGCCAGCAACATGGTAATTTCTTTTTCTAGTAAACTTGAAGTGCAGCGGCAGCAGTTCGTAAAGTTATGTTACGCAGGATGCAAAATGCTTAGTTTCGTGAGCCGCGTTGAGGCGGAAAGGCAGCTATTACGGCTGAATCGTAGGTAGCGTAGCTCGTCGCTTTGTGCTTACCTACGCTGTCGGCTTTCGATCGCTGCCCACTTCGTTTTTACGCAACGAGGCACGGCATGTGTAGAATTTTCCAGCCGTCTCATAGCCCTGTGTTTACGGCTACTATCACATTCACGCCATTAGAAGCCATTTGCTGGTTGAACTCGTTGAGATGGGCGGCTGCGCTGGGGACCCGTCGACCAGATCACTTAGCTAAATCGATTCTGTGGCCATAGACAAAGGAAAAATCTTTGGTTGTGACATTTACTAGGGAAATGCTACGCGAACAACCAAGTCATCAAACCCGACGCATGATCATGCAGAGACCTATGAAAATCCGTAATTTTTTACTTGAGGTTGAAAAGCAACGTGTGAAAAGGCAATGTAAATAAATGTGCTGTGCATTTTAGATTACTACACATGTATGCTGTTATCTGGCGTTCATTCACTGGCTGTGTTTTGTATATTTGATCAATTAAAAGTGTGCTCGTATGCTGTCGTTCAATATTAGACGCAGAGAAAGTGCACGCAACATGTCTATTTTGTTTGGTGACAAAAACATGCATCCGCATCGTAAACAATTTCTGTCACAAGCCGAGAATATCTGTTCTTGCAGAGCCAATGAAAGGGTAATTTCCCTTCTTTCAACAGGCGCTCCTGCTGTCACCGCTGCGGCTACATGCATACAGAAAGAGAGGGTCTGTTGCCAGAACAACAAAAGGTGGCGAGCGCAGCTAACAGTTACGAATGCATCACTAAGCACCCGCTCTTTGAATTGTATTGCCTCAACAGGAGCCTTTTGAGCGGCATGCCAAGGCTTTTGAGCACAGCCGGGCGGGTCGCATAATCATCGTCGACGAAGTGGTCTGCGCAAATGAAGCCATTTTTTAGAAGCCTCCATGCTGAGTGCGGGGACTGACAGGCGCGTATGCAAAGTTTACGCACCTTCTCGTCTCTGGGAAACGTGCGCGACGGCGTGTCACGACCGATAATGCTGTTATAACAGCCGTGGGCGCAGTAATGTCTGGGCATTTCCTTCCGCCGCGACGAATGCGTCAGTACCGATCGACGACCGTGCGAACACGCGTGTAAGACGCACCACCTGCATGGAGCGCTGACAGGGATAATGTTTCAGACGGACCACGTGCGAACATAGCCGACGGCAATACAAAAACGCTGCAACCGACCGACACTCCGGAAAGACTGCGCCGGCTGTAGCTGACCTTGGCTGCGCGCGCGGGCGCGCCGGGGTGTCATGACGTCAAATTTCAGCTTCTCCCGGCGGCCGCTTGGAGGAAAGGCGCAACAGAAAATTGCAAAAGAAAGGTGTTTCTCGTTCTTTTTTTCTAAGCAGCTTGTTGTATTCGTCATTTTTAACAGTTCAGCTTTTGTTCTGACGCAAAAAACCACCCACCAATTTTTGTGTCCGTATCCCTTTAAGCTGCGTTGGCCTATGTAAAGGAAACAGTTGAAATGCGATAGCTCACTCTTCAGCAAACAAAATAGACCTTGTTTTAACCATGTTTCCTGTCTCAAATCTATTGTCATTGCTTTCTCTCTGCAGCCAAATTAAGCCTACATCTCTTCAAGCTCACATTAAATGACAGCTATGAATCGCTTCATCCTAGGTTTTCCTCTTACAGTGAGAAAGGTAGAATGTTATACGAACAGTGAACATGCAATGCGACGTCCAAACGAAGACAGGTGCTCCGAAAAAAAAATATCTTCATATTGTTGTTCCAAAAAGATGCAGGCTACCTATTGACTGCACACTATTCTGCGACAACACAGCAAGTGGCACAGGTGTCTTGAAAGTCACATGGGGTAGTGCAGTGCAGATTTCATTCAATAAAAACTGAATAAATCCTTACTGACGTTAAGCTATATTACACAAAAAGAATTTTAATTAAGTTATACACGTTCAACCAACAGAATACATGCAACAGTAATTTAAAGTTCACCATCATTTGCGGATAGGCTTTTTACACTTCACATAGGAACAGTGAAACGAGTCACACAGTACTAAATTTCTTGAACATGAAATTGCAATTTTCATTTAGCTAACGTGTAAAGGCGGTGTGCCATTTTTTGCAGTCATAATAGCGTGCTGTGCTATATTTTGGAACCACATTAAATGTTAAGTTTTCATGAAATGTTGCATATGTATGCTTATGAGCTGCTGGTGATTGTTTTACTGCCTTGTGACTTCTCTTGAATCCGCATCATAAACTTCTGGTCTTTACTCTATTATTGCGCAAAAGAGGCCTAAGCTGCAGGCTACCTACGGCGCCCGCATTTGTTTGCAACCTGCCGTTGGTATTATTTCAATTGCCTTCTTGCCTAATAGTGGAGTGGACACACTTCCATGAACTATATGCGGGGCCATTAGCAGATTTTTTCCGATTTGGGAGGTTGACGAACGGTGTTTAGGCGACTTTCATGCGATAGCGAAACTTTTGTGGATTCGCTTATTTATTATCTGTGGTAGCAATCTGCGATGGGTTAATTACGCGATCATGTTTTAACACAGGTCATGCATAGTGATGAGTATATCATCGCAACCGCATATCCAGTCGACAAAGCAACTACAAAGCTCCCGTCATAGCCTCAAAGCCAGTACCACATCGAAGTTTCAAAGAGGCAAAAGAAAAAAAAACATGTTGCTAACAAGCCTAAAAAAGCTTGCAATCTGAAACAGCCTCCGTCAATAACTCCATGAACGTAACTGACGTTTACACCATTGAAATCGTGAAACATGACTTCGGCAAAGTAGGAAGCCTTCAATCATTTAATAAATTCACTTACAGAACCGAAGTAACGCATTGCTGCTGCTGCCGCTCTTGCAAACACGGTCCGCAGGTCTCCACTCGAAAACTCGTATGACTTTACGCAAGCACGAACGAACCGCTGCCATTGCTGCCGAAAGTTTCAAAATCGGCAGAAAAGTGCGCGAAGCGGCACTGTTGCATATGGCGCCACCTTGAATAAAGCTGTCTAAGCTTTATTCAAGCAGACTTTATCCAGCAGGCACGTGGTTGTGAACGTGGAAATGAGCCTGCTGCGGGAATCCGGCCCCTACGTCTGCCAAGGTGACGTACCTTGGTGGCTGCAATGTGCCTAGCAAGGTTCATGATGTGCTAAACCATGACCCAAAATTTTGTAATGAACCAAATCAAACGCCTATCCCTTTCTTAGGTCGTCTTAGAAAAATAGCCAGTGGTTCTAACCCTGAGGAGCAAAGCAGATGTGTTTCGGAAAGTGTTGACTGCCTCCCTTCCAGGGCTCCTACTAGCAATACTAGTAAGGCAATTAAGCAGTCTGTTAAATTTTTAAAGGATAATAACCTGTCATTGTTGGAGTCTGATAAACAGGGGGGTTTTGTCTTGTCGCAGACATGCTTTCTTGAAAAGGCACGTGCTGCTGTCAGTAAGAACTTTGTACGCTGGGTTAATGTAGCGACGAGGGTCAAGAACCAGGAGGGCCTTGACACTATGCCAGAATTTGCATCTTGATGGCCTCAGGAAGCGTATGCAAGCCACGAAGAGAAAGAGTCTGACAATATTCTTTTCCGCTAAGATACATAAAGTACACGTCCCTTTCAGAGCGACTGTAACTGAAAGTCTTGGCAAGGGGAAATGTCAAAATTTCTTCAGGAACACTTTAAAAGTTTGCATGTCAATGACTCGTTCCTGTTGCGCAACTCTAATGAACTGGTTAACTACTTTTCGGTGCATGAAAACACCGGGGGATCGTTGTTGGCTTTGTTCTATTGACGCAGAAGAGCTTTTTTACTCCCTCCACCAGGCGAGCTTTTAATTTCCGTCAGGGAGCATATCGAAAATGCTGGTACCGTTGACTTTCAAAATGCCACTGGCCTTTCTGTTGACAATTTCCTTGATATGCGGTTATTATATGTTTCTTATGTCCTTGTTGTTTTCGACCAGGACACTTTTGTCCAAAAAGATAGTGTTTGCATCGGATCGTGCATAGCGCCTCTTTTAAGTGATTTATTTTTATCTGTTGTTGACAATCGTACTTTATCGTTCCTTCACAATACTTTTGTAGCTAAGATTTTTAGATGTGTCGATGACTTTCTTGTTCTGCTGAAAGGTGTGAAGCCTGAGGGGAGCGGATATGCTGTTAAATACGTTATGGTTTTTTTTTTTTTCGAAAAGTGTGGTGTAGGTCTTAAGTTCACACACGAGCTGCCACTAGATGGTCATCTACAATTCCTGGGTATTTGTATCGCTCTATATAACGGTTACATTTCTTGGATCCTAGGAGCAAGAAGCCCTTGCTTAACTACCGCTCGGCGCACTCCAAGTTAGTAACTAACTAACTAACTGCCTGAAAGCTGTTCTCGATAAATCTTGTGTGCACTAGGTCTCCTGCAGCGTTCAGCAACAAGCGAGCCGTTTACCGGGGGCCAGGCATACCGATGACACATCGGTGTCAGTCACTGAGAGCCTCATTAAAGAGATAAAAGCTGATCCAGCAGCCTTTCGGTGCAACAACGCAAGTCCCAGGGGGCGCCCTGTGGCCGTGCCATACATACACGGGGTGTCCCATCGCCTAAAAAAGGTGGTAAACAAGTGCGGTTTGGGTGTTGTTCTTTTCAGCACCACTCAAGCTCGCAAGAATGTGCAAGCTGGTAAACAACGGCGGGAGTCAAGGTACATACACTAAGGACCTTGTCACCCGCTTTGTTGACTGCAATATGGGGGTGGTATACAAAATTCCTCTTCTCTGTGGAAAGCGCTATATTTGACAAACAGGCCGGTGCCTGAATGACCGACTTAGGGAGCACCGGAATTCTGTAAAAGCTCTGGCACGCACTGCCCACTTGGCTGACCACTGCCGTATACGTATACACGTAAATGCTCCCCGTGTTTCCATAACATGCAAATGCTCAGAATCACATTAACGTCAAATTCGAAGTTAGATTGGTCCTGCCCGATTTTTTCAAATTCAAGATTTGAACAAGTCACCAGATCTCAACGATAGTTGCTTGCCCTGGACACGTTTATGACCTCAGGTCCCGGGATCGAATCCCGGCCACGGCGGCCGCATTTCGATGGCGGCATAAATGCGAAAGCACCCGTGTACTTAGATTTAGGTACACGTTAAAGAACCCCAGGTGGTCGAAATTCCCGGACTCCTCCACTACGGCGTGCCTCATAATCAGAAGGTAGTTATGGCTTGTAAAAGCCCGTAATTTAATTTTTTATTACCTCAGGAACTTCTCTTGCAATGCTCCCAGGCCAACCCGCCCCTCTTTGCGCGAAAGTGCAAATTAGCGCAGGCACCCGGAACTGTATTTAACGACGACAGAACGACGACGGCGCCACAGCCATAAGTATCTCTGCATTATTCCTACAAGCTCTCTATGGCAGCACTTCACACGTTTCTCCCCGTGCGCAAGCTGCCGACATCTTCACTGGACAGCTAGCAATGGGCACTTTCAACGGCCTGGGGCCCTATAACATAAAACTATTCCAATATGTTTTATTCCAATCTCCTGACGTCAAATTTGCGTAACCGCCGACGCAAACATCTGGCGGCGACCCGCAGAGTTGTCTAAACAGACCAATTAAACGCTCTCCTCGTTTATAGGAGGTCACTTTTCTTTGCTTTAAAAACGAATAACATTGTCTAAACTAAGCGGCTTGTCTTATCTAATTGGCTGATAAGGGGCGAGGAGCACGCTCAAGTGGATAGGGATTCGATTGGGCCGAGCCAGTGCACTGAATATCGATAACCGGATGAAAAGGGTGGTGCCGGCGTCTGCAACTGGTCCGTTTTCCCTTACTTAACCTTGCGGTGGCTGGTCGAAACTCGCAGCAGAATGCGACAGAAGGTTAAGAATGCCGCTAAAAAGGATCCTCTGCAAAGAAAAGTTGGCCGAGCCAGGTTGAAAACGTTACACAGCCACGCAAAAAGCTTTATTCTACGCAAATAAACCTATGCTCTCCTGCAGGTGCGAGTAGCCATGCCTGAGCCATCGGGGGCAGCCATCTTTTATTTCTTGCGGAACGGGACCGCCTGCTGCTATTCAGAGAAAAATGCAGTTTTGTTCGGCATATTAAGGCATCTTTAACGCGTACACTTCACTTTGACGCGGTGAGTTTTCGCGGTTTTGTGACGTGCATGACAGGCAGGTGAAGTGGGCGGAGCCCGAAAACTTTTCACCAACAGCCGAGGGCTAATGGCGGAAAGGCCTCGTGTTAGAAATAACTGTTTTTCTTTTGTACATTCCAATCATGCATGATCAGAGTGTGCACGTCACATCGGATGGGGAGCTATCGCGGTTTGCGTGACATCGCGCGACTGACAGGCGAAGTGGGGGTGACCCCGAAAAATTTTTGTCCAATCGCGGAGGGCTGGTTGTAGAATTGGAATGGAAAAGTTTGGAATAGCTTTACGTTATAGCGCCCCCGTTTCATTAACAGCATGATAAACCGCACTGATGGTAGAGGCCAAGTGCGGGCAAAGTTTATTGCCTGGGTGTGAAGGCATCGTTGTTAGTGTGCACGATCCATCGGTCGGCTTTGGGGTCATACACCTCGATGGACGCGCGTGGCTGTCCGTCATCGGAGCAGCCTCCCACCACAGCCAGCACCTCGTACGGGAGCCGTGGCCGCCAGCGGTTGGGGGGTGAGCCACCGCATCCGCCGCAGAACAGGGAGCCTGCATGAAGGAAGCGACCAAGAAAAATGAGTTGAAAAACGAAAGCCAAAGGCGACACTGTTAATTAATGGCGTGTGCTCATATACCGAGTCGATTAAGCGATACAAGCGAATGAGGCAGCAATGAGAAATTGTACCGGGTAGATTGGCGAGGGCATACGCGGTGCCCATCAAATCGCTATGCAGCGGCAATTCTGTGTACTCAACAAATCCGGAGACATAAGATAATGATATTGTCATTTTCTATTGATGCCAGCACTCTGCAAAAAAAAAATGTATTTCATAAAGCAATCTGTTTTCTGCCGTACATAATAGGATACAAAAGTTTTATTACCGGGTACACCGTTTTTATTGTGATTACCAGGACGCGTACGGTTGTACTGTATAACTGCTCTAACGTGGGCGCATTTACTGGCAAGAGCGTCACTGAGTAATTGCTGATTTTCCATGCTATTAATTACTTTGTAAATAAGCAATCATCGGAAAAAAGTCGCACCGTGATACCTTCGTCAACTGCAGAAGAAATGTCATTAATATATACTAAAAATAGTACAGGACCTAACACAGACCCCTGTGGGACACCAGACGTCACGTTCAACGGCTTTGATTTAATGTGTTCCACTTCGACGTATTGTGTTCTGCCCCCGAGGTACGCGGTTATCCATGTTATTGTTTTCGCGTCCATTGCAATATCAGCCAGTTTCACATTCAATTCTGCATGTAGCACTCTGTCGAATGCTTTCGACAGATCAAGACAGATGGTATCTATCTGTTTCTTATTGTTTAATGTGCTACCATAGTCATGGATTGTTTCAAGAAGCTGTGTTGCTGTGGAAAGGCGCTGTCGGAATCCAAGTTGGTTGGGGAAAATGAGTTCGCATTTTCGATGTACGTGTAAATTGACTTGGCTACAACATGTTCTAGGAGCTTGCAGCAATCGCAAGTCAGCGATATTGGACTGTAACTTTCAATTATCTCTCTATCTCCAGACTTTTGCACAGGTATAACCTTTGCCGTAAGCCAGTCATCAGGAACTCGACCTTCCGCAAGTGACGCGTCAAACATAATTTTTAAGTAATGCGCAACCCATTCCGCATACCTGCGCAGAAATGCGTTCGGTCTGTCATCGGGACCTACCGATTTTTGGACATCAGTGTTCAGTACAAGAACTACAATTCCCTTGTACAAGACTTCAACGTCTGACAACTCTTCCGAGCGAAGCAATGGAGAGACTATGGATTCAATACTGGATTGTGACGGAACAGAAAACACCGACTGAAAGAACTCGTAAGAAGAAGCACTCACTGCAGGATCGATAACTACTGATTACTGAACTGATTACTGCAGGATCAGTAATCAGTGCGGCGTTGGTAGGCCCGATTCTTCCATTGTATGATTCTAAAGTCGTCAATAAAGTATTATTATTATTATTATTATTATTATTATTATTATTATTATTACAATGTTATCAGCCACACTCCTATGTAAATCGTTGTCCTTTTTCGACATGTAACGCCAAAATTTATCGGAAAACGACCTCATGAAATCTGTCAATGTTTCTTTGTAATATCTATTTTTGGCTTCAGTAATCATAGAACGGAGTTGTGCAGACAACTCAGTCATTTTTGCGGGGTCATTTGTTACTTTCCGTTTCTGGCGGCTTATTCTACGTTTTAGTTGGATGATTTCCCTGTTGATCCAAGGGTTCCGTTTTGTTTTCCTTCTCTTACGAAGCAGCACGAATTTGCTAATACAATGGAAAATAATATGCTTGAACGATTCCCACGTGGTATTGATATCACGTTGAGAATCAAAACTGTCCAGTGCCAATGACAAGTACTCAATGATACTTGTGTCATCAGCTTCGAAAAATTGGGAACATATGTAATCGCCTCTTTACGTTTTGACATTGTTTCGCTACGTGCTATCTGAACGAAGACAACTTCATGGTCTGAGATACCCTTCTCAACCGACACTTCAAACTGGTCAAAGCGCCCCTCAAGGAATACCAGATACAGGATAGACGGACTTTCCCCCGACTTTCGCGTACTTTGAAGAACAATTTGTGAAAGGTCATGGGTGAATGCAATGTCAAAGAGCAAATCACAGTGTGCCTATTCCCGCGACACTGTTGCGAATGTGTCCCAGCAAGTGCAGATAAATTGAAGTCACCGGTTAGGAGTAGTCGGCAGTTGCGCTTTTTGTTCGCATCTAAGTAACTCCGTGTCGACTCTAAGAATGAAAGAGGTGAGTTTGGCGGTCGATAAACTGTACCGAGAAGGACTGGTGACGTTCCAATATTCATATTACACCAAAGGCTTTCGTGTCCGGTAATACCGCTTAGGGTTTTGAATTCAATATTTTCTTTCATTGTTGCAACACCGCCTCTTCAAAACTGTCGATCCCGACGTACTATCTGGCATCCGGGAGGTATTATCTCATTATCTTGAATCTCTGAACGCAACTATGTCTCTGTGATAATAACAACGTCTGGATATAATTGACTAAAATGTGCTCTAAGCCTGCAGTCTCATTCACGATACTTCTAGCATTAAAGTTAACTAGACGAAATTCATGATTCCCTCTCTGTTTCAGTGAGTCCTGGCTTACTGCTGATAGAGTACTCTTATTACGCCTGACCTTGACTCGGCGGTTCTTTTCCTCGTCCCAACTGTGCATATCACCATCGATGAACAGGTTATCATAGTCAAGATGCACCCGCTGTCCTTGGTTTCGTTCATCTTGCGCAGAATTTCAGAGAAGCTTGCGTCTGGCAACTGTTTCCGTGCTGTGGCTATCAGCAATAGATATACCAGTTCCCTTTAGTTATTTAGTCTTTGTATACTTCTGACTTTTCTCTGGAATCGTAAAGCTTTAGGATAACACGTCGCGGCTGTTTGCTCAACCATTTCCCGATCCTATGTACTCGTTCAACTGTGTGCAGTTACGTTCAGCTGCTAATCAAATAAGTCGATGAGCACTTTTGTAGATTGTTCTTCGGTTGTTTACTTTTTGCCCTCTGGAATTCCGGAAACCCTGAGGTTATTTCATGTACTTCTGTTTTCCAAAGACACAAGCCTATCGTATAGCGTTTTTACAGACGCGTTCAGGGTTTTCTTTGTCCTATTCAACTCAGCTATCACTTTGCCTTGGTCCCTGAAAACGAGCACCGTCTTATCAATTTGTTTTATTGTTTCGCCCAAGACGGCTAAATCCGTTTTGATTGCTTGTTGCCCGTCAAGCAGTTCTTTCAAGAGCGCTGCTGTGCTACGACCTGGATTCGTCTCAATGTCACCAGATAACAACAGATATAGAGAAGCGAATAATAAATAAAGCACTTTTGGGCACGGCAGCTCTGCAATGAAGCGATTATCATTCTTGTAACCATATTACGAATAAAAACCAACCTGCTCAAGGAATAGAAGAAGAGTTACAGGTGGACATGGCTTCTGCGGTGCCACCGTGCCCACTGCTCCAATTTATTCTGATTTCAAACGTTACGTGAACGGTTGCGTACATTCTGGAATATACGCGAGCACCAGCAATTACTTCGTATGTGTGATGAATCATGCATAAATAGCCAGCTTAATTTACCCATTGACAAAATTTTAACAAATGACGACTCCGTCGCCGTTATCCTTGCGCAACCAGTGTTGCTTGTTCTGCTGGACCACAAAAAGATAAATATTTAACTATCGCTTTTCGCTCTTCTGTTCTCCGCTCTTGCTACAGCGTGTCACCATACTGGGTGATATTCACTAATTGCTTAGCCGGAGCATCGGAGCTTCGTGCACGAAACACTTGTCTTCAACGCCCACATCTAACCTGGTGTTAGGGTGGCCCGCAGCACCAGCGGACTGGGCTGGCAGCGACAGGGACCCCGCTGCAGGGCTTCCTCAACGGCCTCCTGGTATTCCTTGGTACACACCAAGTCTGGACATCGCTGCCGGATTTCGTCCAGGTCCCTGCTCACCAGTTGTCATCGGCCGTAATGAATGTTCATCAGGTGCCAGCCAATAATAAGCCAGGTTTACAAGTACCTAGGTGCAGGGCGTCAGAACGAAATGTTTTTCGTTTCAGTTTTAGTTTCGTTTCAGTGAAAAAAGTTCAATTCCGGTTCAGTTCAGGAACGAAAAAAAAGATGATCCGTAACGGTTCATAAGGATTTTGGTTCTCATGCAAGAATTTAAGAGGAAAAGTAACGATAAAAGAATAGCTTTTGTACTTCTCAATAAGTGAATTACAAATTCTGAGGTCATACTCAGTGCCTCGAATCGAGCCACTAACATGATCTCAGAAACAGCACGTCATCGAATGTACCGGCCAAATGCGAGACCGCCGTTCCTATAAAACGAATTCAAACGAATATTAAGGAAGAATAAAACTTCGGTAACAAGGCGTTGAACCCGTAGAAAACTAAGCGATAAACTCTTCAGCGCGCAAGCCCTGGGTTTAGCTACGATGCCGATCTGCTAGTGCACCGAGCGGCAGGCTTGGATTAGTGGAGCACTCGACCAGCTATCGCTCGCACTATCCTTGCCTGAGACACGCGCTTATGCGGACCCCTGAGACACGGCCGCCGGATAAAAAGGTGCTACCTGCCGCGTCAGGCGGGCTGCAATGGGAGCGAACGTGACACCCGCGGTTGCATTCTCGGCCGCTTGGCTGGGTAGCTGGGTTGATTGGCGCTAACTGCTGTATCTCGTGAGGAACGCGTTCCAGGCGCGTTCCTGGCGCATTTTTATGCCCATCACGCGGCAGGTTTCTTTTCAAGCAAAGCTTGTATTGACTTACAAAGGGCGTTGTCGTGGTCACGAAAAAAAAAAACTGTTGCTCCCGGAGCAGAGAAGCTGCGGGAAAGGGCGGTTTGACGAGTTGGCAGCGGCACCGGCGCCGGAGCCTGAGTCATTAGCAAGGACTTCAGCTGCATAGGCGCGCGCTCACGCCACGCGCGCAACCAATCAGAGTCGTTTCGCTTCCTCCGGAGAGGGAATGGGCAGGAAAGGGTATCGCGTGTGCTGCGCCGGCTTCGTTTCCGTTCACTTTAGTCTCGAAATGCGGTTGGGACGGCTACGCGTTGTGCGTTTCGCCAAAGAATAGGCAGCCTCCGACGAGCGGCAGCGAGTACTCGCCAGTGAAAGGGCTCGCCGTCGCCGCGTCGATCCAGCCGTTAGAGCCGCGCGAGCCCAATCAGTCAACAACGTGAAGCTCACGAACTGAGGGAGCGGAAGGGCGAAGCAATCCGGCATCGTTGCCTGTGGGTCACTTAACCGTGATGAAGGTCAGATGCACGCAAGACAGGCTTCGTTTACCCCCATGTTCCTGTAGGGGAAAGGTTGGTCTTCTTTTATCCAGCGGCCGTGTCGGAGATACGCGCTGATACTGACGTTGCCTGACGTCGGTTGCTTCGGATAGCCGAATTTCCCCTTGAACCAAAAATCGATAAAATACATTTCGGTTTCCTTCCACAACAAAATAATAAATAACATTTCGGTTACGTGTTATCATTCCATCATAAAATATCGTTCTTATTTCGTTTTCTTCTCGTTCCATTCTGACACACTACAAGTTTAATCTTAACTAGCAACTCTTCGTTAAATTTTCACGTGGAGAGGATTTCTTCGTGACTCACTGTAGAGGCACAATAGCAACAGGGTGAGTTCGATCAGCCCAAGGTCGTGTGTTCGATCGCGCCTGATCTGATCGGGTGGGGGGGAGGTTGTTGAGACACTCGCCATAGTAGAGAAGTCCAGGTGGAAAAAAATTAGCTTTGAGCCTCCCGCTACGGCGTGCTTTATAATTAGATTGTGTTTCTGGTACGTAAGATCACGGAATATGATTTGCTTTCCGCGTTTTTTCGTCTGCCTACTGAAATCTGTGTTATATTGAGACAAAAGCTAAAATACGCCCACTCTAGTGCTCAACTTCTCGTCCATTTTTTCTAATTATATGGCACAAATTCAAAACTGCAAGTGTGGTATCAATTCTCAATCGATAATGTGAACATATCGACAGAATTCGACGTAAATCAAATACATTAATCTAAAGCAAATCCCCCTGTGAGACTGACCATCTTAATTAATAAAAAAAACGATAGGGTAGAATTATTTGAAGAGGCAGGAAAAAATTTAGATTTGGGTTTCTTTCTTCAACTTCTTAGCAAGAAAGATTCATTACTACGCGACCCTCCACAATAATGTGGCACCATTAGTATACTGGCAAACAACAAACCACCACCGTAGTTCTCATTGAATAACTGACTGACTTGCTTACTGAGTCAATCTGTCGAAATGGTGTTTTGTCAGTGTCTGACGAAATTCAGTAAGTTCAGTCAGTCGGCGTAGCCAATTTTTCAATCACGCGTACTAAACCACTTGCTGTATTCTTTTTGATACTTCCATATTAAGGCGAAAACCTTAGATGACTCATGGGACGAAAAATCCGATGTCCGGCGCTATGCTATCCGGCGTAATGGCACCAAAATTCATAAGGAGTCGAACCCTCCATCTTTGGTGCTAGTCGAAGCCACAACCTGTGGTGTAATTAGGGCGAATTTAATTAAAACCGACAACATTTAGTGTGAGTGGAATCTTCGACTTTGGTGTAATTAAGGCGAATTAAGACCGACGAGCTTTGATGAGAGTTATGGGCGAACCTCAAGTGTTTGACTGCGACGGAGGTCGTGGGTTCGACTCAAGATTCTAATTGACATTGTGAAGGCCGAGAGTCGAACACGCGACCTTTGGTGTAAAATAAGGCGAAGTTAATAAGGCAACCGAACCAGTCAAATCCCCATTCTTTGGTTGGAGTCGATCGCACGACCTGTGGGGTAATTAAGACACAATTCAGTGAGCTAGTTTTCAGTGAAAATGTGTCGATCTGGGTCCTGGATCTCTTATGCAAATTGACTCTAGGCAGAAATAGCTTTTTTCACAAACACAAAGAAAAGCCTCGCTTAAACTAATTTCCACGGTGCGAGGGGATCCGCAGATGTTTTAACAGCAGTTTTCATACAACCTTAGGTATGCGCATTCGTACTCGTACTATTTTGTCTCAGCTAGGTTGTTTTTCCAAAAAATATTGACAACTATTTTTGCCTTGGCATTCATCTTTCGTGTGCTTCCTGTTATGCGCAGTAGTTTCATATTCGCGCTCTTACAAACGTGGTGTGGCAATGTTTTACATATTGGTTGTTATTTTAACCTACCTGTTTGTAATTTCTGTGCGCACAGGTGGCGTTGTCGGTGTTTTGCGCATGACGTATTACTCACTTCACAGCTACAAATGCAGCTGCTGAATGGCGCACTTGCTTGTACTATAGCCTTTCACCAGGCTAAGTAAGCAACGTTGCTAACAGACCTTCTGGTCTTGGAGGCCGGTCAGTATGCGCGAAGCTAACTTATGCATATGATGGAGGGGAACGCGAAATACACTCGCGCACCGTGTTTTCGGTGCATAATGAGAACCCGGGATGTGAAAGTTGTTCTGGACCCATCCACTACGGCATCCCCGATAACCTACTCTGCAGCATGGCGATGTTAAATCCCACGATTTAATTTCTCTTGTGACTACGGTCACTTTGACAGCGTGCAGTAGTACATGACCTTTGCACGAAGCTGTACGCTATCTCTGCGTGTAATTACTGTTTGATGTTTTCTTGCGTGCTGTCTTACTTTTATTAATCGAACAGAGTTCCTTTCAGGTACCAACCTCACTCCTCACCTCTTGTTCTTTTTATTTGGCATTGTTAGCGCATTATTGCACTTCGTTATAAACACGTTCTCATAATAGAGACACAGTAGGGATGATACTATTGTGCCTTTCTGTGAGCATTGGCACAGAACGTTATAGTTTAATATGCCGAAATCAGGCGAATGTTATACATTCTTGTTTGTTTTCGTCAGATGGTAAAACCACTCATGGCTCTTCAATACCCCTGTTACACGGGAACGTAAACTGCCGATGAGCTGAACGGTAGTCGATACAGAAATTGCCGTCGGACTGAACAGCAGTCTACACAGAGTTAAGCCGCTCTTTCTTTCAGTTCAGTTAAGCACACGTTGTCACGTGAAAGCAACGTGGACTAATCTGGAAATGACTTAAAAAGCTTCCTCTAATATGCTTCTGACAATAACATATTTTTTTGTTATTGTTGGCAAATAACTTTTTACTCAGTTTCGCAATGGCGCATTTTTTCGGTAAACTAGATTCGGGGTCGCAAACGCGCAAGTTTAACACGTTTCGCTGTCCTTATGTGCTAAAGTTGAGCTTTTTCCACCGTGAAACTAAACTAACTGCAAGGTAAAAAGCCAAGACAATCTGAAGATTCCCAGGTTTCCTTGTTTTACCTGCTTTTTTCGGAGTGTCCACGCTAGCTTTTGTGATGTGCACTGTACGACGTAGCCGCTCACTGAGATAAGTGCTTGGTCGTATCAAAGATAGATGTATTTTACATACTATCTCAGATACTCTTTTGGTATCTGCTACCTGTATCGTCATACGTTTGGCAAGATGTGTATCAGTATCTGTATTTCCAATACATGAAAGAATATATCGCGTACCTTAAGATAGAAGATACTGGATACCGCAACATCACCATGCGAAAATATAAACGTAGGCTCAACTCCGCTTAGTCAGCTGATACAGCTAGCACTAAGCCACCTCAATTTCCACGGGCACTAAATCTTCTATTGTCTGACCATAGCAGGTAAATTGACAATACTTCATGTTTAAATGGCATAGCTATTAGTGGTACCACCTGCATCATGTTTGTACAATACGTATGAAACGTTTTTGGGCTGCACAAGTGTTTTCGTAGAAGAAACATCGTAAAAGTATTGCACGTTAATGAATATGTAGCTAACGAACGCTTTGCACCAGCAGATAAGTGGAATTAAAAAGGTAATTGCAGCTTTATCTGTTGTCTGTACACAGGATGCGTAAAAAAATGTCGCTACCAGCGCTGTTGCTGCTGTACGCTTGTCCGGTGACACGCTATTGCGTAAACGTTAGTACGTTTACGGACAATGCAAAACTCCACAGCGGTATTTGCACCATCGTGCAGAGGCTTCCTATCGATGTTCTTGTAATCAGAAGGCGACCCGCTAGCTGCCCGACAAGCAGAGCAGTGACTCCCACAAATTACAAAAGCAACGAACAAAAACCGCTGACACCGCAGCGCATAAAGAGATTTCATGTTAAGCAGCTAAATCAACCCCAAATAATTGTTTTGGAATGAAAATATTATACTTCGAGTAAGAAAGAAAAAAGTTTTGAGATGCTAACAGACATTTCATTCAAATGAAACGAGGTTGGTCGGAGTTAAAAAATTTGAAAGCAAATATTTTTGTTCATGCGCGTTTGCTGCTATTACAGTTTTAGTACTGCGTACGTTGCGTATGCAACGGCGTTGCGTACGTAAGATCGCTACGTTCTGCAGAGTTTGCATGCACAGTACGCAACACGAACGATACATGATGCGTACGCGATACATGATGCGCACGCACGCATCCAAGTCCTGCGTACGTACGTGGGGAGCCTTGCGTACTGCTCTCGTGGTTCACGCTTGTTGGGGAGAGCGCGAGACAAAAGGGTTTCGCAAAATGGCGGCGTCAAAGGCGACCAGCGGAAGGCTGTACTTTTCAATGGCCTACGATCTGGCTTTGCTACGTGAAGTGAACGCGCAGAAGCCATTCCTGGATCCTGCACAGTGGAAATGCATAGCAAACATAGGAACATTGTTTTTGAGAAAGTGTTCAGTGAGCGCTATTGGTGCGAAAGGCTCGACCTCCTGTTGGGGCCGTTCGTCGCAAATGACCGTGCCAGCCTCAGAAAGCGAACACTCGGTTTTTAACGCGACAGCGTTAAGGAGCACGTGTCGCAGACAAGCCGGTGTCGTCGACGTCGTTGGCCGTGAGCGAAAAATCCCGGAAGCAATTTATAAATAAAAACTTGCAAGATGGGCTGCGTGGGAATCGAACCAGGGTCTCCGGAGTGCAAGACGGAGACGCTACCACTCAGCCATGAGTTCGATGCTTCAAAGCGGGACAAAAGCGCCCCTAGTGAATGCGGTGTTGCCTTAGAAAGGTGCCGTAGAGAGTTATACTGCGGTGTATATCGGTAATTATGAGCATGTAAATTGCAGAAGTGGCAGTTAAACGCGTAGCGAAGTGCGTTTCCGCTACATTTCTGCGCTTGGCGCACACGCAGAGCCATCTTGCGGCAAACACAGGTCCTCGCAATGTACGGCGCTGCCCCGACAGGTGGCGTGCCACTCGCCCGCTTCTCCCCTTCGTCTCGTTTGAGCTCATTGGGGCCGTGCAGGTACCGGTGCGAGGATGCCCCAATACCCTTGCGTTTAATAAGTTTTCTTGCTCTCTCCCCTTCCAACTTCCAGCGTGCGTCACTTGAACCCTCATGTTTAGGCGACGCGGCTCCTCATGCTCCAACGTGCCCTTGGGCACATTGACCGTCTGCACCGTGCTCCAGATGGTGGGGCTCTGCTCTGCCGACTGCGGAGCCAGCCACTATCTCGCATGGGGGGCCTCTGTCAGCTCTACGAGGAGCTGATTTTACAGCGACCAGTGCCCATGGTCACACCTCCGCCACACGAGAAGCCTCCAGAGGTGCACCTATCCCTGAATGGAGCATCAAAGCGCCGGACGCCAGCAGCAGCACTACAACAGGCAGCTATTGGCAAACTCCTGGAAGAGCTGGACGGCAGGCTGCTCGTGTACACGGATGGCTCCGTGCTCTCCAATGGCTCCGCAGCAGCGGCATGTGCCATCCCATCTGAGGGCAGGAGCAGGCAGTGCCGACTTCCTTTTCGCGCGAGCTCCACAGCAGCTGAGCTGGCGGGACTCCACCTTGCTGCAGACCTCCTGGCGGAGGACCCCCCGACAAAACCAGTGGCGGTGCTAAGTGACTCACGACCGGCTCTCCAGGCACTCTCCGATCACCATCGACACGGAGTCACTGAGACCCTCCTGAGAGCAAAAATCTCGGCCCTCTCTGCAGTGGGGGTAGCCATCTCCTTCCACTGGCTGCCTTCCCACGTAGGAATCGCTGGAAACGAGGAGGCGGATGTCCTTGCTAAGGCCGCCCACCACCCGACCGTTCCACTCACCAGAGCAGTCGCAGCATCGGACTTCTCCAGGCAGAGACTCAAACAGCTGCTCACATCCAGCCATCCGGATAGCAGGGTAGCTACCAACCGCGCCCCAAAACTCCTCCCTGAGAACGGCCTCTCGCGACGGGACCGTTCCACACTCCTTCGTCTGCGCACGGGCTCCGTGTGGACGGCAGCTAGGCTCCATGCCAAGGGACGCATCGCCTCGCCGGCCTGCAGAAGGTGCGGTGACGCCGAGACCCTCGAGCACCTACTCTGCACCTGTCCAGCACTAGCCCAGGAGCGCGCTCCAGTCACTGCCACCTACCGACGGTATGGACTTCCGGCTACCTCAGAGACACACCTGCTCTTCCCGGCCCGCTACCACCTCCCAGCACTGGCAAGCCTGCTTGAATATGTGTACACAAACGGGCTCCTAGATCGCCAATAGACTCCGGCCTCGCACGGCCTCTGCCCGAGCGCCGGCCATCGCCCCTGGATGATGCTGACGTCTGCTGCCTAAAACCAATCTCTCCCTTTCCCCCTCTATCCTCTCATCTTTCTTTCCCCGCCCCCATTCCCCATTACGCTGCGCCGTGCTCCCATATGGGCTGCAGAACTGAGCGTATTTTCCCCCTCCAAAATCACGAAGAAGACGCGGCTCCTCTTTCCACTCACAGCGCGATTCCTAGGTGCAGCGTCCGATGCGGGACGCCTCTGACGTGATCGCTGCGCCGTAGCGCGTCTGTTGGGAAAGCGTCCCCTGCGATGTGTGCCGTGCTGCTGGCGAGGATTCATGCGTCTACATGGTGCTCCCAAGAGAGCTAGAGGACGATCCCATCGAGGTGGTGGTGGTGATAACTTTATTGCACACAGGGAAGTTGCGGACACGCAGGTTCTTGGACCCCCGCACGGCTCCACTGCACTCAAACGTTCATGTCCCGGAGGCTCATGACGCTGGCAGCCCGGCCTGTGGCGATGGTTTGCTTGGCCGGGTCCTCGGAGCGCAGTAGGGTCTCCCAAGCCTCCCAAGTAGGAAGGTGCTCCAGGCCTCGCGGGGGAGGATCCGCCGGTAAGAGGAAAAGGATGTGATCGAGAGTGGCTTTGGGGTGGTGGCAGAGGGTACAGGAGGGGTCGGTGTGGACGTGGTGATAGCGCGAGCGTATAGACCTCAGACTCTGCCCAGGCGGCGCTGCGGAAAAACCCGTCACCAGCGCCCCCATCGCAGCCTTGGCGCGAACTGGATAGTGCAAGGAGAGCTGTCCGCAAGCGAAGGTGCATAGGCCACAATGGACCTTTCTCTTTCGTTTGTGTTGAGGCACGGTTTCCTAAAAATCAAGGACTCGGAAAGCTTCTTCCGCCCATCTACGCTTCGGAAAGGAAGCTCAGCAGGGCGAAGTACGTGTACAATATAAAATAAAGTCTCAGGTGCTATTTCGGCGTGCTGCAACTCGCAAGTACAGAGAGCATCAGGTTTGTCTATAGGCACATTAGCATAAAAATATAAGCATTTCAAATTTGTTCATATTGAATATGTCCTGAACACAAGACTTAAGTATCTCCTATATTTTGACGTATTTTATCGTAAGGTTTAGTCTCGCAATTATTTACAGAGTAAATCCTTTCATGGCCTTTTTCAGGGCCGCAAACAGAAAACGTTTTCCAAGGCAGCAAACAGCGTGCGATCATAACGAAAGTAAGCTTCCTACAGTGCCTACGCGCCGCATCTTTCTTTCTCGCAGGAGCTACAGCATCGCTCAGTACCTTAATTAGAAGTTTTCGCAGACGCTTCTAGCAACAAGTGCACACAAATAAATGTAAATAAACGCGTCAATTTTTTTTTCTTTACACACGTGCGTTACATCGCAATTACTCATCCAGTGCTCCTACAGCAACTTTATTGCTGACATTTGAAAAACACAGTCGAGCAGGCTCAGCACATTGCGAAACGTGCTTGTTGTATCGGCGCAGGACATACAAAATACCGAAAGTAGAAATGAGCTCGCAATACAACGATGCTCTAGAACAGGATATTGAATTCATAAATGATCCAAAATGTCTGGTTAAGCTGACCTGGCAAATATCTCCGTTCCACTTGTTGAGTCAAGCGGAGGCGGACGTCTGTTAAAAGGCGATATCGATGGCACATAAGCAGGATGGTTCGCAACGTTGTTTTTTCTGTTACCAACGAAGTGGCGGCTGCAGATTCTTGAGTTTTCGCTTGGTTACCACGGTCCTCCATCAGGGCTACGCAACACAATTACAGAATAACAAAATTGTCGCACTTTCTCATGCGAGCCACTATGTTGTGGGGAGTGCAAGTAATACGATTACTTAACAGGTTGAACGGCCCGTATCCAGCGCTCTCGCCTTTCCCCTTCACACGAACGCGATGGAAATCGGTAAAACTGAACGTTGTTATTCAGTCCTTCACGTTCATGGCAATTTACAACACAACAGCAGCGTCGACTGCGGCGTTTCTTCGTAGCGCGCGGAGCTATCCCGGTTGCCGTCGTTTCCGCCATCGGTCTGAAGAGTGAGCCAGCAAGCGCTTTATGGCAGTTCGGCGGCGCGTCCGACTAGCGTAGAGAAATTCATAGCTCTCTGTCTAGGTGTTAAATGCGCAAAACACTCGTAATATGGACCAAAATCTAGTTAAATCGTTGTTTCGCAGTCGCTAGCTACATAGGCAACTTAGGAAGGGAGTCTGGCTTCGCACTACTCAATTACTGCCTCTTCGAACCGGCAGGTGGCGCTACGAGTCTTGCAAAACTCCACAGTCTGACGTCCATATAAGGGGAGGGTAAGGTGCGTGTTTGGAGCCGCCTCCAAAGTGTCTGGTGATAATTGTCGAGGAAGGGATGGGGTGGGGGGTAGAGTCGACGTTCGGCTTTGCAGGCTTGAGTCAGTTCACTGAATGAATGCATGCGCTCCCGTGAGAATCCTGGATCGGAGGCCGCCGGTGCCCGGTTGAGAGAACCTCGGGCTAAAGCGTTGGCAGCCTCGTTTCCAGGATTCCCAGAGTGGGCAGGCACCCATATGAGCTCCATGTGGCGGGGCGGGTGTGCAGCGAGGGAGTTCGGTATGCGAAATGCAGGGACGTGAACTCTCCCGCGAGCAAAATTTAGTATCGCAGTTTTAGTCCGATAATATATACCGGGCCTCCGTTCGCGTAATAGCTAGGGCAATGGCGGCCTCTTCAGCCTCCTCCGAAGTGGCAGTTGGGGATATGTGAAGGGTGGTAATCGGTTGTAGGGAGGGGTTCGTGATGGCAACAACCGCGTCCTCACCTGTGCATGCGGCATCCACCCACACAGCATCCGGTTCCGTGCCATAGTGTTTGTGGAGCGCCCGTGCGCGAGCTCTGCGGCGGGGTTCGTGGCAGGTGGGGTACATGTTTTTAGGGAGAGGTTTAATAAGAAGTTCGCGGTGAATGTGGTGGGGGACCTGGAGCTGTGTGGGATCCGTGGCTGCTATCCTGATACCGAGGGTGTGTAGGATGTGTCTGCCGGTGGTGGTTCTCGCGAGACGTATGTATTGTGTCTGTCGGGGGGCCTCAATAAGCTCACTTATCGTGTTATGTAAGCCTAGCTGGAGGAGTTTTTCGGTGGAGGTATTTAGGGGTAGGTGTAGTGCTGTCTTAAATGCTGTTCGGACCATGGCATCCAGGGTGGAGATTTCTCTGCCCTGGAGTTTAAGGTAGGGGAGCGTGAAGAGAAAGCGGCTGAGGACGAAGGCATGAATGAGACGACATAGGTCATGCTCCTTCATACCCCGGTGGTGTGCAGAAACTCGGCGGATTAGGTGGAATATCGACACCGCCGTCCGCTTGAGTTTGTGGATGGTGAGAGTGTCTTTCCCGTTATTTTGGATGTGGAGGCCCAGTACCCGGAGAGTGTGTACCTCAGGGATGTACCGGTTTTCCAGTGTCACGGTTATAGGGGTGGTGGGGCAGTTTCGGGTTGTGGGGCGGAGTATGAGGAGCTCCGACTTCTCCGGAGAGCATGAGAGTCCGATACTCCGCGCATGTGTTTGGGTGACGGTAGCTGCCGACTGCAGAGTATTCTCTATGTCTCCATCACTGCCATGGGTGGTCCATAGAGTGATATCATCAGCATAGAGTTTGTGCCGAAGGTGAGGGATGGTTTGTAGTTTGCGGGCAAGGGGAATGAGAGTGACATTGAAGAGAAAAGGGGAGAGGACAGATCCATGGGGGGTGCCAATCCCACTAAGGGTGTATGGGCGGCATGTGTGGGGACCGAAGTGAATTTCGGCTGTACGGTTCCTAAGGAATGCTTGAATATAGGTGTACATACGTTCACTTATGTTCAAGGGGGAGAGCGCCGCCACTATCGCTTGATGGTCTAGGCGATCAAAGGCCTTGGAGAGATCCAAGGCGAGGACGGCTTTTGTGTGGCCCGGTATGAGGGGGTCGGAAATATCCTGTGTGAGCTGGAGCATGGCGTCCTGTGCCGACAGGTGGGGACGGAAGCCCACCAAGCTGTGCGGGTGGAGGTCTTGCTCCGCCATGTGTTGGGTGAGTCGGGCGAGTGCAACATGCTCCAAAAGCTTGCCCACGCATGAGGTTAGGGAGATGGGGCGAAGATTGGCAGGTGTAAGAGGTTTGTGGGGCTTGGGTATGAATAAGATTTTGGCGTGACGCCAGAATTGCGGAAGGGTGCCCTCCTGCCAGCATGTGTTGAAGTACCCCGTGAGCTGGGCAATCGACTGATCGTCCAAATTGCGGAGCATGCTATTGGAGATACGGTCAACTCCTGGAGTGGAGTTAGAGCGGAGAGTTTGGAGGGCCGCTCTGACTTCTGCTTCCGTAATCTCCGCGTCGAGATTGGCATTCGGGGTGCCTGCATAGGGGGGCAGGGGGTTTGAGGTACCGGGAGTTGTTTGTGTGTTCCTAAGTATGTCGATGAGTGCGTCGGGAGAAAGGTCGGTCTTGTGTATAAGGCGTGTGACGTGTTGTTGTGTGGCTGTATTAGATTGCGTGGGGTCAATTAAGTGACGGAGAGTTGCCAACTGCGCTTGGAGGACAGATTGCCAGCCATACTATCGCAAATCTGTCCCCAGTTGGATCGGCAGATCTCCTCACAGTGCTGAGTAATTTTTGTTTGCAGTGTGGCTAGCCGCTTTTTAAGGGTCCGGTTGAGCTTTTGCCCTTTCCAGCGCTCTAGGATGCTATGGTGGGCCTCCAATAGGTGCCCAAGGTGAGTGTCGAGGGTGGGCGTATCTGGTGTGGTGTCAATGGTTCGAGTCTGTGCGGAGACATCGTTCATTACTGATGCCACCCACTGGTCGATGTCTGTAATGGGAGCGTCAGGAAGGGCCGCCCGTGCGGCGCGGACTGCATCCCAGTTGGTGCGTTTGTGTGTTAGGTGAAGGGTCGTTCTTTGTTTGTAGGGTACTGTAACGTAGAGGATGTAATGATCGCTCCCTAATGTGTGATGTGTTGTGTTCCACGTAATACCCGCAAGGTTGCGGCTCAGTGTCAAGTCCGGGCTGGTGTCCGCGCTGACACTGTTGCCAATTCTCGTGGGGGTGTTAAAGTTGTTGTGTATTGTGAGGCGGAGCTCTTGTACCAAGGACCAGAGTCGTCGTCCTCGTCCCGTGGTGGTGCGGTAGCCCCAGTCAGTATGCTGACTGTTGAAGTCCCCTCCGATTATCAATGGATGCTTGCCTGCAACACGATGGAGATCTCGCAGTAGCGTTTCCAATGAAGCCATCGGATGAGACGGTGGGTGGTATATGTTTGCAATAAAAATGGATGGTGTGGAGTGTGTGTGTTGTGTAATTTCTGTGATCACGCAGGGCGTCTCGGAGGTGATTTGATGCGTTTGGTGTGTAATGGAGCGATGCATGAGTGTGGAAGCCCTGGGTGTATGCGTTGCGTCCGAGTGAGCGGATGTGTAGCTGGGAAGTGTGGCAGGGGCATGTGTGTCCTGAAGGAGGAGGATGTGGGGCGTGGGAAGTGCGGGGAGGAGGAGTTGGAGGGGTGCGCACTTGCCCCGGAAGCGGCGGCAGTGGCATTGCAGAATTGATAAGGAATTAGGTGGTAGCCCCGCCATACTGTAGCCTGGGTGGGGTGAGTATAGGTAGGTTGGGTAGGGAGTTCTGTGGGGTAGGTGGGCGGGATTGACAGGGGCGATTGGGGAGCTGCAGCGAGGGGAGGGCCTGCTCGATTGTTTGGAGCGGGTGTCGTACCGTGCAAGGCTCATCTCAAGGGTGTGCACCATGCGTGTAAATGCCGCTTCAATTTGTTGTTCAAAGCGTTGAGACAGGTGGTCCATAAGCCGATTGAATTTTGCCTCTAGACGCGCGTCCATTTCGGCGAGTTTAGTGTCCATGCGGGCCTCTAGAGATTGAAGGTCGGTCTGGGTGACGGGTGGGTGCTCTGTTGTGCGTTTTTTCTTGGGTGCGGGTGAGGTGGGGGGGGGGGGGGGGTTGGGGAGTCGGATCGTTCCATGTTTTCAGTGGGTGTTTGAGGTAGCGGCGTGGGTTGGGTGGGAGGGACGATTGGCGGAAGCGGTAGAGGGGTAAAGGTGGGAGTTTTGATGAGAGAGGTAAGACGACTCACCTCCTCTCTTAGGGCCTGGAGCTCCCAGTCACGGGGGTCCACCTGTGTGGGCGGGGGATTGAGGGCTTGCTGGGAGCGTTCAGTGTTTTGCCTGCTACTCTGTCCGCCCAGGAAAGCTGTGGAGACTGTTGGTCCTGGCGGCAACGACACGATGAGCGAGACGTGCTGGAGCGACGGACGCTGGAGCGGTCCGCGTCTCGTTCCGGTGTGCGGGAGATGTGCTGTTGTCGTGACGCGGGCGGTGAGCGGCGTCCCCTCGCTTTGCAGCCTTTAGTACCGGTCATGTGGGCGCCTCCACAGAGTATGCAGGCTGGGGTGCATGTCGGGGTGTCCTCTCGGTGGTGCGGGATACCGCATCTTGAACAGTTGTGCGTACGCTGAAGGGTACACACATCCGCGCGATGCCCTGGTTTTCTACAGTTTGTGCAAGCGTCCAGGTGTCCTCTGTATAAACTGCAGCTGTGGAGTCCGCCTCCGTAGGAGATGGTTCGGGGCACCGGACCCGTCCGGAAGGTGATAAGAATCGAACGAGTCCGTCCCATGCGGCGTGCATCAATGATGGGGACGCTAGGGTTGCCCGTGATGAGGTTGTCCAGAATCCGTGCTGGGGTTTCTTCCCGGTAGGCGTTAGTGATCACTCCTCTTACTGCACCATCCGGGGGGGGGGGGGGATCGATGTAGGCGGTGACGGCGTAGACTTGGGTTCGAATGAAGAGTTGTTGGATGGCGACCAGGCGTAGCGCGCCGGCTTTATGCGGGGTACTCATCGTGCAGGTATTGTTGAGGGGGTGCATAATCAAGCTGGTGGCGTCTGGTGCTTGGAGGTCCTTGGCTGCAGTTAGCAGGGCCAGGTGAAGCTGGAGCGGTTGAAGGTCGGTCAAGGTAAGTCCCCCGGTTAAACGAAACACTATCTTGTAGGCATCCTCAGGCAAACGCGGCTGGCGTTGCGACCTTTGCGCCGCGAGACGCGTCGCGCGCAGCTGGGACGCTTGGTGTACGGAATCTGCAGGTCGCGAGCCGGTGGCGGCGTTCGCTTGGTCCTGGATTTTCGGTGCTCCTTTCTGACGTGTGGGTAAGCTCAGGATATGATTCCAGTCCCTGGGATCATAGTCCTTTGGGTCGATGGTCTCTCCTACCACTTGGGCCTCCATACTGTCGACGTAGGGGAGGTCGAAGCGGCTTAGCGCACGGTGGCGCGAGGCCTAGTGCGGCAGCTGATCGACAAAGGGCGGTTTTCGGCCCGTGGGCCCGCTTAGGGGGTACCGACGGCCACCAAATTTGAACAGATGGTAGCGCTCACCTTTACGAACGGTGTAGTGAAGAGATGGGCACTGCGTGGGTGGAAATTCGAACGAAATCGCCGTGTTTGTACAGAGCCGATGCGAAGCGCGTTCGCACTCGCTGGCCCCCTGGCGGTTCTCCTCCCATCGAGGCGTCAACCCCATAATCGCGTCCGCCTTCATGGCGCGTCGCGGCCCGGCTGTCCGTGCCGATCACGACGTTTGGCTCGCGTAGATCGTTTCACCCTCCGAGACACCGAGTTCTTTGGTTCGTTCCGCTTGCTCAAACGCACGTTTCGTCTTTGTGTGTCTCAAGAGCATGCCGAGCGAATGAGTGGGCGGTGCGAACGGGGTGCGATAATGCTACCGCGTCCCTCCCTTGAAGCCGAAGCTTAAGCGTCCTCCAAGTTTTTCCCCAGCACATTGCGCCTACACAAAACGCTGACTTCACGCATGTAGACCGTGTGCTTTAAATAAACAACACAGCCCAAAAATATCACAGCAGAGACTACTTTTTAGAGTAGTTGTACGAGTCTGCAAGCTACTGTATCTATTATAATGAATATTTCTGTAATGCGCCATATTACTCACTTCTTAGCATAAGAACAGATGAAACTGGCGTATTCTGCCTCCAGGCATTTAAGCCAACGCGGGCGAAACCGTCAACATTGCACGAACGCAGTACTCGAACGCCACCAATGCGGTATTCTTCCGAGTTCTCTTGAGCGATTTAGAATTATTTATAGCTTTCCGTTTTCTTTACTAAGCAGAAAAGATTAACTGCTAACTGTATTATTTGGGCCTAGAAGCAAAATATAAGGTACAGAATTTGCAGGACGCATACAAAGGCATGCCAACGACTTCTCTGGGCAATTAGTTTTGCCAATCTTCAAAATTATATGTTCATCGTCTGAAAACTTCCAGCAAGACCCGTGGTAACATGGCTTTTTCCGGAATCATTTTGGTCACGAAACAATGGGGCCACAGTGTAAGGTGGTCATTCATAAGCTTCGCAAAATTTTTGAAACCGCCTGCTGCAGTTAGCACAATCCTAGTCATTGAGCTGTATTACTGAGCTCCAGTGAATGAGAAATTGAAAGATATATTGAACGCAGTAAAGCAATTCACTAATTAACTTCCTAATTAATTACCTTATGGTACATATTGCAATTTACAATTTATAGCCGGTAAGTTTGCAAAGCGTATCCACTTGGAATGAGTCTCCAGTTTGGAGCTACGCGCCATCAAATTCGCCGCAATAGTGGATTATTGTTCCACTTGCTTTTTTTAACAAGACTGTCATTTATGCACTGAAGCATAAAAGTGACAGGAACGCCCATGTATTTCGTCGCACACGTTGGGAAATAATTTCTCGAAACATCGGTCATCCTAGAGATTGATTTCAAGTCAATACATCTTCCAAGCTCACCGGCTACAATTTGCAAATCACAATATGTACCGTAAAGTAATTTTAAGCAAGAAATGTAGTATACTTTTGTTAATTAATCGAATTTATTTCAATTGCTACTGCTAGCAATGCCCGCCGCTTCGAATAATCTAGTTTAAGGTCAATAATTACGCCATCTTCCACAGGTGATTTCTAAAAAAAAATTCAGAAATAACTTCAAAATGATTACCCCGTTAGCGATAAAGGACACGTGGAAACTCAATGTTGTCTTATTGTTTTGTTATTGACCGGTTGCGCATAGCAGTTGGGGTAATGGAAGCAGTCACTTCTTCTTATGGCTAATTCAGACATTTCTTCTGCGTGCAACAAAAACGTAATCGAAAGCTTGTGTAATGGTGAAAATGCGGAGTGGTTTTTGCACACAGTAAATTGTACATAGAGCTACGGCCATGGAATCAAACTGAGTTTGTACTCCTCAACGGGCTCTACAACTGCTCCGTTTATAATGCTGTTTAATTGAACACTTTATGCGCTAGCTAATGAAGTTTCAACAAGCCACAATAGCTGATGGCAAATAATATTTCTAGAAGCACAAGAAGAACGTGAACACTACTGAGTTCGTTTCGTTCGCGTATCGCACATCTGCTTTGCTTAGGGCTTTAGAGATGTTTGCTGAAGCATTTTACGCATGCGTCATCTTGCGCGGTATTGCGCAATCTTCGCAGTTGCTCTCTGTCACAGAGGTCTCCAACTCACGATTGACTGCAGAGACCGACACGGACGCACTGAAGAAGCGCAGGCAGCGCGGTCAGGTCTTCGTCCGTGGCTGACGAAGTCCACCGGTCGAGCGCGCGTAGCAGGTCCGCCTCATTCCGCACGTTCAGCTCGTCCGAAGAGAGCACCTCGCAGAGGAGCTCGGGCCTGGTGTGCAGGAACTCGTCGCTGTGGCGCCAAACCTGAGCGAAACAAGTGCTCGTGACATCTCCTTGCGAGTAAAGGAGACCTCTGTCACGTCTCGGACGCTCAAGATTTTGTAAAAATTGATGGGCCCCAAGGTGATCCATGTGCATCGTGAAGGTGCGTTATCTTGGCATCGGTCCCACGTGGTCACTGTCACTTGCGCATTGCGCCTGTATTCACGTACATTCAATGCCATATCCAACGACGTTTCCTTTCCTTTGGCAGGCTTACTCGTCTTTAGCTTTATATCTAAGAACGATATGCTACAGTTTTACAAGTGCTAAATGCAAGCTATAGCGTGTTTATTCCCGGTGGAAACGTGACAAAGAACAATTCCAGTAATAACATGGTGCTCTGAGCGTCACAAATGTGTGTTGCTTCCTGCGATAACGCTTTAGGCTCACTGTGCAAGTGCAAGAATGCAGAACAAAACCAAGTTGTCAAAACGACCGGATGGAAACTGTGTAGAGGAGGTGGGTTCTATATAACGAGGGCACGTGTGCCTTATTTCTATAGCGAGATACCCATTGGATATTTTCTACTTGCATCAAAACGCGGATGTTTGAAGCTGCGTGTCAGCATCCGTATATATGTGCGTTTCGGCATTTCTGCGGATACTTCTGGACAAGCCACTGCGACAATATCAGCAGTAATTTACTGAAGCATAACAGAGGCCGGGTAAAAATGTGGACGCCACGCTAACGTCTTGATGTTGCGGAAGCTTTATGCTTTTTCTTATGCCTCTATAATATAAACTGCAATGAATAAGCCTACCCGGATAAACACACTATATCGCACTTATGGCTAGCATCTCGTTCCCGTCTACAAAATTAACATGCTTCATTTTTTTTTTTTTGCTTTTTCGTGTCCTATTACTTTCCAGAAAACTTGACAACAAAAAGTACATTATTTGCTCTAAAACACAAAACCTGTATTCCCTTCTTGGTTACCTGACACTTAGCCTCCTTCTGTGGTGACTTCACTCACTGGAATCCCTCAATTCCTCCAGTCCTTGAGGCCAAACTGCGAAGTTACAGCTTCGTCGCTCAAAAAAAAAAAGAGTATCTTCGCAAGTTTCGTTGGCGACGCAACTTAATATACCCTGTATTCTAATTCCAATAAGAATGCAGGGCGCGTTCAGTTGCGTCTTCTTTTTGTGTGTTTCTGGGATATGAAGATAGCTGAGATGTATAATAATCGCTTTTGAATTCCATTTTAATTGCGTACCGATATGTAAAAAACTAAAAAACCTGCTTGAAGCACAATAAAAAAAGAAGACGGTTAATCATTGAAACCAACATCGCCATGTACGCGGAGATTTGCAACCGTCTCCTACTGTTTGTTATCCTAAATACCGCTTTTCTTTGCATAAGCACATACATTGAGATGCAGCGTCGCGCGTTGGAGTGGTATGTTCGATGCGAAATCTTGAATTTTTATATCACCTCGCGGTACTTCTAACGCACCTCCTGGGTGCTTTTCCTCGTGTGCGACGACACAACGGTCTGTCTACATCAAATTGGTGTCAGTTTTATCGAAAGCTAACGGAGGAAATATGATGAAATCATTCCAACGCAGTTATGCATGCATCTGCCTTCATATCCTATATGAATAATTAAACAAATCGCTTCCGAAATAATTATAAAAAGGACAGAACGCAATATGCTAAAAAATTTAGATACAAGGGTTTTTAAAAGACAGGGCATTCTGTTAGATCAATATAGCATTAGGTTAGGCTTTAATTTTTCTTCCCGGCCGCATCCAAAGAGCGACAGCAGTTTTTTAATCACCGAAACAGTACAAAAAGTGACACCACTTCGTAAACTTGAATAATAACGACAGTGCAAATTATATTGTGATGCTGCAATCAGGTCAGCAAGGAGTGTTTTGGACAGTGCTATATTCCCCCTTCCTTATCCTACTACTGTCAGCCTCTACACTGTAAAATAATTTACGCCCTTAAAAGTGAAAAATATTGTAAATGTGTCTACAACTCACACCCTTAGGGTGTCAGTTATATAAATCACACCCTAAGGGTGTGAGTTATAGACATATTTACACCCCTTTTAACTTTTAAGGGCGTAAATTATTTTACAGTGTACAGCACCTCTACATTCCTTCTTAATTTCTCCTGACGTTAAACCCTGAGTCACGAATTAGGACAGACGGCCGATAAATGTCTAAAGTTTACATAATTTAATTTTAAGTCGCTTTCAATGCAAATCAAGGTAGCAGGATCATGCCATACGTGTTTTCTAGTGAGTCATTACAATTGCAGAGCAATGAAATGTGTATATACAGTGACGTCTGTCATGCTAGCTGCGTTTCTTTGCAAACAGTATTGAATGCCCGCCTTAAAAGCGCGCGTTCATGTTAAATATTTGCTGCAGGCATTACAAATTTACGCGACAGGATATGATACTCTTTCACCGTTGCTATAGCTACGATGAAAGAGTTTCGCTATAGCGGAACGCGTTGCAAGCCGAACATTTCGTCAAAGATGGTAGCGGTTTCAGCAAAGTGTACGTATGTTGCAATACACTGCATTCTGAAGCTTGCTTGAGCATCACTAGATTGGCAGAGCGTACGATTTGCCCGAAGTACAATTTCCGTCCTTTTTTTTCATCTTTTTCTTCCTTACCACTACGGAAAAGCAGCGCAAGAAAAAAAAAAAAAGAAACATTGCCTACACGGTGAGGGGAAGGGATGTCACAATGCCTCCGGCTCACCTCATCGAAGTGCTCCCGTATGAATTTCAACAGCGCCTCCTTGAAGAAAGGCGCGTAGTGGTGTTTCGCCAGCGCGGCAAAGCCGAGGCAGTTGTCCTGGCGCGTCTCCCTGATTAGGTATTGCAGGCACCTGTCCCGCGCCTCGTCCATCATCAGGTAGTCGGCTGCCTCGAGAATCTGCAGCACGTTGTCGCTGTCCAAGCATATCTGTAGATAAACGGCGGCGATATCATGTCAGGCGGAGAACCAGTCTCTTCCCTTTATAACCGCGGCACTACACAGCGCGTGGATGCATCGGACAACAGTTTACCGCGTTAAGGTTAAGGAGCCATGTTGCAGAAAATTCGCTGTCGAACGTCGTTTCGTGAAAAAGATTTTTCGAACCACACATACCCAGGCCTTCCATGTGACGCAAGGAATTGACTGAAATAATTAAATTTCTCAAGCTAAAATACGTGGAAAAATCGTAAACTACAACTTACACACAACCTACAGACATCATAGCTCTCAGATTGTAATTTGAATACACGAGGAAACATAATTCTGTTACGCGACATCTCAAACAAACTCCTTTTCCAGCCTTTCTACAATTAATAGACTGGAGACGGCGTCCACCACTTGCCCAGTGCAGCGCGTAAGTATCTGGGAGTCCACCCAGCGGCGTGCCCGCTTCCTTGAAGCACTTCCAGATTGCGCTCGCCTCCACCGCATCGCTTGAAATCAGGGGTACAATCAGGACTCGATGGCAACAAAAGATCAGTGGGACGCCTAGCATTGGGCGCTGACGGGAAGACTACAAATGAAGCTGAGCAGGGTGATATGGGCTGGACAAGTTTTGAAGCAGGCACGTACCCAGGGAACGGGGGGGGGGGGGGGGCAAGGCCGGCGGAGCCTGGGCCCCCCCGAAACTAAGGGGCATACCCCCCTCCCAGCCCACGCCATCAATCCTAACACACATTCCTAAAGTGCTGCCAAATCAATGTTGAGACTGGACAGCTACTCGGTGGTCAATATTTTGCTGCCTTTTTCACTCCTTCTGGATGACGGTATTTTTCGGCATCTCCTGAGGTGTGAAGGCCAGTTTTCTCATCGACTCGGTGCCCGCGCGATTAACTCGAGAGCGTTCGCCACGAGCGTTTCCCGGTAAACATTACAGTTACATAGGCGTCGCGTCGAGTCAACACGGGCTCACATCGGGCTCCGCAGTTTCGCGAGTTTTCGATGGTGTTTTCAACAGAAAACGCCTCGAAACGCTTTCACCAACTTTCTAAGGTTCTAAGAGCCGTATCGACACTACCTGCGTGGAAATCCGACACCGAGTACCCCAGGAGGATTCTTGGAAGTTTCGTCACCACGGGTGAGCCGCTAACGCTAACCGGCGGCGGCAGCCGCTCGCCTCGCCGAAGGGGATTCCCGCGACGGCACTTGGCCTAACCGTGGTGAACGAAGCGACTACGATCGTCGAACTCCTGCATACAACTTCGGAGGACCCGAAGAAGAACGCATGGACCAGACTACCAAGCCGGTGAGCCAAGCAGCTCTGTACCATAACACCGTGAGAGAAGATGTTTCCTGCCAATGAGTCCGAACACAAAAGCAACGCAAGCGAGAAGTCTTGTAGAGGCGACGCGGTAGTGGCCCCGCAACCACCACAAAGACATCAGCAATAACTCGGAGAGTCGCTAGACCTCCACCGCTTCCTAAAAATGACTACAAAATATTCATTCGTCCAAATCAAGGACTACCATTAAGAAACGTGCTCGCTCATAGACTCGCACGAGCGATCTTCGACGCGTGCAAGAACGAGTTCACGGATGACAAATTTATTCTGAGAACCAACCCGGGATCAACATAGCGATCCTATCGACCCAGTATGAAGAGGTCGCCGGAAAAGCACACACATCCACACCTAAACACTTTGCAGCAGAAGTCACGCAGTGCGTGCATACACCGCCCAAGGACAAGGCACCCTTAGGGGAGTGGTACATGGAATATCCTTGCACGCGACCACCGAAACCCTCACGGCCCATTTCAGAGTAAGAACACAAGGCGTGGAAATCCTTACAGCTATGACGATCGGTGCCACTCAAAGTGCAGCGCTGACCTTTATTGGGCCCCATCTTCCACGATTTGTGTACTACTACGGAGGTGAACTCCGCTGCTACCCATTTAGACCGACGCTCCAAGTCTGCAAGATCTGCAGGGAAAAGGGCCACCGACGTGTGCCCAAACCCGGACAGACCAATCTGCAGACGGTGCGGACTGCTTAATCCAACCGACAGACACAAAGGTGAGCTAAACTAGACGTGATCTACCGCAAAAGGGTATTCCGCAAGGATCAATAATGTCTCCTTTCCACTTCAACATCGGACTTAGAAAAAATGCATTACAACTGGAAAACATCCCAAATCTCGGATGGGCCTTCCATGCCGACATATCACCCTATGGGCAACCAAGGGTTCATACAGCGACAGAGAAAACACATTACTGAAAGCTATCGAACACATCGAGTCATACCTAGCCGCAGGAATGAGATGTGCCCCACACAAGTCGGAGTACCTTCAACTCTGGCCCAAGCAAGTTAAGAAACATCGAGCCCTGCCAATACATCTCGAGGTTGCCGGGCAACCTATAAAGCGCTTCCCGACAACACGCCTACTAGGTATGCACGTCCTTGAGAACGACGGTATAAAGGCCGCCTCAGAGAAAATAAATCACGCTATAAGAAGCATCGCATCACTCATCGCCAGAGTAGCGCGCAGCAAAGATGGTTTCACGAAGGACGTAACCTTAAGACTGGTACAATCCCTCGTCATCAGCCGTATCACGTACGCATTCCCGTGTCAAGTCAAGCGCAAAAGTGAGACCGAGGGCATGGACACTTTTATAAGAACGGCGTACAATACGGCCTTACCGCTACCGTCAAGCACAAGCACAAATAAGTTACTTGCGCTAGGAGTATACAACACCTTTGAGGAGCTAGCAAGCGCCACGTTGATAGCGCAGAGGGAGCGCCTCAACAAGACACAACAGGGAAAGCACCTTCTTGAACGGCTAGGGTACCCGGTGACACCCCTGTACTGCGAAGAAGAAACACAACTCCTGCCTAACCAAATTAGAGAGAACATCGTAGTAGACCCTATCCCCAAGAACATGCCCCCACCCATAATCAAGAGAGGAGAGGAGCGTGTGCCCGCATGTTGCACAAACGCTGTTTCAAAGACCCAAGTACATACTACACGGACATTAGCCCGTATCCCTCGTTGCTCCGTCGCGAGAGGAAATGCACAATCCCCGTCGTCAATCAGGGGAACCTAGTAACATCTGCCTACATCCACACCACATGCAGCGCAGCAGCAGAAGCAGCAGCGATCGCCCTCGCAATGTGCGACGCCGAGAGCAAGCGAAGATCTGCCCGTGCCTTATGGACTCACAAGCGGCGCGTCGTTTATACATGAGTGGAACACTCCCTATACAAGCCATTCGAATCCTGGGCCGCTCACTAGAATGGACCCACGGTATCGTCTGGTGCCCCGGGCACGAAGGCCTGCGGCGCAACGAAGAGGCGGACTGCGCAGCTGGAGGTCTCACTAGCCGAGCGGCAGACCACATCGTTCTTCAGCCCCCGACAGACCGACGAGCGACCCACGAGTTATTAACCACAAGTCAACAAATACTGCAGGACCAACGTCTCGAAAGAACACAATACGCTCCCCCACACAAAGCTCTCAATAAACTCTAGCCTAGGGACTGGCGCAGCCTGCAAACAAGCACATACTCACACTTGTCTCGTCTACAAGCCATCTCCCCAGACAGATATACATCCAGGACATGCCCCTCACAGCGACACTCGCGCACATAACACACGAATGCACCGACCGTCCGATCGATGCATTTCGCCACGAGTCCCAGCACACACACTCACTACGTGGTCTTGGGAGGCGAGACTCTCCGAACTGGGCCTGGGAAGCCAACTGGCGACCCTCGACCAGGCCCAGCGAGCCGCGATCGCCAGTGGAGCCCTGTCATAGGGAACCACCCAGGAATAAACCGCGCAACGATTTCTGTAATAGTAAAGTTTCACCACCACCTACGGTTACATACGCTGCAGTTTCCGGGAAGCGTGAGAATTAAGCAGTCAGGAATCTTTGAATGGTATCGCGTTCCACTTTTAAAGGCGAAGCTTAAGCGTCCTCTAAATTTTCTTACCCGCCGTCGCATCGGCGAGCTCGAGATTGTGGGTTCGATTCTGGCCGCGGAGGCAGTGTTTCGACGGGAGCGAACTACAGAGGCGCTCTTGCACCTAGATTTAGGTGCCCGTTAGAGCACTCGGGGTGCTCATATTTATTCACAAGTACACCATAACTACGGGCCTCATAATTGTACCATGGTTTTGGCGCGTAACGGCACAGAATTTCATTAAATGTTCTGCGAAGGCAGGGCAAGCACTCCCGCAGGTTTCATTGTAGGTGAAAGCACTCCTCCTGAACACAGTCCCGACCCTGCTCCATTATAGAAAATTGAGCCTTAGTTCCACAAAACAAGAATAGCTTGCGTCAGTGAAAAGTCCCGACTTCTGCCCCTTCCCCCTCCCCCGGCCCGCCACCTGCTTAAATTACACTTCTGGAGCCACTGCTCAGTGCAACGACTGACAGGTTGAGGCAACTCACGCTGTCTGTGTAGAGGAAGTAGAGCAGCTCCTCGAACACGAGTGCCGGCACACCGTCCAGCATCACGTCCCTGGTGGCACCGAGGCCTTCGCTGAAGGCGGCCCGGAAGTAACCGCTGGTCGCTGCGAGCAGCGCACGGTGCGATGGGAACTCACCGCCGTCCGCCGTTCGGACCACGCAGTCGGTCGTGGCCATGAATTCTTTCGCAATCAAGTTGCGGCAGGGACGAGACATCGTCGTCGCAAAATGAGCGCTTTTTCTTCGCTTTTGTCGTCTTTTGGTATGGTATGGTATGGTATTCCTTATGCGATGGCGCACACCCACTGTGGGGGATTGGCCAAGATTTGGGTGAAATTAGGCTATCTTTATTAAAAACTAAAATTGGTAAAGCTAACTGGAGGAAATGAACAAAAACAAAATGTTTAAGAATTCAAGACAATCTCTTAGCACTTATAAAATTCTCCACGGTTGAGCAAATATCCCTGTGGCACTTTCCAAGAGAAGAGGCTCCTAGAGAAAGGATATTTATAATTGAAAAGTTCAAACCAAGCTGTGTAAATCTTGATTCTAGATTTTTTCTTAAAGAAGTGAAACGGCGGCAGAATATGAAAAAGTGATCTATTGTTTCATCTTCTCCACAAACTGGGCACAGAGGGGAGGGCACCAGACCAGCCCTGTGACCATAGAAGTTTAATTTTGGTATTCGACAACGTAATCGGGTAAAGATGACCAGTTTTTCTGGTGTGAAAGGAATTTTTGGGCCAAAGGAATAGGAGGTGTCGATATTCTGAAAAATTAGCGACAGCTGGGTTCAAAAAGTCTTGAGTAATTGTATATCTCCTGAATCTAGTAGTCGTCAGGTAAGCTATTGTAGGAAGTAATGGTAATACAGGGCCACTGAGGGCCGCTCTCGCGAGACTGTCAGCCATTTCGTTCATGACTAATCCTTTATGTCCAGGCACCCAAAGCAATCTAATTAAATTTATGTGGGCAGGCACTAGAAAATGAAATGTACGTAAAAGGTTAGTGACACCAATTGCTGTGAGCGAGGAACATAACGATAAAGAATCTGTTATTATTACTACCGCCGATATTGACAAATTTAGTTTGCGTAAGGCTAGGACTACAGCTAGAAATTCAGCCAAAAATACGGGATAGAAGTCCGGAATCCTGATTGCAAATGACCAGTCTAGAGCGGGAGGGAAAATGCCTATTCCAGATTTTTCTTCGCACTGTGAGGCGTCTGCCGCAATGACCGTACTTATAGATAAACTCAATAAAGGGTCCTGTAATAAGCTGTTTAACATAGTATAAGAAAGATGTTTTGCATTATTTGGGTAGATGTAGATAATTGTAGGTTGTAGATGTAGATAATTTGTAGGTTCTCTCGCACATCACAAATAGGCGGTACCTCGCAGAGACGTACATTTAAGGGATTTATCAATGTTTGTACGAAGACCACCTGTGGTGTATGAAAACGATGCCAGTGTACTCCGAAGAAAAGTGCAGGCTGAGAAATGAATATGTATTTCAATCTTGTAATAGGGGATTCATACAATTTTAAGACTGTTTTCACCGTCAGTAACCGAAATCTACACAATATTGAGGGCAACCTGACTTCTTGGTGTAATCTGTTATTGGCAACATATTTCTCTAATCCGCAACGCAGTCGTCGGGCTTCCCGCTCAAGTAGAACAAGGGGACGTAATTTATAAGCTGGAGCACCAGAAAATAAAACACGTCCAAATTCTAAAATGGGCCGCACATACATTTTGTATATCATTAAAAGTGGATCTCTCCGCATTCCGGACCGACTTTTGCACAGCTTACGTAGCATACCAACTGCTCGCACTTCTTTTTTAACTATATGGTCAATATGGCCGAACCAGCTGAGGGAACCGTCATATACTACACCTAAGTATTTCACCGACTCCACTTGAGGTATAGTTTCGAAGCGATAGGATATCGTTATATTAACGGGATTGTTAAGAGGGAAAACCAATATCGAGCATTTTCTAATGTTAAGTGAAAAGCGAATTTTGTTTAACCAGGTTTCTATGGCGTTGAGGTAGTTTTGTAGTCGATAATATAGAGAGTGAATATCACTGTCTGATGCGAAGAAAGCAATGTCATCCGCGTATACGTATGTTTGTACATCTTGATGAAGAGGAAGGGAACACATCAGAATGTTAAATAGTAATGGTGAAGTGACAGCTCCTTGAGGAACACCTCGTGATTGATTATATATACTCGAGGAAACGCCTCTCAGACTGCAGTAAAATGTTCTTCCATTTAAAAATTCACCCATCCAGTTTGAAAAATAATTTGGAATCTCTAGATTTCGCAATATATCTAATAAAATTAAGTGTTCTACACTGTCCTAGGCTTTGGAAATGTCTAATGTCACAAGAGCACCTATTTCCCTCTGTCGCCGTGCGAATTTTATTTTACTTTCTAGGTCCACGTGAGCATGCCAAATTGAACATGATGGTCGGAATCCAATTTGGCAGGGGTTAAGCAAGTCCTTGTTCTGTATAATTTTAATCATGCGGGCATATAGAATTCTTTCAATTAATTTAACCAAATTTGAAGTTAGCGCAATTGGCCTAATGTTATCTATTGTATATCCTTCCCCATGATTTTTAAGAATAGGGATGATTTTAGCAATTTTCCACGCAGACGGAATCCATGAGAAGCGAATTGAGTAATTTACAATAGCTAAAAGGTCATCAGGAGCTCCCTTAAATAAAATTCTGATCATAGTAGATGTTACTCCATCCACACTGGGAGCTGAATCTGGAAGTCGCTCCACGATTTCAGCCAATTCTAACATGGAGATTTCTGTAAAATCATCTGATGCCCTTCCTAAGCGAGAACAACTTGGCAAGACAGAATAAAATCCAATTTCTAATCCCTTCGCGATTTCTTCTAGTGATTGTTTCATTTCATCGCTACTTAAGATTATAGAGTCAATATTAATTTGACGCGGAAGAACTTTCCTACCGCGGAGAAAACGGAATAATGCACGCTTATTTTTATTGTTAGAAAAGAAATCAAAATGCTTACAGTCGAATTCATCTTTGGCTTTAGAAACTGTATGTTTAAAGACAGCTCGAAAAAATTTATAGTCACTCCAATTTCGGGGACTCTGGTTATGCAATAATTTTTTCCAAGCAGCTTTTCTCTTTCTGTAGTCTCGAGTGCATTCTTCATTCCACCAAGGACTGTAAGAATTTCTTTTATTCAATCTAATCTCAAATTGAGCCTTTTTTTGAGAACTTTCCGAAGTGGAACAGATAATCGTGGTTTTTTGTTCTGTAGGTGTATCAGACAGAGATGAAAGAACATTTCGTAAGCATTTTTTTTTAAATGTTGTAATTTATGAAAGTTCGAACCTAGTCACTTATAAATGTTACCGGTCGTACAACGTCAAATACTATTGGAAGGTGATCACTGCTTGTCGAACAATCAATAGTCGACCAAGAAGTTACGGAGAGACTCGGGCCAGAGAATGTAAGATCTAGTGAAGAGTAAGATCGGCCTCTAACAAACGTAATAGATCCGGAGTTTACACACGTGAGTCGATTGTCCAACGACCAGTTCCACAATCGGGTGCCGCACAAATCTGTGCTTAAACCCCATGAGATATGGTGAGAATTGAAATCACCTGAGATTACAATGTCACGTCCACAAGAGTTAATAACACTATCCAGTGTGCTAGTGTCCTGTACGCCAGATGGAAAATATGCGTTAACTACGGTAAATGGACAACATCCCGGGAGAACCAGTTCTATCGCTAGGATTTCACACTCTGGAGTAGAAACTTGAAATGAAATTTTAGCCTTAAGGCAAAATTTAGATGAGATAAGTGTAAGTAGTCCGCCACCTCTTGTAGGACGGTCTAATCGAAATGACCTGTAGAATTTCAGTTGAAAAGATTTCTCAGGATTTAGCCACGTTTCTTATAACATAGTTAAATCAGGATTAAGTTGAGAAGTAAAACAAGTTAAATCTACTGATGCAGAATATAAAGAGCGGCAGTTCCACTGAAGCACTTTTACTGATCCTATGTTTTGGAAAGTGCCGCAGTCGAGACTGCCTTCTGTAGAATGTTATCGTTTAGCACAACACTGGAATGACTTTTCTTAGCTTTTGAGTGAGGACCGGGGGAGGAGTCTTCACTAATAGAAGACATGGTTCTTTTATATGCTCGAACATTTTGTTCTACCTCTGTCATCCTCAAATCTCTATTAATCAGATTACAAGTTGTAGGGCCCGCGGAAGAGGGAGTTGAAAGGCCAATATCATTATTGCAAGGATTGGCGTCTGATCTTTCATGGTTAGTTTGGTGCTCAGTATCAACTGTTTGCGTTGGTACAGGAGCTGGACAGGTAGTTTTCATCAAATGAGATAAATGACTAGAAACGGCTTGTGAGATACATTCACCAAGGCTCACTGCCAACCTTTCCATAGCTTTTGTAACTGCCTTTTCCACAGCGGCCTCTATAGTTGCAGTAAGTGACCGGCCCGTGGTAAGATTTTGTCTGCCTATTGTCCCCGCATAGCCAGATGCCCTTTCTTTCACAATGTTTATGGCCTCCATCCTAGAGCAGCGTCGACGATCAATTATTTCAATCACCTGTAATTCTTGAGCCCTAACAGAACAGTTTAAATAATCGGCTGGATGATTTCCATCACAGAGACAGCGTCGCTCTTCTTGGGCATTACAATCACTTTGAGCGTGTTCTCCCCCACATGCGCAACAACGTTGTCTTGATTTACACCCTGCCATACTATGGCCGTATCGCCAGCAATTGCGGCATTGAATCGGACGCGACGCCAGGGGTTGAACTCTGAACACAAGGGGCCACACCTTTAGCTCTGACGGGCAGGAAGTTCCAGCAAAAGTTGCAATCACTGATTCTGTTGGGACACGCTTATTGTCTACCAATCGATTGCATCGGTAAACAGCGAGAACTCCAGTCCCAGACAATCTCTCAAGTGTTTCAGCGGGAGAAAGATTAGCATCGACACCTCTGACTATTCCCTTAGTGCAGGCGATGTGAGCAGGGATGAAGGAACTCACCGGTAATGACGCGAATGATGAGCACTTTAGCAAATCCGCGACACAGGACTGGTCTGGCGATCGACACACGCTACCTCCGCGGCCGAACTGCCTCACTTCCGTGATGGTCTGGTATGAAGAGGTAGCAGCTTGCAGAGATTTCTGGATCGCCTGGGGGTTGGTCAGACGCATAAAGCCTCCATTTGAAGGAACCAGAGCCACCGGGATGTTGCTCACACCACTGCGGATGAACAAATCTAGAGGTAATTCATCCGTTGGAATAGAGGCCGCCCATGAAAAAAAAACCCTGCCTGAGGAGTTTATGGACATCAGCCTAGGATGAAGGTCACGTTAGAATTAGTGAGAGCTCAATAAATAATATTAGTAAAGCCTAATATCACCCAAAACCTGGCCAAGTGACAGAAACCGCAGCGAACGAGCAGGAACGGAGCCTGGAGCCTTCGAAGCGTTCGATCACTTCGAACGCACGATAGCAGGTCCTCTTCTTGAACATGTTAGATGATGCTACATTATGTTTTCATTGTGGCGTATGATGTTTTCTTTTTTAATAAGGGGACAACGGCAGCTAGTAAAATCGCTCAGTAAGCTGACTCCGCTACCTCATAAATCCTGATGAAACGAACCCTGGCGAAAAGTAATGCATAATAAGTCATCATCATCATCATCATTATGCGTTTCCGTATACGACACTAACATAGAACACGGTAGTACAGTGTGCTACAATAGACGAGCACATCATAAATGGATTTCTCCGCTCTTCCTGCGCATGCGCGAGGAGCAGTGGTCGCGAGAGAGAAATGTGGGGACTTTCGGTCCTTGAGATTTCTCTTCGCCTAGGTACTACGGAGAAGAAAGTTGTTTGCCCCGTTCGTCCCTAGCCGAGCTGGCAGCGCAATCGACAGAATGCGTGGCCGGCAAGGCGAAGAAGCCGTGTCCAAGGTGAGTTTGTTGCTATTTTGTACGCGCACACACACACACACACACACACACACACACACACACACTCTCACACACACACACTCTCACACACACACACACACACACACACACACACACACACACACACACACACACACACACACACACACACACACACACACACACACACACACACACACACACACACACACACACACACACACACACACACACACACACACACACACACACACACACACACACACACACACACACACACACACACACACACACACACACACACACACACACACACACACACACACACACACACACACACACACACACACACACACACACACACACACACACACACACACACACACACACACACACACACACACACACACACACACACACACACACACACACACACACACACACACACACACACACACACACACACACACACACGAAGACACGTGGCATTGAAACATGCCTGGACGCGCTTGGGAGGAAGCGTTGCGGCAGCGCTGAACGGTCCAAAATGTCCGCCGCTTTGAACGAAGCCTCGGCGTCCGTTGCATCCACGCCGGCTATACCGCGCGTCGGAGGCGAAACGTAACAACAGTCAGCATGCAGATAGCTGAGGTGAGCATGCACCGAAGGTTCCACGCCGCAGGTCGCATTTCAGTGCCATCGATAGGTAGTGCGGCAGCCGATTCCGTGCGAAACGTAGGTCATTGCGTGACCTTTTTTTCAAGGCGCTGTGACCTGCTTTTTAATACGGTGCCTTTTGTTCAAAGCGTCTAAACACAATGAGCACTTCACAGCTTCGCCATGTTCGCCATTCGCCATGTTCTTTGCCAGTGCCCACAGTAGAGTGCGCAGAGACAATCGCTTTTAATCGTGCTGAACCAGTTGAACGACCAGCCTTTGTCGGAAGAAAGACTTTTGCAACATCGACGCGACATAACATGGCATCAGAACGTCGTGCAAGCGCTACTGCGCTTCTTGAGATTGACCGGCCTGTGTGAGCGTCTGTGATTGGAACGTCTTTTCAGTTACCTGGTTTCCTTTTTTCTTCTCTCTTTTTTTTACTTTTTTTCTCCTCTCGCTCTTTGTCGTCTCTAGAAACCCTATATCCGCACCCCACTGCAGGTAGCAAACCGGAAACTCGCCTCTGGTTAACCTCCCTGTCTTTCCTCCTCCTCCTCCTCTCTCTCTCTCCCTCCACAGCTTCGCTCTGCTTTCTCTGGCTTAGCTTTTCGCATCCTTTATTTTTTCAAAGGGGGGCATCCCATCTCATCAGTAACGACAACCAGATGCTTACTGTATCTTCTAGACTTTAGACGAGGCGACCAAGTCTAAACTACCCGTCGTCGTTGCTTAGTGGCTATGTGTAGGGCTGCTAAGCACGAGCTCTCGGGATCGAATCCAGGTCACGGCGGCCGCATTTCGACGGGGGCGAAACGCGAAAACACCTGCGTACTTAAATTTAGGTGCACGTTAAAGAACCGCAGGTAGTCCGGATTTCCGGAGTTCCCCACTAAGGCGTGCCTCAAATAAGATCGTGGTTTTGGCACGTGAAACCCCATAATATAACAATCCAATCTCAGTTTAAACATGGAAGCGCTTAATAAAGGCGCAGTGACATTAGGCAAAAAAACCACAGTAATTGCTCTAAAACTGCAGTAAGGAAAGCGCGCTTATATTCTCCGTCGAACAGTAGCAATCCACCGCCGCCGTCGCTCTTGCTAGTGAAGCAGCACCGGAAAGTAGGTGTGTACCTGGCGAGTTTTTGGACGTTTTAGAGCACACAACTGCGCAACAGTTGTTTCAAGACATGGCTGAAGGCTGACAGAAGCGTTAAATCACGATCAAGAACGTAAACACGACAGCACGCGCATAGGCACTGACGGGAACAGTGCTCGCCCGAACCCGCCTATACGCTTCGCAGCCTTGGCGACAGGCGGCGTTTTCAGCGTTTTGCGTACGGCAAAACGCCGAATATACGCAGAATACGCAGAATATACGCAGAATACGCAGAATATACGCAGAATATACGCAAAACGCAGAATATACTGGCTAGCAATGCAGGCAATCAAATTAAAGCTTCAAGCATGGGCAGAGAATAATGGCATTTTGGGAGAGCTTCAGAATGGCTTCAGAATAAGTAGGCGTTTGGATGATAACTTGTTTGTTCTTACTCAGTGTATTGAAATGTCAAAAGCAGAAAGCAAACCGTTGTATGTGGCCTTTTTAGACATTACAGGAGCCTACGACAACGTAGACCGCTACATTTTGTGGGATATTCGAAGGGGAAGCCTTTGGTAACGATTGTCTACAGCTTTTCAGAGAGATTTACCTAGCAAATACCGTTTGCGTTGAATGGGAAGGGATGAGGAGCGCGGAAAAAGTTGATATCAACAAGGGACTGAGGCAGGGGTGCCCTTTATCCCCGCTGCTGTTTATGATGTACATGGTGAGGATGGGGAGGGCGCTAGAAGGAAGTAATATCGGGTTTAATCTCTCATACAAACAGGTGGGTACAGTAATAGAGCAGCAACTCCCAGGTTTATTTTATGCGGACGACATTGTGTTGCTAGCTAATAAGCAAAGTGATTTGCAACGTCTGGCTAATATCTGTGGACAGAAACGCAAGAATTTATGTTTGAAATTTAGTGTTAAAAATCAGGTGTTATGGTATTCAATGAAAACAGTGAACAGACAGTGGACACACAGGGCCAAGAAATACCTCGGGTAACAGAATATAAATACCTTGGTATATGGATAAACGAAGGCAATGGATATATGGAAACACAGGAAAGAACCATAACAGTAAAGAGGAAGAGAAATGCAGCCTTAATGAAGCACAGAGCGCTATGGGGATACAATAGGTACGAGGTCCTCCGAGGTATGTGGAAAGGTGTAATGGTTCCAGGACTTACTTTTGGAAATGCGTTTGTTTGCTTTAAATCAGGGGTACAATCAGGACTCGACGGGAACCAAAGCTCAGTGGGTCGCCTGGCATTGGGCGCTCAGGGGAAGACTAGAAATGAAGCTGTGCAGGGTGATATGGGCTGGACTAGTTTTGAAGTGAGGGAAGTTCGCAGTAAAATTGAGTATGAAGAACTGCTGAGGAATATGCAAGAAAGTAAATGGGCTGGGAGAGTGTTCAGGTATCTGTACAGGAAAAACATTGATTCACAGTGGAGGAAAATAACTAGGAAGCTTACCAGCAAGTATGCGATCTGTAGGGTGGGCAACACAGCAACAAAGAAGGTCAAGCGGAAAGTCAGAGAGGCTGAATTAATCTCACGGGTGGCGGCAATGGAAAAGAAACCTGCCTTGAGTGACTACTTCAGAGGGAAAAAACGAAATCAGGAAAGAAACCATTTATGATAACTCAAAGGGAAGCTCATCACTTTTCGAAGCGAGATCGGGATGCCTTAGAACACACAACTATAAAGCGAGATATAAGAAGGAAGAAGAAGCATGGGCTTGATGCGGTAAGGCTAGGGAAACGACGGAGCTAGTTTTATTAGAATGTGAAGACAGCGGTCGATTTAGGTTCCACTAGCCTCCTTGAAGCCCTTGGGTTCAGCGGGAGCAGTGGTAAAGCAAACATGTCCGCAATAGATATTAGTAAAAGGCGATTGGAGCATTGGTGGAAGAAAAGTAGGGAAACGACAAAAGACGGAGATGTACAACAGCACAGTTCGCAATAGAGGATCAGAAAATTTGGGCGTGGTAGTTCATAGCTTTTCTTTCTTTTTTTATTGTTTAACCTAGGTAGGACGTTAGGCAGTATAGTAGCAAGAGCTTGGTGGCGCAACCCATCGCCCCGTTCCAAAGGGGACACTCATAACATCCATCCATCCGTATGGCGTATACCGTAGTCACACGCTAAAGCACATTATATGCTTAGTTTTAATTCGAAGCAATGGTTTTTTACCTCTTACAAAGCAGCGATCTCAGTCTCCGTGGTTTCCATGTCGGTGGCTATAGCAGACGACGCCGACCGTCGGGGCGGCGTCGAGGACTTCATAGAGAAGTCTATTTTTCCAGAATAGCTATATAACGTATAGTACACTCACTTACGAAGCCATAGCAGTATTCTACTGATTTCGTCGAAGTGAAATACAATACTGATAAAGAATAGACGACGCGAAAGCGGCTGCGGGTTGAGCAGGAGAGGGCTGGCGGAGCAATCCAGTTTTTCACGTCACACGGATGACTCCACATGGCGGCGCCACGGTATGTCCTCGCCCCTATTACAGTGCTCTAGAATTCTAGAGCACTGTACCCCTATAGGGTTTCTTGCTATTACCTAGAGGGAAATTTAGCGCTGCTGCGCTGTGGTATGCATGGGAATGCCGGTATATTGCGACTTCGGATTGACATCGTTCTCGCGGAGCCAGGTTAGGGTGGCTAGAAGCCACCCTAATCTGGCTCGACATGGCTCGATGTGGTGGCTGCATGGGTAGGGTGGCTTCTAGCCACCCTACCCATGCATTGAAATCGGGAACCGCAAGAGCACCGCCATGTTGCTACGCGCCGAGGTTGTCACCTCCTGAGACGCTTGCTAGATTTGGTGACAGTAGTCAGTTTTAATCCGGCAACCGTAGCAGCGTAGCAGCATGGCGTCTCGCTTGTAGTGTCGTGATGTGCGCGTGCAGCCATGTGTTTGGGCTTTATAAGTTGGTTCTTTATTCTATGTTGCGGGACGGTGTGGGTGTGGTCCATGTTGGCCGTACAGGTGGCAGTTATGCAACCGAGGGATGATCCTGTTGAAGTTTCCGGCGGTATGCGGTTTTCAGCGGTCATGCCTGTTGCAGGAGTGTCACTCGACGAGGTTACGAACTCGAAGTTGTGGTCAGATTACTCGTTGGCGTTCCGTAATTCTCTTCGCACGGGCGCGGTATGTTGCAAAAGCCGCTTTCGCGATCTATCGTCGCGACGATAGATCGGGTTTTTTTATTATTATAAGTACTGATCCAGCTGTAGGGCACATGTAACCGGCAAACGGAAGTCTCAGGAGAGCACCTGAGATTATAATAAAGCAGGCAGCGCAGGAACTCCAGGGCACCCAAGGGCCAGTGGAGGGGTCAAAGCTCGAAGCAGAACAGTACGTACGTTGGGGCCGCCGAGGCAGGTGTGTGCCAGGGAGTGTTCGCACGGACAGCTCCCCTGGCACGCGCAGCAGTGCCTCGCAAGGTCGAGATACCTTAAAGGCACCTGCGCCCATGATCTTTCTCATCTCATCTCATCTCACTTGGTAAATTAAAGCACATATTAGTGTGATGTACAAGGTACGTTACACTAACGTGGTGGGTTCTCTTGCATACAGCAAAATAATCGGTGCGCGAGAAAAAAATTATTTTTGCATACCCCTTTACACACTGATTTAAGGAAAATTAGCTGGAGCTGTCCACATGATCCACTTATTTTACCTGCGAGTATTGTCGACAAAAATGTGTCCCAGCTGCTTAGTGGTACTTGAGATTATGTCAGTATTGCATATGAGCCTGTTGTCGAAATAATTGGATTTTGAAAATGCTCGCAGGGATCTGATGTACATATCTGCAGTTTATGCATACATGTAAGACTCAGCATCAAGTGCAAGTGAATGGTCCCACAGGCCCGGAGTCGATCATGCAAATAGATTCGCTGCACACATTTGTGACCAGAAAAGATATGCCACATGAAATGGCATGCAAGGAAGTGTTGAAAATATTGCACAGTTAATAAAACGCCTAGGCTATTAATATGTGGGTTGATGCACTCGTCATGCAAAACGGAGTTGAGGCGTACAGACAGGACACAAGAGTAGAGTATTTACAAGCAAACAACACGAGCGCCGCCCACTTCTCTACTCTTGTGTCCTGTCCGCACGCCTCACCTCTGTTTTGCATAATGAATCCTTACCAACTAGCTCAGCTTTCTGTCGTTCTAAGTATCGATGCACTCGATTTCGTGCGCATTAGGCACTCGCCTCTTCATTACTTCGTGGCACAGAAATGCTCGGCATCAGGCTGTTTTTCTGCTGTGGCCTTTGTAGAAGCATGATTGTTCGAAATGCAACAATTAAACAGATTATTTGAGTTGCTTGTGGCTTCGCCAGTACAGTTCCGGTGCGCTGGTCCGCCTGTCCAGCAATTTCCTACTGAAGGGTGTCGTAGCGCAAGCTTCGTGTGTGACGTCTTGTGATATCTAACTATGGTCTGAGATAGTGACGCCACATGACCCTGTGACGTCATAGGGTTTTCTGTATAAGAACAAGCCGTTCTTGGCAATAAAGACAGTTGCCTTTCTGCTCCTGGACCGTTGTCGCTCTTCTGCGTTAGTTCATCTGGCGACGAGGATGGGATCACCGTGACCTGGCCTACTGGACGCCATCAACGAAGATGCGGCGGCTCAACGAGGCCACGCTACTACTGGAGGCGTCGCTACCATAGGCTAGCAAGAGATCCGGAATCCAAACAAGTAACACATCTACTTCTCCTACCAAGCCATGTCTCGGCTCGGCAGACTAGACGAGTACGACCCTAAGGTTCAGAACTTCGAATCTTATGTAGAACGATTTGAGCATTATGTCAGGGCAAACGAGATAGCGGAAGCGAAGAAACTGTCCGTTTTCTTGACAGTAATTGGTGCAGAAGCATATGAAATTCTCAAACTTGGTCGTTCCATTGCTACCAGGAGATAAGACCTTCGCGGAAGTAAAAGAGCTCTTGCAAAGCCACTACAACCCGAAGACGTCTGTAATTGCAGAAAGGTGCAAATTCAACCGCCGAGTGCAACTTGACCACGAAAGTGTCGAAGACTTCGTAGTAGAGTTGAAGCACCTAGCCCGCAAATGTAACTTCGGGCCATTTCTCCTGGACGCGCTACGCGACAGATTGGTAGCTGGGATCCGAAGTGAAGAAACGCAGAAGGCGTTGTTCACGGCTGACGCACTCACGTTTGAAAGGGCATGTAAAATAGCTCTTGACAGCGAATTGGCCGCGAAACAAACAGCCGCAATACAAGCAGGAAGCTGCGCAGAGAGCATAAACGCAGTGAAAATGAAAACTAACGAGCATCAGCGCAGCGACCGTGACCAAGCGAAGGGTAAAAGCTCGGCGCGAGACAAGACCAAGAAACAAAAATGTTACCACTGTGGCAAGACACACGCGCCAGAACAGTGCTGGTATCAAAACTACTCGTGCAGACTATGTTCAAAAGTTGGACACCTTCAAAACATGTGTCGAACGAGCAAAAGTGAGCTGAAGGCACATGCAGTACTGGAATCGTCAGACGAAGAAGAGCACACTCTGTACAACTGCACAGTCGACACATCTGTGAAGAACGGTTATGTGGTGACTGTAAATGTGGAGGGCCAGAAAGTGCCAATGCAGGTGGACACGGGGGCCGCAGTGACAGTTGTACCTGAAAGTGTGTACAAAGAGAAGTTTGCGCATGTGCATTGTGAACCTACTCGGGTTGTTCTAAAGACGTACACAGGCGAGAAAATGGATGTTATAGGGCAATGCAATGTAACCGCGACCTATGACTGGCAGAGTGCAGTTTTACCAATCGTTGTTGTGAAAAACCGCGAACGCGAGTTACCTGTATTGCTGGGAAGAACCTGGCTTAACAAGCTTCGGCTGAATTGGAAATCGCTTTGCAGTGTGCGCAGCGAAGACAGAGTAGATAAGATTCGCGCAGTTTCCAAACGTGTTTTCGCAATCGCTGGGTGCTATCAGGAACTTCGAGGCGCAAATTGTTTTACAACCGGGTTGTACGCCGGTGTTTTGTAAAGCACGCCCGCTTCCTTTTTCTTTGCGCGAACAAGCAGACAAACGCCTCGCTGAGCTAGAAAGCCAAGGCGTAATCACGCCTGTGAGTAAAAGCGATTGGGCAACTCCACTGGTTCTGGTCCCAAAGAAACAAGGCGATCAAATACGCCTTTGTGGTGATTACAAGATCACTGTAAATCCCGTACTTAAAATAGACCACTACCCACTACCACAACCAGAGGAATTGTTCACAGCACTGTGTGGAGGCAAAGTATTTTGTGTCCTAGATTTGTCATCGGCATACCAACAAGTGGTACTGAGCCCAGAATCAAGACATGTTCTGACGGTTAACACACACAAGGGGCTCTATCAATATAACAGACTTCCTTATGGAATAGCCAGTGCCCCTGCTTTGTTCCAGTGCATGATGGATAAGGTTTTGCATGGTATTCCGAATGTTGGTTGCTATATTGATGATGTCATAATTGCAGGCCAGGACGTGGACGATTGCCAAAAAACGCTCGAGCGGGTGCTAGGCAAGCTTTCGGAGCATAACATAACGTTAAAGCTGGAAAAATGTAAGTTTTTCCAAGATTCTGTCTCTTACCTTGGGCACATGGTCAGCGCCGATGGCATCTACCCGACAGAAGAGAAAGTGAAGGCAATCCTGCACGCTCCTGAGCCAACAAATGTAACCGAATTAAGAGCATACTTAGGGCTGCTCAATTTTTACAGCAAATTTATGAAGAATGTGTCATCTATAGCAGAACCAATGTACCGATTGTTACGGAAGGAAGAACGATGGCTGTGGACGGAGCAGTGTAGTAATGCTTTTAAAGCGACTAAGCATCTGCTTGTAAACAGCCATGCTCTTACCTACTACGACGCACGCAAGCCGCTTGGGTTGCAATGTGACGCGTCTGCGTACGGCGTTGGAGCTGTAATTTTTCACGTGCTACCGGACGGAGAAGAGCGTCCGATAGCCTTTGCTTCACGAACTCTGACGTCAGCTGAGAAAAATTATGCACAATGTGAAAGAGAGGCCCTAGCGCTTATCTTTGGGCTTCAAAAGTTCCACAAGTTTCTTTTCGGTAGACAGTTTGTGTTGTACACAGACCATCAGCCACTCGTAAGCATCTTGGGACAAAACAAAGCGACACCGTCGCAAGCAGCTGCGAGATTGCAAAGATGGTCCTTGATAATGTCCGCGTACCGGTATACGCTTAAGTACCGCAAAGGGGCTGAAATCGAAGTGGCTGATGCTCTGTCTCGTCTACCTCTACCGTCTTGTCCCAAATCTGAGAGTTCGGAATGTTTTTCCGTGTTCGAAAGCACTCCGTTGAACTCTTCTGACGTAGCTAAGGCCACTGCACGGGATGGCAAACTGTGCAGAGTGGTCGAGTACACGCGGTATGGTTGGCCTTCAGAAGTGCCTAATGATCTCCAGCCATACTACGTTAGACGTCTAGAGCTATCACTCGAGCAAGGTTGTGTCACGTGGGGCACAAGGGTAATCGTGCCCGAGGCATTACAACCGGCTGTGTTGTCCTTGCTACATGAGGACCACCCAGGCACCTCAAGGATGAAAATGCTGGCTAGAGGCTTCATTTGGTGGCCAGGTCTCGATAAAGCAGTAGAAGATTACGTACGAACCTGTCGGGTTTGCCAAGTCGTGCAACCTGCCGCGCAGCCTGTACCACTACACCCTTGGCCTTATCCGTCCAAGGTTTGGCAAAGGCTGCATGTTGACTTTGCCATGAAAGGACAGCTTAACTTTCTAGTCTTAGTGGACGCCTATTCTAAGTGGATTGAAGTATGGCTAATGACCTCAACCGTCACAAGACAAATGATTTCCAAACTTCGAAGAGTCTTCGCGGCGTACGGATTTCCCGACGAAATTGTGAGTGATAATGGGCCGCAATTCGTATCACAAGAGTTCGAAGACTTCTTGGCTAAGAATAACATAAAACATACAAGAACGCCGCCCTATCACCCAATTTCGAACGGGGCAGCCGAACGTCTAGTCCAAACAACGAAGCGCGCATTGCTGAAACAGCTGTTATCAGATGTCTCGCAAAACCGAGAATCGGTGCAAGCCGGGTTAGACAGCTTTTTGATGAGCTATCGGAACACGCCACATAGTGTGACAGGCAGCACTCCTGCGCAGCTCTTCTTAAAGAGGCAACCTAAGACCAAGTTGTCATTCCTCAAACCCGATTTTAAGCAAGATATGCTCAACAAACAGCTGAACAGCAAGCGGCAGAAAGATAAGCACCGGGGTACTGAACGCGGATTCTTTGTGAGTGACAAAGTGTTTGTTAAATGCGTTCGTGGTGAAAATGTGGCTTGGGAAGACGGCGTAGTTACTCAGATTGTAAGCCCAGTGACATATCTTGTGAATGTGGCGGGTGAAGTGAGCTTTGTGCATGCTGACCATTTGCGTCACTCCTTTGCGAGACCTGTCTCAGCTGAACCATTGCAGCTACTTCCCGACACAAGGCGCCTGGCTGAGCCGCAACAACCGCCAGATACCGATCCCGTCGTCATCCCTACAAGACTCCCGATGGCTGCCGCAGAACCCGCGGAATCTGCATTACGCGACTCTAGGCAGAGTCCAACTCCTCAGGCTTCAACCGACCCTCCGATTACGGCAACAACGACTTCACACAAGGACACATCCCCAGCAGAGCAGAGCACAGAAGTTCCAAGCAAGCCCGAAGTTATGCCTCGACGAAGCGGCCGTGCGCGACGTCCGCCGGATAGGTTTAGGCATGAGGACTTTAGGAAGTGAAGTGCGGACTCAATCTAAGTGGGAAGGAATGTCGTAGCGCAAGCTTCGTGTGTGACGTCTTGTGATATCTAACTATGGTCTGAGATAGTGACGCCACATGACCCTGTGACGTCATAGGGTTTTCTGTATAAGAACAAGCCGTTCTTGGCAATAAAGACAGTTGCCTTTCTGCTCCTGGACCGTTGTCGCTCTTCTGCGTTAGTTCAAAGGGAAACCTGCAAATGATGATGACGATGATGTGTGGTGTTTTGTGGCGCAAGGGCCAGGTTTGGCCAAAGAGCGCCATGACAAGTGGTAATGTTGATGTATTATGGATGGCGTGCACAATGAATTCCTTATGGTAGATGTCACATGGCTGTAAAAGGGCCTAAAATCTGTAGCTGTAAGTGGAGTAGAATATATAGTTGCTAAAATAATGACGGTGACTAGGCAGCGATGTGGGCTATGGCAATGGGCTGTCGTAAAAACACTGTGCAATAAAACAACACTGACACCAGAGTTTTAAGAGAGCCCTTGAATGCAGGGCTGTTAGTCACGTGCTAAAAATTGCCTGGCCTAAATGATTTTCAGGATGTCCGTTTCGTCTAAAAAATCTAAGACTGTTTGCAGTTTGAAAAACGGTTCGTCACTAAGAAAAAATGCAGGATGGAGAGGTATATTTTCGCGATATGCAGAAGGGAAATACTTTTTCCTCTCCGTTTCTATTGCAGGGCACTGGATAAGAGCATGGATGACTGTGAGGCCATCGCCGCACCTACTACAAGTAGGAGGATCCCCGCCAGTCAAGAGGTAGGAGTGAGTACTGTAAGTGTGTCCTATTCTTAATCGGCAAAGAAGTACTTCTTTGTACCGTGCTGTTTTCTCACTTATCCAATTCCGCAATCTTGGTTTTATAATATGTAACTTATTCAATGTTTGTGTATCCCACTCTGATTGCCAATGTTTCCTCGATTTACGGCGCAGAAAGGGCTTTAGGTCTGTGGCAGGAATGGGGATATTTCCATCTGTGTCGCTAAAACTCACTGACGTAGCGTTTTCGTCAGCAGCTACGTTGCCTTTTATACCTTTATGGCCAGGTACCCAGCATATAATAATCGCTTGGTTGCAGATATATGCGGAGCACAACAAACTATACAGCTCATTCAAAACGGGATTCTTATGTTTTCGTAAGCTAATCAGGGCTCTCACGACACTTAGTGAGTCTGTAAAGACAACAGCCTTAGCGACATTTCTGCGCCTTATGTGTTTAACAGCCGAAAGTATACCGTATGCTTCTGCCGTAAAGATACTGGTGTGTGGGTTTAGTGGCCCTGATGTTGAAAATGAGGGTCCGAGAGCTGCGTAAGCAACACCAGCAGGAGACTTCGAAGCATCTGTGTAATATTCGTCACAGGAATACTTCTCTTTAAGTTCAAAAAAATGTGATTGTATGTGAGCCTCAGGTGCTTGTTTTGATATTTCTAAGAAGGAGATGTCACATTGGATAGTTTGCCACTCCCAAGGCGGTGGAAGCCGAGAGGGGGCCATTAAGACCTTCTCTAAAAGAGAGACTCCTGTTTTTTCTGAGAGTGCTTCCAACCAGAGGGACAGAGGAGGCCGGACACCTGGGCGGTTACGGAATAGCCTGGCCGTGGAGGAGTCGTGAATAATTGACTGACATGGATGGTCCACAGCTGATTTTACCTTCAAGGCATACGAAAGACACAAATATGTCCTTTGGTAGTACAGCGACCATTCATTAGATTCGACGTAAAGGCTTTGCACAGGACTAGTTCTAAAGGCGCCTGTTGCAAGGCGGATGCCTAAGTGGTGGACAGGATCTAGCATTCTTAGAGTACTAGGTCCAGCAGAATTATAGACTATGGCCCCATAGTCAAGGCGTGTTAATATTAGGCTTTTGTACAACTTTATTAGGCATCTCCTGTCGCTTCCCCAAGCTGTGCGTGACAACAGCTTCAGAAGATTCATAGTCTTGAGGCACTTTGCCTTAAGATACTTCAGGTGTGGCACAAAGGTTAGCTTACTGTCTAGAAGGATCCCTAAGAATTTGTGTTCACAGCTCACAGATAACCGTTCTCCATTGAGATTGATTACGGGTTCCGCCAGTATACCTCTTTTATTAGAGAACAGGACGCACGTACTTTTTCTCGGATTTAGCCTAAAACCATTTTCGTCCGCCCACTTAGACAATTTATTTATGCAAAGCTGTACATGTCGCTCACAGATACTTAGATTACATGATTTAAAACCTATCTGGATGTCATCTACATATACAGAATAAAACATACTACGTGGTATGGCAGTCTGGATCGAGTTCATTTTGACTATAAAAAGAGTGCAGCTGAGCACACCTCCTTGTGGAACACCAGCCTCCTGCGTAAATGGACGGGACAGAACGTTACCAAGTCTTACACGGAACGTGCGATTGGAGAGGTAACTCTGGATGGTGTATAGCAAGTTGCCTCGAACTCCCATTTCAGACAGATCGCGGAGGATTCCAAAGCGCCAGGTTGTGTCGTATGCCTTCTCGATATCTAAAAATACAGACAAGAAAAACTGCTTGTGGACAAAGTGGTGTAAAGTTTGTAAACAGGGATGAAGTGCCTCAGACAGGCTGGCCAACGTTTCGATAGGAGGACCTATCTTCGTCAAAGGCGGCCTCGTCATCCTCGGCGTGTTAGTTTTAAAGGGTTAGTGCAGTGACGTCACGTGCGGGTGTTGTCGCTGGCGGCTGGTTTTAGAGAGATTACAAGAGGAAACAAGCGCTGTCGTCCGACGTCTGTGAGCTTCATTCTCAAGACGAGGGGACAGGAGCGTGAGAGTGGGCACGCGGGAGAAAAGAAAAGAAATAGAAGCAGAAAAAAAGGGGGAAAAAAGGGGGTGGGGGTGGGGGTGGGGAAAACCAGGGCGGCACCAAGACAGACAAAGAAGGGGGGAGTGAAAGAAAAAGACAGAGAAAAGTGAAATCTTTCAGAAATACGGGGGCTTGGGAGCGTGTTGGGGATGCGAAAGTTTAGGAGGTATTCAGGGGGAGTCGTTGGCGGCATGTTTTTGAGGCATTAAAACGGCCGGTCAAGCGGTCAGCGCGCGAGTAACACAAAAGACAAAAAAAAAAAGGAAAAGGAGAAAACCCAGACAAAAAAAAAGAAAAAAACATGAGTTGAAAGTGACTTGAGTAGCATAGTAGTAATACGTCGAGTAATTTTGAAATAGTTAAGGTGGCGACGAGGAGTCTGCGGTGCAATGTATGGGGTGACTGAAAGGCGGCGGCATGGTCTTTCAAGGGGCACTGCCCCACGCGCTTAACGTAGGTGTCGTTACGGCGGCCTCCAGAGATGGCGATAATCTGGGTTGAGGCGCCGAAAAAGGCATATTGACTTCGGAATGTGTTGTCGAGGGGATTTCAAGAAAAAAAAAAGATTTAAAAAAAAGGGGGGGGGGAAGGGAGAGGGGGAGGGGGCCGAAACCGGTATAACAAACAGGAGGGTGACGCGCGCAGAAGGGGGCAAGTGTACATGGAAGAATGGGATCGTACAGTTGGTATAGACGTAAAAACCTGAAAGAGTACATTAAATTGAGTAGTAGGCAGGAAAAAATTTTTTCGAAATGGAAGAGTAGGTGAGGTTAAGAATTAAAGTTGGCTGGTGGCCTAATGTATCATATATCATCAACCAATACACAAAACACATTAGGCCACCAGCCAACTTTAATTCTTAACCTCACCTACTCTTCCATTTCGAAAAAATTTTTTCCTGCCTACTACTCAATTTAATGTACTCTTTCAGGTTTTTACGTCTATACCAACTGTACGATCCCATTCTTCCATGTACACTTGCCCCCTTCTGCGCGCGTCACCCTCCTGTTTGTTATACCGGTTTCGGCCCCCTCCCCCTCTCCCTTCCCCCCCCCCCTTTTTTTTTAATCTTTTGTTTTTCTTGAAATCCCCTCGACAACACATTCCGAAGTCAATATGCCTTTTTCGGCGCCTCAACCCAGAGTATCGCCATCTCTGGAGGCCGCCGTAACGACACCTACGTTAAGCGCGTGGGGCAGTGCCCCTTGAAAGACCATGCCGCTGCCTTTCAGTCACCCCATACATTGCACCGCAGACTCCTCGTCGCCACCTTAACTATTTCAAAATTACTCGACGTATTACTACTATGCTACTCAAGTCACTTTCAACTCATGTTTTTTTCTTTTTTTTTGTCTGGGTTTTCTCCTTTTCCTTTTTTTTTTTTGTCTTTTGTGTTACTCGCGCGCTGACCGCTTGACCGGCCGTTTTAATGCCTCAAAAACATGCCGCCAACGACTCCCCCTGAATACCTCCTAAACTTTCGCATCCCCAACACGCTCCCAAGCCCCCGTATTTCTGAAAGATTTCACTTTTCGCTGTCTTTTTCTTTCACTCCCCCCTTCTTTGTCTGTCTTGGTGCCGCCCTGGTTTTCCCCACCCCCACCCCTTTTTTTCCCCCTTTTTTTCTGCTTCTATTTCTTTTCTTTTCTCCCGCGTGCCCACTCTCACGCTCCTGTCCCCTCGTCTTGAGAATGAAGCTCACAGACGTCGGACGACAGCGCTTGTTTCCTCTTGTAATCTCTCTAAAACCAGCCGCCAGCGACAACACCCGCACGTGACGTCACTGCACTAACCCTTTAAAACTAACATGCCGAGGATGACGAGGCCGCCTTTGACGAAGATAGGTCCTCCTATCGAAACGTTGGCCAGCCTGTCTGAGGCACTTCATCCCTGTTTACAAACTTTATACCACAGTGTGCTATTCCATCCGTCAGCCCCTTTCTTGTTTTTGCTTGTGGACAAAGGCATCGCGGATATTTGTCTCGATGCGGACAAGGTGATCTGTTGTGGATCTACCATCTCTAAAACCGCACTGTAAGGGATCGAGTATCTTGCTGCTTTCAAGAAAATGGATGAGGCGGCGGTTAATCATTTTCTCAAATAATTTGCATATACAACTTGTCAGAGCTATGGGCCTATAATTGTTGGGTGAGGAAGGGTCCTTGCCCTCTTTGAGAATAGGGATTACGATTGCTTCTTTCCAAACAGAAGGAATGTAGCCTGCAGAGAACATGGAATTAAAGAGTGACAGTAGTGTTTTTTGGGGTTTCGGGGTGTAACTGTCTGATCATCTCATACATTATCCTGTCACTTCCTGGAGCGGACTTGTTGCAACAGTTCAGTGAGGCCTGGAACTCAGCCATTCCAAATGGACGGTTGTATGCTTCGTTGGATGTGCTTTTCCGATCCAAATTCATCTGTTCTGCTAGTCGCTGGTATTTTATGAATGTATCTGTGTAATGTGATGTACTGGAAATGTGCTCGAAATGTGCTCCTAGACAATCTGCCTGATCCTCCAGGGTGTCTCCTTGTGTATTTAATAAAGGTAAGGGATGAGTTTCGCGGCCTTTTATTTTGTTAACCCTGTTCCAGGCTTTTCGTTCGTCTGTATATCAATTGATGCTGCTTATGTAGTTTTTCCAACTTTCGCGTTTAGCGCGGCGGCGCGTTCTTCTCCCTTGCGACTTGATCGCCTTGAAATTAATTAGGTTCTCTGCGGTTGGTGAGTTACGGAGGAGATTCCAAGCCTTGTTTTGCTTTTTCCTGGCTTCCCTACACTCCTCATTCCACCATGGAATACGTCGTTTTGAGGGCGACCCTTTTGTTTGGGGGATACATACTGATGCAGCATCAATAATGAACGCTGTTATGTATGCTACTGCGTCGTCTAGGCTAAGTTCACAGATATCATTCCAGGGCAGCTGCGTTAGTTCGCGAAACTTCGTCCAGTCGGCTGAATCAACTTTCCATCGAGGAACATGTGCAGGATACTCACTTTGTTCTTTAAGGTTTAGGACGATGGGGAAGTGATCACTGCCATAAGGGTTATTGATGACATCCCACTGGAGATATGGCACAATTGTGCTAGACGCTATGCTTAGGTCTATCGAAGAAAATTTTTTATGTGTAGAGCTGTAAAACGTTGGCTTTTTCTTATTAAGCAAGCAGGAACTTGAAGTGAATAGGATGTTTTCTATAAGCCGTCCTCTCGCATCACAGCGCGAGTCACCCCACAGTGTGCTATGCGCATTTAGATCACTGACGACTATGTAAGGGTGACGCAGCTCATCAATAAAGCTTTGAAATGTTGTGCTAGAGAGTTGATAATTTGGGGGGATGTATACGGACGTGATAGTAACTAGTTTATTGAATAGTACTGCTTGGATAGCAACTGCCTCAAGGGGAGTTCGGAGTTGCAGTTGCCGACAAGCAACGCCTGTCTACTATTATTGCTACGCCGCCGGACGAAGCAACAGCATCATCTCGGTCCTTCCTGAAAATAGCATTATTGCCTAAGAAAGTTTGTTTGCGTAGATTTAAGATGTGTCTCCTGAACACACAGCACCTTTGGATTGTATTTGTGTAAGAGTTCTTTGATATCATCGAGGTTGTGGATCAGACCTTTCACGTTCCAGTGTAATATTTATGTATCCATATTGTTTGTGTTTATGTGCTGTGTGTCAAGAGATATGAATTAGGTTGGCTCAAGGGACCTTTCCAGGCCCCTTGATGCGGGGTATTTCTTTTTTCTTGGCACGCTCCAGGGAGCAACGCCGTTCCTTCGGCGTCTGAGACGCCGGAGAAGTTTTTGTTATATCCATCGCCTCGTCAGAGGCGCTGGATGACGCCCGCTCAGCGGGCACGCGCGGGGGTTTTTCGGGCCTGTCTGCACGAGCAGTGGCCCTGGGGCCGGCAGGCTCGGAGGTCTGCTGGCCGTTCGTAGTAGGGGGCAGAAGAGCCGTGGCTGCTCCCGCCAGGGGGGCTGATGGCGTAACCGCCGTCACACTCCGTGTGACTTGCGCGGCCGCCTGAAGATGTAGCGCTGCCCCCCGGCGCGCCACATCGGTGTAGGAAGGACTGGACTGTTTTTGGAGTGAAAAACGCTTACGTGCCTCTGGAAAAGATAGGTTTAGTTTGACTTTCAGTTCTATTATTTGTTTCTCCTTTTTCCACGAGGGGCACGATCGCGAGTAGGCGGGGTGATCTCCTTCACAGTTGGCACAGTGGTTTGGTGAAGTGCATATGTCAGAAGCGTGTTCAGAAGAACTACACTTAGCACAAGTAGCACGTCCTCTACAGGTTTGCGACCCATGCCCAAAACGCAGACACTTAAAGCATCGACGCGGATTTAGGATGTACGGTCTAACACGAAGCTTGCAGTAGCCGGTTTCTATTGATTCAGGGAGAATGCTGGTTCCAAAAGCTATGATTATATGCCTAGTTGGTATTTCTTTGTCATCGCGTCTTATTTTAATCCCTTGCACTTTGACAACGTTCTGTTCTTGCCATCCTTCACTCAGTTCGAGAAGGTAATCTTCTGAGATGACCCCGCGCACTGTGTTCATGGATCTGTGTGGGCCCACTGAGACTGGAATTTCCCCAAATGCAACAAGTTTCGAGAGTTTGTCATATTGCGCTTTGTCGCGAAGTTCGAGAAGAAGATCACCACTTCCCATCTTCGTTACATTATAGCCTGGGCCAATTGCTTCAGTGAGAGATTTAGCTACAACAAATGGTGAGATCATTCTGACTGTTTTCTTATCGTGCTGACTATGTACAACGTGGTACTTTGGAAAGGATTCTTTTGGCTGCATGAAGAAAGTGAATGTTTCATCGGTGCGCCCCCTCTTCAGGGAGCGATCAGGTAGCGGAGGAAAGTTATTTGCCATCTAGAGCAGGAAAGTTCGGCGGCGATGGTGGCCACCCACCACCGAGCCCAACAAGGGGACGCTACAAGGTTGGAAGAATACCTGCAGACGCCAGCCATGCATCGCCGCTATAACCTAATATATATATATACCCAAGGCAGGATATATAACACATGGTTAACCCTTGCCGCCAGGAAATACGGAAGTAATAAGAAGTGAAAAGAAGACAGGAAAGATGGAAAAGTGGGAGAGAAAGACGAAGATTGGAGAAGAGGACAGGAAAAGGCGACTGCCAATTTCCTCCAGGTGGGTCAGCCTGAAGGTGCCGTCTATGTGAAGCCGAGGCCGAAGAGGTGTGTTGCCTCCGCCGGGGGGCCTTAAAGGTCCAAACACCCAGCATCGGCTCAACCCCCAGGATCCCCTTTTCCCCAGACACGGCTAAGCCGCGCACGGCTACACACGGGAGGGTCCAACCCTCGTGTGCTCGGGTACGTGGTGTCGCAACGCACCAAACGCCTGCTTGCGCAGACGCCCCTGCGGGGAAACCTGCAAATAAAAACACCGCTCGATTTCGTCCGCATTAGACACTCGCCTCTTGATTACTTCGTGGCACAGAAATACTCGGCATCAGGCTGTTTTTCTGTTGTGGCCTTTGTAGAAGTATGATTGTTCAAAGCGCAACAATTAAACAGATTCTTTGAGTTGCTTGTGGCTTCGCCAGTACAATTCCGGTGCGCTGGTCCGCCTGTACAGCAATTTCCTACTGAAGGGAAACCTGCAAATAAAAACACCGCTCCGCATGTAGGCAAATGCTCTACTGTGACGCTTCTCAAACGATTGTGATGCACCACAAGAGCTGCCTACTCGCGTGATATTCTCAACAAGGAGATACATTCGTTTACTTACATGTGAAGGTATATGCCAGAGCACTTCGGGGCTTCGGTGGCACATAAGGCACGAGTGTGCCATAGCGTCCGATGTCGACGCGCGATCGCATGTCAAACCTAAACTGTACGAAACTACTACGATTCCAAAAAAACAGATTCGAAACCGAAATTCGCGTCATCCTTTATTGCATGAATGCGTACATCGTGATTTACATAAGTCACGGACTTAGCGATTGCTTTCTGTAAACTTAATATTAACGCACCACCTTCATAAAGCCATCAGGTATGCGCAAGACACGCAAAAATAAAAACAATTTAATGATGCTCTCTCCACACTGGGATAAATAAAAACAAACACATCACATCTAATGTGGACATATCAGACGCCTTCTGAAACACTAACGAAAAAATTCAGTTTCGAGCTATGGCACTTGCCACATAGATGTGGGGGGCCTTGCACTAATAGTGATAGTTACCACTGCATTTAGAAATTGCAAGCATTCATGCAGAACAGGAGGATTCTTTATATTTTTGGCTAGCACTTCAAACGCCTCCACCAAGTGTTACAATGCTGCACGCAGCCATACTAAGGATCTCGCAGCAACACGTGCAGGTAAAAAGCAGAAGCAGTCAAAGTGATGGTGTGTACTGGACACTATGTTTGAAAACTTTTAGGCAATAAGAAGGCAAGAAGCAGATATAATAACTGCATTTATATCCATAATTCCTCATTTGAATGGCCTTTTCTTTTTGCTTAGACAATGCCTACGCCTAGCCACAGCAGCTCCCTCATACAGACTCCGCAAGCCAAGAGGCCATGGAGGCAAATGCAGGTAAGAGGCAAGAAGCAATAGCACTGGTATCGACATTCATCTAATTTCTTTCTTTTTCTTTCGTTTAGGCAGCCAGCACACCTCGAACAGCCACCTTGACTGCGGGTGTGTCACCCTCGTCGCCAAGGAAACATTTGAGGGAAAGCGACAGGCAATGTGAACAGCCACTTCTCCATGTAAACGATACTCTTTTTCTCGGATGACTCCTACGCCTCGCCACGGCAGCACACTTGTGCACAAAGATGCCGCGGAGGCACGTGCAGGTCAGAGGCAAGAAGCAGTGGCACTGGTGTCGACATTCACCCAATTTCTTTTTCTTACACTGAGGCAGCCAGCACACCTCGAACAGCCACCTTGACTGCGGGTGTGTCAGTAGATTCCTGTTGTACATATGCTCATAATAAACTTCAGTAAACTTCAACTTGATAATAAACTTGAAGACAAATGGGACATTGATGCATTGTTCTTTTGAACATTTATTGTACACATACAATATATGTTATACTTTGCAGTGCTACAGAGCGTATTTTGAAGCTTCCCCCCTATATTTTGCACCTTTAATTACGTATGTGTTGTGTGGCCCTCAATGCAGTTCATGTTGCAGCAGCTGCTTTGTCTGTGTATCGCACATTGGCTTAAGCTCGTGATATCCACATACTTCTCTCACATATACAAAATAAAGTTCTATGTAGTCCTCAGTGTTACAACAAAAAATGAAAGTAAACAATCCGATCGTGGAATTGTTTATTACAGTGATTCCTATGACAGTTACTGACAAGTTGACAACTTGAACTGGTCAATCCGTCCCATAGCCTCCTCTATGTTTCAAAAATAAAGGAGGCTATGATCCGTCATGGCAAGGAATTGTATGTCTACATAAAAAAAAAGGGGGCGGGGTATAGGATTAGGGCGGTACGAAAAACTGTACCAACACCGTCCTCTAGACCCATTCCGTTAAGGTACCATATCAAAGCGTATTATGCATAAAGTTCATACAACCAACTCTGATATTACTACACACGCCAGGCGACGCGAGCTACATTTGTCATGACGCATTCGCGACTGCACCGGATGCCCTCCATATTATTCTCGTTAATCGTGCTCACTGCACCGAGGCAAAAGAAAGATCATGGGCGCAGGTGCCTTTAAAGTATCTCGACCTTGCGAGTCACTGCTGCGCGTGCCAGAGGAGCTGTCCGTGCGAACACTCCCTGGCACACATGCCTCGGCGGCCCCAACCTACGTACCGTTCTGCTTCGAGCTTTGATCCCCCCACTGTCCCTTGGGTGCCCTGGAGTTCCTGCGCCGCCTGCTTTATTATAATCTCAGGTGCTCTCCTGAGACTTCCGTTTGTCGTTTACATGTGCCCTACAGTTGGATTAGTACTTATAATAATTTAAAAAAAACGATCTATCGTCGCGACGATATCCGTGCGAAGAGAATTACGGAACGCCAACGAGGAATCTGACCACAGCTTCGAGCTCGTAACCTCGTCGAGTGACACTCCTGCAACAGGCGTGACCGCTGAAAACCGCATACCGCCGGAAACTTCAACAGGATCATCCCTCGTTTGCATAACTGCCACCTGTACGGCCAACATGGACCACACCCACAGCGTCCCGCAACATAGAATAAAGAACCAACTTATAAAGCCCAAACACACGGCTGCACGCACACATCACGACACTACAAGCGAGATGCCATACCGCTACGCTGCTACTGTTGCCGGATTAAAACTGACTACTGTCACCAAGTCTAGCAAGCGTCTCAGGAGCTGGCAACCTCGGCGAAGAGATACGAAAGAAAGACAGAAATGCCTCTAAGAAATTTTGGGAACACATAAGGCAACAGAGTAAGAAGACAGAGGTGGTTCAGCACTCACTGACCATACCAGAAGGAATAAAGGTAGAGGAGAGGAAGCTCAGGAATATATTAGGTTAACAATAGAGGCAGCATTTGCAGAGCCAGTGGGTAGCGAAGTGGAGAACAATGACAACAGCAGGACAGAATTAGAGGAGGAATACAGAAGGATGACAAGTAAGGAATGGGACAGAATTGAACACAAGGTCCCCGTGGGAACAGCGACAGGCCCTGATGGCATACCTATGAAATTGATAAGAATATTAGGCCAGAAAAGTAAATTAAAATTACGACAACTTATTGAACAAATAGTACTAGGGGGAGATGTTCCACAGGACTGGAAATCAAGCAGAATGATATTAGTTTACAAAGGTAAGGGAAGCAAGGACAACATTAAATCCTACAGGCCAATAACTATCACATCAGTCATATACAGAGTAGCAATGTAGATGGTGAAAAAGAGAATGGAGGAATGGGCAGAACGTGAAGAGAACTTGGGAGAACCGCGGAATGGATTTAGATGGAACAGAAGGCTAGATGATAATTTATTTGTTATAACACAGTGCATAGAGATAGCGACAGCCAGGCAGAAACCGCTATGGATAGCTTTCTTAGACATTAGAGCAGCCTATGATAATGTAAACCGAGAAAAGTTATGGAGCCAGTTGAGGGAATATGGTCTAGATAGAAAGATGATTGAGTTCTTACAACAACTTTATACAGATAATGAGGTAGAGATAACATGGGAGGGGGAAACTACAAAGCCAGCCAAAATAAGAAGAGGTCTCAGGCAGGGTTGTCCATTGTCGCCTCTGCTTTTTATGATTTACATGAGCCAAATAGAAAAGAGACTAGAACAGAGCACAATAGGAACTGACATAAGCTATATGCTGGAAGGGCAGAAGGTAGCTCAAGTACTAGCCGGACTGATGTATGCAGATGATATATTGTACTGCTTGCTGACACCCGAGTAGGGCTACAGGAACTAATGAGCATATGTGGAGAGGAGAGAGAAAAATTGGGACTGCAATTCAGTAGAGAGAAGTCTGGGATAATAGTATACAATGAAGAAAGGGGGGAAACATTGGAAATACAAAGCACTAAGATTGATCATGTTGAAAAATACAAGTATTTGGGCATATGGCTAAACGAGGGCAAAAAGTACTTGGAAGAACAGGAAAAAATTATGATTGAAAAAATGAAAAGGAACTCAGCTGTAATGAAACACAAGGCACTTTGGAACTATAATAGGTAGGAGGTGGTTAGGGGCGTATGAAAAGGGGTTATGGTACCTGGCCTCACATTCGGAAATTCAGTACTGTGCATGCATGGAAACGAGACAGAAAAGTGTAGGCAGGTTGGCCTTAGGAGCACACGGGAACACCCCTAATGAGGGAGTGCAGGGGGACATGGGATGGACGTCACTCGAAGGTAGAGAGGCAATAAGTAAACTAAAATTTGAACAGAGACTCCCAGCACTGGAGGAAAAAAGTTGGGCAGGAAAAGTGTACAAATATCTGTACATGAAAAGTTTGAACACAAAGTGGACACTCAGAACGAGGAAACTGAAGAATAGATACCTGCAGCCGAGGGAGGGGGTCCAACGTGGTTCTAGTGTGGGAAAGGAGGTGAAGGAGACGGAAAGAAAAATGTGGGAAGAAAGAATGCTCGGAAAGCCAGCGCTATCAATGTATAGGTCACAAAAACAGGAGATTAAGAGAGAGCTCTTATTTGATAACTCGCGGGGCAGCTCACTATTATTCGAAGCTAGGACGGGGGTTTTGAGAACGAAAACATACAGGGCTAAATTTGAAGACGTGGACCTTCGGTGCACAGCTTGCGGAGCCGAAATGGAGACCACTGAGCATATAGTGCTGAGATGCACAGACCTTCGCCCGACCCTGGCAGAGGGAACAGTGGCAGATATGGAAGGGGCATTAGGTTTTCCCGGGGAACGAGGGCAAATAGACGAGAAAAGAGTGGCAGTAACAAAGGGGAGGCTGGAGGATTGGTGGAAGAAGTCAAGGGAGAGAGAATACCATAAATCGGGGAGATAATGTTCCCTCCACTTCTTTAGATAGTTATTTTGGGGGGAGGAGGGGAGCGAAAACTAGTTTAAGGAAAAGAGGATATAAAGAAAGGAAAAAAAATTAAAATAAAATAGGAGGGGGAGCAAAAGGCTAGGTGGCGCCAGCCGCCGCCCGTTACAAAGGGTATAGCCGCCATCCATCCATCCATCCATCCAGCGGCGCTCATGTGGTTCCCGATTTCAATGCATAGGTACAGCCCTATGGACGACCGCACGCCAAGTTTCATCCTAGACGCCAGCGCTCGTTTCTCCCCTGGCGGAACGATTTCATCTCCAACGGGTGTAGGTTTCCGCCGCCGCTTCCCTTAGCGGTCGCGCCCGCGTTCAGTTCGCGCTGCGCGCGAAACGTCTCTTGTTTGCGAGGGCGCCTCTTCGTATGACCGGAAATTATTATTGTGTTGTTAACTGTCACGACAGCAATGTAAACACGAAATGGTTGATGCCACCAGTGAAATTCTGCCGATTGACAAGAAAATGGTACGAAAAAAGCAGACGACACACATGGATTACTGCGGTGCGCCGAGCGAAGTAAACAACTGGCAAACGAAGCGAGCTCGTTCATTGATCACTCCTGAGTGTATGACGGTTTTTATATGTAACCCAAATGAATTTAATAATTACTCGGTACATAATCCTTTTATTCATATAAAAACTTTTGTTCGACGAGCGCTTGTCCTGTCTTCTTTCTCGTGTTTCGTTTATGTGTGCGCTGCCGAAGAATGGAAACCACTTCTGTTGTATGCGCTAGCAGTGGCCGAAGTTCACGCGTGCCGAGAAATTGAATATGTGCACGATGCATTGAACATGACCGGAGTTCATTCCCGCTTCACCACTGCACCGATCGATCGAGTTACTGGACGATACGCGGCCCGCGTCTTGGTCGCGCCGGCATTGCTGAAGCAGGAATGATTACTAATACTTTCAACTTCCGTCTTTTGAGCACTGTTAAAAAATGGCCAAGCTGTCTACATTGCTGCTTCTATTCCATATTGTAGGGGACGCACTAGTAAAAGTTGTGTGCGCATGTCGTACTTGTGCTATGCAGCGATATATTTTGTTTATTTCCGCACAGTGTCGATGGAAGACCGTTGTCGCCATCAGAGACAACACGGATTTGTAGCAAACATATTGTGAGAAACTGCAAAAATGACTTTAGCTCGTATGTGCCGTATGTATGTGCCGCATCGTATGTGCTGACGATTTTTCCGGCGGTACATACGATGTCGTTTCCAATCACCTGCTCAGCGTCACTTACATGGTTAAGCAGACGCTGCCCTTTCGCCGCATTGCAGCCATAAAAATAATCGTCAAGCCTACCGATCTTCTTCAAGGCAAATAGAAGCGTGTACAGTCTGTTTCACACTTAGGGGAAAACTGTGAACGTATTGCATCGCGATGCGGCAAGCAATGCAGTCGTGCGGTAGCAGCAGCTCGAGCAGGCGCAGACGCTCGAGGGGCGAGTCGTGGTCTGCGTCGTCTGCTACGGCGGCGCGCGCTGGCCGCATTGTCGGGAAGCGTGCTACTGTCAGGGGGCAGCGTACGTATATTTCTGCACAGTGTGTGCTACCGTAATAAGCAGCGACAAGACGCGCCAAGATGTGCGCGCAACGTGTTCAGTCTTTGTTTGACTCGAAAGGAAAACAAAGCACTCAACAATGATAACTATGGGAGTCGAAGACGATGAAACAAACGGATACGATTAAATGAATGTTTTAGGTTCAGACAATGAGCTGGAAATGGTTTTTCTCGACAATCATTCGCTACACCAGACAGACTCTGCCCGCCGGCGGGGAATTGGACACGTCACGCTCGGAACTTCAGTTAGTATCTCGTCATGTCCCCAGCGGCAGTGATGACAGCAGTCATCCTGGAAGGCAGTGAAGTGCAGAATGACTTGATCAGGGATGTGTTCATTCGCAGCACGTCTCAGTCACTGACGATGGTGGATCGAAGCCTATCCTCGGGCGACTGATAGAGGGGACGGTGCGCCAGCGATACTTTCAACGAGCCCCAGACATTTTAAATGATGTTGGCGCCCGGGGATTGAGGCGGCCACTCCAAGAGAGTGACTGCGCGCTCTTCTAGCAGTTGTTGCACCACACGAGTAGTGTGGATCGGCGACCTATCGCGTTAGAATATGTAGTCGCCTTCCAGAAACGGGCCGTCAAGAATGTATGGAATCAGTACGTCGTCTATGACTGCCCTGCAGCGATGAACTTACCTTCAAGGCGTATCAACAACGCATAGTAAAGAATACCGGCTCATTTCACGCCGTAGCGATGAGATCGGCGCCCTGCAACTGACAGTAGAACGTTTCCCGACAATGCGGCCAGCGCGCGCCGCCGTAGCAGACGACGCCGTTCAAGATCCCGCCCCTCGAGCACCTGCGCGAGCTGCTGCCGCCGCCTGACTCAAGCGCTCGCCGCATCGCGATGCAATGCGCTGCGAGTTTCCCCCTAAATGTGAAACAGACTGTACACCGCCCTTCGAACGAAATCTCCACGCGCACATACGTAGGCACACACCGCGCGCAGCGCGAAACGTGCCAAAACACGCGCAGTGCAGGAGGCAATCAAGGCGGCACGAATGAGAGATGGGGGAGGGGTACCACCCGCTAATAGAATTTTGCTTCGCATGCGGCGCTCTCAACGCCGGCGCAGTAAAGCCCCTTGATAGTTTGAAAGTAGCGACACTCTCCTCCTCACGGCGCTTTCCTCCTCGATTCTCCTCGCCCGCCGGCTGCGCACGGCACGCTATTCCTCCTGGGCTCCCGCGGACGGGCCGCAGGATTCTATGGAGGCGTGTTATTTTGGGCCAGTTGCGCGCCCCAGTGGGGTTGAAAATTTTGAGAAATGCTAGTAACAGCATCGGTAATGCTAGAGGCAACATTTATGAGGAGGTTGGTTTTTTCCTAAAGCCGTATAAACGAGGTATACCGATGTAAAGGGAACTTTTGAGGCGAGTTCTATACTCCATACAATTTTTCTGCCGCATGATGAGATGCTTTACTTTGTGCGTCTGATCTAGTATTGCTTGTGACACATCCCCTTGTGTGTGGCTTATTAAGCAAAAGCCTTAGACCTCTGTTTCAAGGTCGTGTTGTCAGCTACAGAAAATATCACGAAAGAAGGCGGGAAGCGAACCAAAGCATGTGCACCCGTGTATAAGACATGATTATTGATTAGCAAAGTTATGATTGATTAGTGATTGGATTAAGATGATATCGGGTGTATTAAGGAGGATTAAGGTGTATTAAAGTCGATGAAAGTGGATTAGGGTGAATTAAGATGCATTAGGAAATATTAAGGTGTATAAAGGAGGACTAGGTTGGATTAGGGTGAATTAGGAGGGATTAAGGTACTTTAGAGGGGATTAAGGCCGATTAAGGTGGATAAAGGATCATTCTTATCGCAGTAGGCTTTAAAAGGCTTTCACCCTCGCGTCTCTTGGGCGATAAATAAGAACACCTGGCACACTTTTTTCTTGCCTGTGCGCGTATGTGCACCGCAGTTATTATATTCAGCATGCCTTTAATTAGTCGCGAGTGCATCGACTGTCCATGTCTTTGTCTTCACAATGTGAAAGTTATAGCTTTTTTGCTGTGGTCTGTAAACTGAATAGGACGATTGCGGAATTTCAGTGCGAAAAGGCGGTGCCAGCAACCACTCATTGACTACAGTAGTAGAAGCCGAGGAAAAGCATCTACAGAATATTCTTTAGGGGTCGCCGTCAAGGAAGCGTTAAGAAATACTCGGTATATCTATGGGAGAAGACATTCTATATCTTTAGGCAAAAGAAACGGCTTTGGATAACGTATTTTAATAGTTCACACCGAAATTTTGTTACATTATGTAGTAGCATATTTAAATTTGTGATTTGAATTAGGCATCACAAAACATTTATAGCAACGAAAATCAAACAGCATTGTCAGCAGAATGTTTTATTTTTATGTACACGCACTAACGTTGGTTGACAAGATACACGTAACCGAGAACATAAAATAGAATATTCGGCATCAACAATAATAGTATTGAATATAATATTCAACATCAGAATCAATGCTAGTGTAGAATTATGCGAAAAGGAGACGCTCAAGAGAACACAGCAGTGGTAACATATCATGAGAATCCAACAAACAAAGACGCGAAGGACAACATAGGGGAAATTACTAGTACTTACCGATTGAATTAAACAAATGATAAATTAATGCCAATGAAAGTGCATGAAAAAAGAACTTGCCGCAGGTGGGGAATGATCCCTCGTCTTCGCATTACGCGTGCGTGTTCGCGTTTTTGCGTCCCACTTCGCGTAATGCGAAGACATGGGATCGTTGCCCACCTGCGGCAAGTTGCTTCTTCATCCACTTTCGTTGTCATTATTTTTCATTTCTTTAATTCAATTGGTAAGTACAAGTAATTTCCCCTATGTTGTCCTTGGCGTCTTCGTTTTTTTTTGGCTTCTCATTGTATGATTATTAAAAATCGGGCCCCTTGGTTAACCCCCTTTCTTCTCGTTCAACAGTGGTAACAGTATGTCATGACACAAACGTATACATTGTTTTACACATGATATAGCATTTTCAGTCCGGCCGAAAGTTGGTGGACAATGTGGTCTCGCAAATAGCGGCTCTGTTGCAATGAAAACGACACTGCAGGTGAAGGACATAGCACGTTTTGTTTTGAGCGGAGCCGCTATTTGCAAAGAAAATGCAATGCGCGGATGCTCAGGAGGTTCGTGTCACATGAGGCGCGCATGCACAATAATGTCTCCATAGCCGGATAAATAAATAAAGCTCCACAGCCGGATACAGCTTAAGGACGAAGCGGCAAACACTCCTCAAAGCATGCCTTCCAACCAACGGTATCGACCGCTTGTCATGACGTCGTAGTTAATCCCCTATAGCGTGACATCGCAGGTTGGGTAGGGCTTCTGCAGTAGGGGCTTCTGCGAAATGGTATGAACGGCCACATCATTGCAATTGGTCGTTGCCATTTACTGAATTGAAGGAGGACCTCTGGGTTCGTTTTTGAGTTTTATCTGACTGCAGTAAATGAAAAGCGCAAGTTGTATTTAGAAAACAACAGCATATGCGCCGTGAACAATGGTGAGCATGGCTTCACATGCAACACAAAAAGCTACCTTAACTCGTACCAGTGGCGTAGCGTCTATGACATTTATCTGCCAAGGCTTCTACGAATGCCTAGGTAAAGTATAAAACTTAATAGCAGCAGCAGCAGTCCCTTTACAATTGCATAGGCGCTCACCACCACCTTACTTGATGGTGGACACTGCGGCACGCATGCCAATACTTTTGCTGGCACATTTTGAGCTTTCAGCCAAAGAAAATCTTTTTGAAGCTTCGGCTTTCACAAGAATCTCCATACGTACTCGGCAAAATATTTGAACAATATTAGGAATCACGTTGTGACATGAAGGAAAGCATGTTTGCGCGCCAATGCTACGAGTAACGCTTTCCTGCACCTCTGCCACATTTACCGAATTTAGCATTAGCGCTTCTTTGTTATTGCGAAAGTAGCTCTCAGCTATTTTGATTACCTCAATCACTCCTTGTGATGGAGTAGTCAGAGACTGGCGGTGTTGAGAAAAATTTTTCAATTGTATCAATTTCACAGGCGTGCCGTCTTCAACCAGCGAACTGTGACAGTCTTTACACTGTATTCGCTTTATCACCCTCGAAACTACGTAGCCTGCGAGGTATGCTATCGACTCCTCTACTTCAGGACTTAAATCTAGAAGGTCTTCTGGAGCTTGAATGTTGTCTGTCTTGAGTTTTGCCTCACTTGTGTCCCGCAAATGTATTAACAAATAGCCTTCCTCCTCAGAATAGCTGCCATGCTTGCTGGGCTTGAGGAATTGCGCTAGCGTTGCACTTCTCAAGCTGCACTTAAATTCATAGAGTCGCGGTACAGGGTTTTTCGCCCGCAGAGTGGAGAAGAAATTTTCGAGGCCATCTTGGCTTAATCTGCTTAGCAATACGTACTGGAAGTTATACTTGCTGAGAAGTACATGTTGGACTTCTAGGGCTGTTCTTGTAGCTAGAATGACGCCTGTTTGTACAGGCTTCCAAACAGCTTTGTTTTCACTGCCAATAAGAATGTTTGAGAACAATTCAGCTGTCGCATTCAAGAATGCAACACTGTCTTGATGAGCTTTCTCAAACGCATAGCTGAAAGCGAGGTTCGTTGTTCGTGACGTCATGAGGCGAAACCACCTAAATACGGTTTCAACGAACCATGCAGTAGTGCGGGCATTTGTTGAAATTTTTTTCTTCTGCTCAAGCAGACGCAAACCAGAAGCCGTGTCGTTATGAAAAAGCGAAAAAGCGGGGCCTACTTTCATTTTATCATAATGATTTGGATCAAGAACAGAAGCGTTCAAGTGCGGCGCAAGCTTTATATCATCCTTCTCGTCATGCCTCACAAGGGCCTTTATATACTCGATGTTCACGCAGTTTGTCGGCAAATCATGTTTCTTTACAATTTCTTGGGGAAGGTAGATGAGCTGACCTTTAGTCAAATGATTCCTTAGATTTTTGAGCAAGTGAGGTACGTCGGCCATGAACCAAAGCTTTCTCTGTGGGTCACAGGGGTGAGGGCAACTGGTTCGCGGCCTGCTGTGCTTTCCAACGGTAATTCCGAAGAGCTTCCAAAGTGCCTGATTTGCACTGCCCATGTCAGATACAACAACATGAATATTGAGGCCGATAGACTCGCATGAGGTAATTAGGTCGACTACTTGAGCTTTCAAGCTGGCAGCGTGGATCGAGTTGCCCGTCAGGTGATACCCGATGGTTTGCTTCCATCTAGTGGAAAGACCTCCGAGCATGAGTACCAAACCGTGTGTTGCCAAGCAATCGTCAGGCTGCGAACCATCAGATAAAGGCAATGTGGGTGCCCCCAAGACTTCACGGCACGAATGGTCATATACGAGACCCGATGTGATTTGCATCTCGTCTAACAGCAGAACTGCATGGCGTTCCTCTGGCTTCATGAGACTGACCTGCAGAATGCAAATCAATATTAGGAATGACTTAACGTAAACTCACAATAGTGTTAATGGACCGCGTAGCATACAGATCGAAAACGCGTAGGATAGACCAGTCAACTAAATAAAGCAGAAGCACAGCAAAATATGTGGATATACATACTTCACATATTAGCTGCGTACTGGCGAAAAGAAAGGTAAAGAGTGTCGCGCATCTTAGCTTTATAGGTTAGCCAGGCAAAGAGATCTGACACTAGGCAAGCTCACAATGTAGCAGACGTGGGAAATATTAACTATATACCTTTATCTTGAGGGGTTCCAAAATATCAGTAAGCAGTCCGGGTCGAAACTTTGCATGCTCGATGTGCCGTTGCAGGGTGCGTTCTGAGGGCAATGGGTAACCATATTCCCTGAGGAGATTGTAGCCCTGTGTCCCGCATGCCAGCCTCAGCCTCAGTGACATGACAAGTGTGTTAGCTTCCCACCGCGATCCCTGAGCTGACAACCGCTCTAGTGACGACATCTGATCGTCACTGAAAAGATGTCTGATTTTTTTCTTCAGCTGTGCCTTTTCTGCTTCGCTGTTCAAGTATCTTTTTTTTGCGGCTTGTAATTTCCTCTTAGAATCCTCTTGATCACGCTCCAATGCAGCTATGCGCTCCAAGAGTGCCTGGCGGGATGCTGAAAAAAGAAAGGTTTTAGTGCCTGCAATGTATGTGTACTTTAAGCACACACTGAAGCATTAAAAGCATTGCGTGCAGGGCTTGCAGAGAGGAACGGAAAGCCCTCTCTCTGCGACGTAGTATACAAGAAAGTTGGGGTGTGCGAACAATGCCGTTTCTAAACCGAATCGCATACAAATAGTGTAGCTATAGACCGCATGGAATAGAAATAGAATATTTGTGTGATTATTCGCTACTTGTGCAAATATTCATACAGAACGAATATTCATGCGAAAGAGGGAAGCGCTAGCGGCGAGTCATTAAATTATCGCTGTAGCTGTCGAACGACGCAATACGGATGTCCGCATACGGGACGCCCAACTCGAAATATGTATATTAACTCTTACCTTCATGTAATACGCATAGGAAAATTGCAATTTGCTACTGGTGATGACAACCTACAAACTAAGGCCAAATTCCATTTGGTGAGAGGAACGAGAATTTGAGTCATGGCTTCCGTATTAAGTATACCAGCAGGGTTTGCTGAACGTGGCTGACTCTTTAGCTGAAACCTGACGTGTCGCACTATCTTGAAGGCCATAAATGAACATTGTGAATGAGATCAGACATAAGGACAGGGTTGCGGCATTTAACCCGCCTTTCTGCCCGATCGTGGCAGTATGCTGTGCGGCGCCGAAGTGGGCTTCTGTTTTTTTTTTTTTTTTTTTTTTTATCAGTACTCGGGAAAACTGGACAACGCACTATTCTCACTTCGAGGTATTTATTCGAACCCTATTCGAAAATTTGAGAACGAATTTCATTTGTTTCGAATAATTTCATTCATTATTTAATTCGCTTACCCAATCGAATACAAGCATATTCGATTCGACATTCGAAAATTTCGAATATTCGCACACCCCTAGGTCTTGTGGCCGCAGGGACTGATTTGAAGACCACAGTGCCATTGGCTACCACAACATAATGAATAAAAGGTGCCCTTTACCATTGGCCAAAACCGGCTCATGGCAAGCAACAGGTAGGTCACGGCAGTCTTGAGATGGTGCTGATGGAGGAATTAGAATTACTGCATGAGCACACGGCCGCTCACTGACTTCGTGTGTACTTAAAGAAACAATAGCTTACAGGAGGGTTCACTTGGAGAAGCGGCAGGCCCTATTAACGGAGCATTGTTGTTTTCGAGCAAGCACGCAGTGGCCGCAGGCGCTGTGTAAAAGATCGTAAAGCCGTAGGATGCGACAACAAAATGAATAAAAGGTGCCATTTACCATTGATAACATTTGGTTCGTCGCCGCACGCACCAGGTAGGTCACGGCAGTCTTGAGATGGTGCTGATACAGGAAGGTAATTATTGCATGAGTGTACGGCCGCATGCTAAATTCGTGTGTGAAAAGAGAAAATGGCTTACAGCAGGGTTCGCTCGGAGAAGTGGCGGGCCTTATTGCAGGCACATTGTAGTTTGCGGCAAAACCTGCCGTGGCGACACGCCCTGCATAAAGGGTCATAGTGTCCTTGGTTGGGTCGTTAAACCACCGAAAACATTATTGCTGAAATTATTAGTGGTCGGACAAGCAGCAAGCAGCAGTAATCACTTACTGCTGTTAGTTCGAGGTTCGTGCCTCTCTCGAGGTGGCTTCCTGTGCTTCACGACAGGTCGGTGGGAGAAAATTGTTGGAACTGCGTTGGGCTTCAGCTTTTTTTTCCCGAATCTTTGTAATATGCGCGGCTCAAATTGGTCTTCAGTGAAATGTAGCTAGAACAATTAGCAAAGAGTTAGTCACTCAGGCAGGATGAGTAAAACGTCTTCATACATTTATAATAATACGTTGCACTGCTAAACATAATGGCCTGCAGAATATTATCTGCATTACTACATCATTTCCACAATCACGATTGATTGCTCAACCTTCATAATCAAAACGCATTGATGGAATGATTTCGGCTCATGTTAAATCCATGAAAAAAATTTTACCACCGAACAAAACCTCAGAAATGAGGTTTTACAACATTCGCTATTGAAGCCAAGATTCCCGGCCTCCGCCTAGATGTCGATATCAATAGCAAGCGTGTGCGATCACGTGAACACCCTCTGCAAATTGCCTGTATCCGTGAGAAAACCAAATAATAATTGTCGCCCACTCATGCGTGCATGGAAGCGCAGTTTAATGAAAATGCCAACAATCAAAGGTGTCCCTAGCTGTCGCCCAAAAGACGCGAAAGCGTTGTAAAGCCTACTATAATACACCTTAATCCCATTCCATCAACCCTAATCTACTCTAATCCACGCTAATCGGCCTTAATCCTCCATAAATGCGAATTCGCTTAATCCACCCTAATCCCCCTTAATCCGCATATTCCTAGTTAATCCTCGCGCACGCCCCTCAATCCACCCTAATCCCCTTAATCCATCCTAATCGGTCTTAATCCTCCATAAACTTCAATTCACCGTAATCCAGCCTAGTCGGCCTTAATCCTCCTTAATCTACATAATCATCATTAATCCTAGTTCATGTTCCTTAATCCACCCTAGTCCCCCTTAATCCATCCTAATCGGTCTTGATACTCCATGAACCCTATATAAGTCACCTTAATCGACCCTAATCCACTTTAATGCTGCTTCATCCAGCTTAATCCAACTTAATACTCCCAATCTACCTTAATACACCCTAATCCACTTAAACCTACCCTAGTCGGTCTTAATCCTCCTTTATCAACCCTAATTAACCGTATTCCACCCTAATCTACCTTAAACCTCCTTCATCTACCTTAATACTCCCTAATCCTTGTACGTCCACCCTAATCCACCCTAATCGGTCTTAATACCGTTTCATCAACCCTTTACGTTAATCCACCATATTCGGCCCTAGTCCCCCTAATCCACCTTAATCCCTGATAGTCACCTTAATCCATCCTAATCGGTCTTAATACTCAATGAACCCTAATTCACCTTAATCCACCCTAATCCACCTTAATGATCCTTCATCCAGCTTAATACTCCCAATCCACCTTCATACACCCTAATCCACCTACATCGCCCACTTTAGGCTACCTTAGCCACCTTAAGCTACCCTATACAGTCTTAATCCTCTTTTATCAACCCTAATCCACCACAATCCGCCTTAATCCTCCTTCATCAATCTTAACCCTTATTCATGCACCTTAATCCAACTTAATAGTCCCAATCTACATTAATACACTCTAATCCACCTCTATCAACCCTAATCCAGCTCCATGGTCCCTAATCCTGCTGAACCTACACTAATCCACCCTAATCGGCCTTAATCCTCCATTATCCACTCTAATTCACCTTAATCCACCTTCATCGACCTTAATATTCCTTCATCCACCTTAATCATCCCTAATCCTTGTTCGTGCGCCCTAATTGGTATTAATACGTTTTCATCAACCCTTCACCTTAATCCATCATAATCCGCCTTAATCCTCCTCCACCTACCTTAATCTTTATTCATGCATCTTAATCCTTCTTAATGCACAGTAATCCACCTTAATCTTCTTTAATACACTCCAATCAACCTTAATCCTCCCTAATCCACGTTATTTCAATCACTAATGATTCATTAATTGGGTAACCATTCCCTTATACAGGGGTGGACATGCTTTGGGACTCCATGGCCTTCCTTGGGCCACATGATACTTCTAGTTTACAACGCGACCTTAAAACAGAGATCTAAAGGCTTTCGCCTTAAAACTTAAAAAAAAAAACGCAATGTGTACTAGCCAACGCTCATCACCTGCAATACCACGGGTATACTTGCCACTAATTTTTTCATGGTGCAAAGCAGAATCTATAATGGTGCACTTCCGACTGAATAACAACAGTAGGCGACGTGCGAGGTGATGCAGCCGCCCCAGAATATTAAGCATACTGAGGACAACCGCATTTTTATGCAAAGTACGAATTGCCGCAACAAAAACGCTGGTGAGCAGGCCGGAAGAATTACTAGATGCATTACGATATGCTTTGCTACGAGCAATAAGAGAGACGCCTCACCTCGCAAACAACGCTGTTCTTTGTCGGAACAAAGTTCTTTCGGCCAATGTTATGTAGCCACTGCTTCTTGCGCAAGCCGTCACGCTTTCCTTGCGGTATCACAAAAACGGCATAACCATCTTCAGGCTTCTTGCTGCAGTTATATGCGCAACAGGAAGGCATAGCGCTAGCACATACAGCAAGAAACACAGCTTTCAACGTTCGCTACGCCGAGCTAAAGCGCCGAGCTAGCCGTGCTCAGGAGGAAAATGGCGCGAACGAAAAAGTAAAACACAAGCAAAACTCAAGATCCGCGCGTTTCCAAGGGCAACGGCAGGGAGACCAATCGTCGTGCAGGAAAACGGGGGCAAAACTGGTTGCCGCGGGGGGGACGCGCAAGGGGCGAGGAGGAGGCGAGGAGGTCGCGCGGCGGCGGCAGAGTTCAAAGAGTGTCGTTACTTTCAAATGATCAAGGGACTTTACGGCGCAGCAGCGCCGCTCTCGGTGCCGTTCTTGTCTATGGACAGGGTGGTCCTGAGTCCTGATTGTACCGCTCATTTAAAGCAAACAACCGCATTTCCAAAAGTAAGTCCTGGAACCATTACCCCTTTCCACATACCTCGGAGGACCTCGTACCTATTGTATCCCCATAGCGCTCTGTGCTTCATTATGGCTGCATTTCTCTTCCCTTTGACTGTTATGGACTGTTATGGTTACCACGCCGCGAGCAGCAGCGCCACGTTCCCCCTGGTGGCATCGGTGCGCAAGGGGGTCATGAGCGCCCGAAGGAAAGCGCCGCCGGTATTGACACCTCCCCTTCTAGCCACCCTACTATGGGTAGCTTGTCCTCTAGAGTCAGTATAGTAACTCTATGACTTTTCCGGCCCAGCTTTTCCTCTAGAGTTGGTCTACTATCTCTATGACTCTATGCTCCAGGCACCCTATCCCATAGAGTTTCTAAATAAATACCTAGAGGGACATGTGGCGCTAGTGTCTACGGGGGTTCTCATGAGCGCTGCCTCAACCTACATGGGAATGATGGGAAGTACAGGCTTCGGATTGACTTCGATCTTTAGACTAGTGACGTTTGCTTGTGGCGCAGTAAACAAAGCTATACTCAAATATTATCGCGTAAAATCTAATTTTATTTCTGTAGTATGTTATAATGTACAAGACGCTACATAAACTTTGTATGACTTTGAGATGGAAGCATGGTTTACTATGGTTTGTCACCAGGACCCACCAGGGTATGCATACTTGTGCGATTCTGTTCCTGATTTAACCACAAAGAATAATTATTTATTTATTTTTGCAACAGCAATAACAATCGTGCATGTACTTATATAAAAATGCTCATCAAGTATTTATGGAAATAAAAATGCTGTATTGTGAGAAAGTGTTGCGCCCTTGAGTGGAATGCTACAAGTGTCGTCTGCTACGAGGCCTGCTCGCTGCAAACGCGAGACTTTTCTCGCAGACGACAGGCACTTGCTAACTCTCTCTCGCTCTTTCGAAAGGCTGCGTCGGCTGTCACGATTGCTGAACGTCTTCACATACTTTTAAGCACATCTGCTGCAGTGCTACCTAGGACGCTAGTGGCCTCCTACAAATATGCTTCATCATATTGTATATTGACGTACCGCTTCCGAAGCGTTATGGCGTGGCTTTGCACTTACCCATTTTGCAACACTAGACTACAGCCAGGAAGCAGCAACATTTCCTACCACAAGTAAGTTTGTGTTCTTAAAGACCTAAAACACGCATTTCAATGAGCACATAAACGAGGAATGCATAATGAAGCCCTCAATAAAATTTGATTGTCAAGCCACTAGAAGTACAACTGTATATGTCTTGTATCAGTAGTGCCTTCTTTTTCATATTCTGAAGTTTCATAAAGCACGTAACGGTACAGTGCCAACCTAACACACTTAACAAACCAAGGTCCAAACGCTCAAAACATGTTCTTTCAACGTTTACGATGCCGTCGCTTTGTCGTCAGGGCTTCGACGCCACACCGCGACACAAACATCGTCCCAGTCGCTGGCCCAGCGCGCTCTCGCCACTTCGAGCAACATAACAAAGGCAGAGAGCTTTGCGTTGCACTGTCCCACTGCAGGTTACAGCAAGTGCGCTTGAAGCTAAACCAAAACTGCCAAAAAAAATACTTGTAGACTAGTTCGCCAGTCAATAGAACGCCAATCCGAAGCCTGTACTTCCCATCATTCCCATGATGGTTGAACGATCGCAGCGCCAGATTTCCCTCTAGGTATACTAATATGAAACTCTATGCCCTATCCCAAGCCCTATCCTGAGTTCGCTCGCAGCGCCCTCAACCAACTTCAGCCTACTGGACAATACGTGGAGCAGAGCGCCGTGCGATCTACTAAGACGTGTTGAACACCTTCCGGCGGAAGTCTTGAGTGGAATTTTCAAACTTTGAAGCCCTTGAGCGGGATCCGCGTGCGCAAGGATTGGTCAGTGCACGTCGTCCATTGCTCTTTGCTTTGTGCGTAGCCGAAGTTCTTTATTCTATGGTGTTGCGTTGTACTCGTCGCGTAGTGCATGCAGTGGACTTGCGGGGACAGCAAACGTTCGTGCTCTCTGCTTTACCCGTGTATAGTGGTATATGCGTTGTTTACTTTCCGTGTTTGACATACGTGCGGACACGAAAGTGTTTCATGTTTACGGCCCAGTAATCGGGGCATGATCTGCTGCGAAGTTGGTGCGCTCGGCCGCAGGACAAGACGTTTTAAAGAAGTGAAATCTCGCAGGAGGACAGTGTCAGAAGTCGATGATACAGCTGTTGCCTTCGTCCTCGTGTGCACGGTATGGTGATGGTGGGCAGTAAGTACGGGCTCCACGAGCTTTAAACTTTCTTACATCTTTGCTCGCTTGACAGCTCCGTGCGAACACATTTGCTGAACATGATCGCTGTGCGTGTTCATTTCGCTTTTACGGAAACTTACGGAAACACCTTTTTTGCTAACAGTGACAGCTTTGTAAACGTTTGTCGGCGTTTGTGGCCGCGTTGCCGGTAATTGAACTGCGCTGCATGATAGAAAAGAACAAAAAAAAAAAAGAACTCCATAATTTCGTAAGGGATGAACACAATATTCAACGTGCCATGTTCAAGTTTCTGCCAACATGTATTGGCGATAACTTGGAGGAGGTTACTTCTAGTCACTAGAATGAGGTCCAGTGAATAGCTTTGGATGACTAGCGTAAGGTGTTTGCCAGGTCTAGTTAGATTGTCTCTGGCATTACCTTGTACATACTTATATGTACTTCATTCACTTACGAGAATCGCTTTTTAAATGCGGTTACCGACATAACACCAACAGTGAATATTACGCTCGCAGCGGACACATTGTGATAGATGCATGGAACGTCTGCCTCAAACAGAATTCTCATTCAGCAGAAACAGGAGAATTCGCAAGAGGGCAATGTGCAGTCCACGTTTTCTGAACTCTCCACCTCGTGGCATTAATTCAGCTAGTCTTTATTGTCAGTGCTCTGGGAAAATACACAAGACAGGGTATACATATGTCATTGAGTTATAAACGTATCAAAAAACATATTTCTCTCGCGTGGAAGCAGATATGGACCATGACAATACATGTCGGGGCCAAGAAAAATCCAGGTGTGATATCTTTCGTACACTGCTGGTAGGATATTTAAAATTAAACATCCTGTGGACGTCCACTTTATCTCCAAAGTGGTACGTTGGCATTGGGACAGGATTTGTGTTGTGCTGCAGACAAACCGTTTTCTGTTGACTGGCTACTAAATGCTTGACTGAAAGATCAAGCCTTGTACAGTAATGATGAGGCTTTCATATCATCCAGTGCCACTATGGTAGAACTGGCAGCGAATTTTGCAATGTTTTGCCTCACATTCGTACACTTGTCAAATAGAAACATGGTACTGGCCACCCGCAAGTTGTCTGTATCAACCGAACTTTGCCTCGAGTGGATCGGTCTGAACTTTTCCGAGAAGCACATAGCGCATCTTAAGTTCCTCAAGGCAGTAGCGAGAGAATTCCATAAGCCCACAGAACGTAAGACGCAAGGCACTAACCACTTCACGAGGGAAAATGTCATTGTCAAAACGTAGTGCAATCCATATGTCTAGCCAGTCCGCAAACTTCTCAAGAAATTGGATTCTTTCGTCATTTTCTATTGCTTTCACTGGCTCTTGAAAAGGCTCACGTTTTTGGAAGCCCTTCGAAGGAATTTTGACATTTATCACTGACCACCAGCGAACGATAATGTTGGTAAAGTTTGCAGTTTCTGCTGCTCTGTCAGTGTCATTGGCATGCGCCAGAAGCCCTTCCGCAGTAAATTGATTGAATACTTGAAGTGCAATCTTCACATTTTGCCATTCTAGCTTTGATGGATTCAAAGCTTTTGAGGTTAACTGGTGGCCATACTTAAGCAAGCACCCTTCTTCGAGTTTGTGTAGTCTGTGCAGTTCTTGAAACGAAGCCCACATGATATGACCACTGTAAACTGTATAACTAGCGATCTCAAACTTAGGGTAATGGAAATTGCTAGCATGATTTTTTTGGTTGGTCCAATTATTTTGCTCACATTTCAAGAGTTGGACTGTGTCAACAGTGTAAAACAGGGGTCTCGTCGGGTCACAGGGATGTGGATATACAAACTGCAGCTTTGGAGGACTGCAAAAGTCTTTCTATTGATAGCATTGTTGTCAGTAACAGTACATACTACTTTGTACCCGTGCGACTCGAAACCAGTCACGACTTTTAGGGTGGCATTAAGCAACATAGCAGCATCTATGGTTTTAACAGGAAAGAAGTGAACAATTTCTTTAAAAGATGAAACCAAACTTTGTACCATAAAAACATGGGTCGTTGTGGCAGCGTTGGACGAGTTAAAGGCAGCTCCACAAACATTGCCACCCTTGTAATTAAAGAAGGGTTTCAAGTGAATTTCATCAAGCATCACAAAGTCAGTATGCGCTCGTGAGGCTGGAGACACTTCATACGCTTCTTCATGTAACACAAAAAAATTTCATCCGTCTCTCCTTGCCGTGACAGCTCACATGATGCACAAAGCTTTCTGATGGTTGCAGGGTAAGGGAGTGCAATAACACCTGCATGTCGCAGGACTTTGTAAGCATGTTCTGATATTGTAAAGAGAAGACAAGCAATAACCATCAAATGTGAGGAGTATCTGGGCATTTTCATTGTGACTGTTTCCAGCTGTTCTTTCAGCGCATTAAGGTCACTTCAAGTTCCACTGGTAGCTGCTGTTTCAAAACCTGGATCAGGGTGTCGACAGCTTTTACCACATCCTCGGGAATAATAGAGTGTGTTTCAAAACTCTACAAATTCTCTAGAATTTCTAGGATGCATCCGATATCCTGAACTTTGCTGGGGACAGGATAGTCATTTACTTTGGTAAGTTTGACCTTTTGGTGGCATACAGTTATGTCCATACTGTCACTGATCACAACAGAAGCTTCAATGCTTGGCATGGTGCTTCCGGTTAGTAACAGGGACATTACACTCGACGAAGTATGCAGTACTGGCTACTTCTCTGGCAATGAGGATCCTTGCAGACATGCCTTCTGCTTTGTTAATGTCTGGAACTGATACCTGCCAACTTCCGTTCTATAGGACGACAATGAATCTGCCAATGCCTTTGCAAGGTGGGAGGACTGCAGTTGCTGCAGTCGATCTTGTGGCTCCTCTCTTGTTTTGTAACACTGTGGTGGGGATAAGTATGATGGGCAGTCCTTGAATATTGAAGGCACAGGACTAGGGTCCACTCATGGTACCGGCAAATTGGTCGTGATAACCTTTCCAGTCCTTTGGTTATGATAGACAGACTTCTTTATAATAAAGCTCTCATGTAAGTGCAGCGCACAGACCTGCAAAAAAAAAAAAAAAAAGAAATGGGGTCTGTATCACAAAACGATGTCATAGTGTCTCCGAAAGGATAGTACTCATATTATGTATATGTGCTCAAGGTAGTTTTTTCTAGTACTGGCAGATTAGATTCTTTCAAGATGCAAGTACAGGCAGAGTGAACACTTTTCACAGGAAACACATGTGCTCTTCAGTTAGTGTGCGCTAAAAGATCAAAAAGGCATGCTTCTATTCACAATTCTTGTTGTTAAGCTTGGTAAGATCATTCCGCGAAAATTATAGCGGCTGAAGAGCACGGAAGAATGTACAACAGGCAGATTAAGCAAATTAACTATGCGAGCGAATCTAAATGTTACGGCTGCTCAATTTAACACCGAATTGGTCAAATGACGAGAGCCGAAAGCATCGCCAACGAAGCGTAGCGTCACCAACTGCATAAATCAATGGCCATGTGTCTGGTTTCAAGAAATAAAACTTTGAATCCACTTACATGACCAATTTACTTTTCCTGTCGATAGCAGAAACAGTTGGTCTGCTCAAAACCGCTGGTATCACTAGCTGGTTCATGCTCGCACGGATCATCGCACAGAAAGTAGTATTTAGTGGGCAACCTTTTTATTACGATGAATCGACAGCGTACTTGCATGAGAGAATAGATTGGAGATGGCACCGTCTACGGCGTCGTCGAACTGAAAAATAACTCCCCTACAGCTCGAGCCGCAGTGCTATTTTTTCCCAACTGCAGAAGAACGAGAGCAGACTAAGCGAAACGTTGATAGCTCTTGACTGCACTCAATGGCGAGAGCTGCCGTTACTTGGAGACGTTTTCTTTGCAAGACATCCTTCATATTTGATTATTAATCCCAAACAATTTGGCAAATATATGACATACAGCTAGTAAAAACCAACTCTGCCTGCTTTTTGCCACCTCTTTGCGAAATATGAATGCGATAATTTGCGTCGGTCAGCCATAGGAAGCATTCTAAGAGTCCCTCCAATGCCTCGGCCCTCTCAGCGATGCAATGGATTGTAGGCCTAATGCTCAACATGTACGTACTGACAATAAACTTTCCACACCATAAAAGTGCGCATGAAGGTACACAAGCTAATTAAAGCAATCCTTCCCCTTGAAGAAGCTCTAAAGCCTGGGATACACGGAGCGAAAAACCGGCGTCCAGGCGGCGAAAAACGCCCGGCGTCGAACGCTCGCCCTCGGCGTCCAAAAATTTGTCTCCCGCCGGCTATCCGGACCGATCGGAAAAACCGATGCCCGGCGATCGACGCCGGCGGAAGTGGTGGGAGTGCCTCTTGTGCTCATCAGGCGTCACGACGATCAATCTCCCACCGACTTCCGGCAGCCGCCGAATGTTTTTGCGTATTTTTCCTTTTTAGCTGGTGCCTCCGCCGAAGCGTCCGTCGCGCGGCTGGCGCGGCCACGCTGGAGGGACAGAATGTGGGTGTTTGCACTTGTTTGGCCGCGCCGGATAACTTCCATGAAAATGTTGAAATGCTGTCTTCCCTGCGGTGCTTTTCAGGATATTAATCTTCCAACAGCAGCGAGCGAAAAAAAAAAAAAAAAGACTGCGTTGTTTAAAAGCAAGAGGTTATGTCCCGGAACCTGCGCGGCGGCCCGTCGCGTGAGCAAACCCCTTTGCCCACAACAGCGTCAAGGCGCGCGGGAGCTCGTGCGCTCGATGCTTTTTTTTCTAGCAGCAAAATAGTGTGTGCATGGTACTGCTTTTCTTATTATTGCCTTCTTATTGGGGGAGGGGTGGAGGGGGTTGCGCCCAAATGGGCTTGGGTATAGGGGACGAAACGGTTTCTCGTTCGCGGCGCCCGAAGCTTTTTTTTTTTTTCCGCTGTCGGCACACGTGCTCGTAAAGTTTGGTTTTGTGCTTCTTCGGTTAGAAATCACCCTGCTCTAGTACAACCAAAAGTCCCTTCTGCTCGAATGCCTCGAGGAAAAAGAGGGACGACACATTGCAGTTAGAAGCCGACCATGCCTGGTCTCCGGCTGTTTGCATCTGTGTGGGTCCAGGCGGCGCACGCAATGCCTGGGGCACCGAGAACGAGAGCCGGTGACATGCCCATTTCACACCAAATATCGATAATTCTATCCTCTCCGGCTGCAGTACTAAACGCTTGTTCTTGGAGGAGTCTTTAAAACAGGAACTGACACTGAAGTAAACATCAATAAGCACAATTTATTTTACGCAAAGTACACGTCGCTGTAGGAGAACCACAAGACCTTCTGCACTCCGCGGTGACCGCTCACTCAACGTAGCCAGACCCGCCAGACGGCGCAAGCCAGCCCGCTAAAATCGCTAAAATGCTTGCAGCTAAATTAAACGTGTAGAAATCGTTCGTAAGCGCCTCTATGAAACTTCTTTTGAAGTTGTTTAGTCAGTAACAATAAATAATACAATAAAAATCCTGCTTATTCTTTTTTTGTTATCCTGAAACACGTTCGTAAAGTCTGGCAACAATGCGGCGCGCGCGCGGCGGCGTCCGCCCGTTTGTCGCTGCATGTAAGCCAAGCCAGCGAACCACCGGCGTCGTCCCGCCGCGTCTATTTCTACCGCGCAGTGTTCGCCGTGAAAGAACGCTCCATGTATCCCGGGCTTAACTTAGTACTCCTTGTGTGGTACGGCACACAGCCGCTTGTTTCGCTGGGCGTCATCCTTCAGAAATGAGAACACTTGAATTTTCGTATCTTCATCTTAGTTTGCCTGGCATTTTGGCATGCAGCACTTGTACGGCATGCTGATAGCTGCACTTCATGGCTTAAGCTCCACCACGCACATTGACCATGTGCAGAAACGCACACCCAGTACAGAAATACAAAACCATGCCAGAACGATACATGCAACATTGGGCTGGTTGCTGCTGGTCCAGTGCGGGCACTGCAGCGCCGACTACGGGGCTCGCTTGGTTCGCTCTCTCGTGCGTGCCTACCCAGTACCTCCACCTTCCGGAGGCGATCGCTTACCGGATGTGACACTGCTCACGTGACATGTGGCAGCGTGCAGGCCTGAAGTCCTTTAGGAGGTGTTGGGGTAGCAGAGAGACCCTGACTTTCGGTAGCTTCCCGGGCTTGCTGGATGGCCCCAAAGTTGGTCTTGGATGATGATGATGAAGCAACATCTACTGGGCCCGAAATAAATCGTTGTTGCACGCAGGCACCAGATGGGGTGGTTCCCTAGTTACGGGACCCATATGTTTCCAGCAGCTCCTGGCCCCTGTCCGTCAGTGCGAGCTGAATCGGTAAGGCGGGGCTGGATAACAAGGTCTCCCATCGCTCAAGGGGTTGGGGATTGGGGGTGTTGGTGGGAAAGGGAGGAGGGGAGGTCTTGAGTTCTGTGCACTCTGCCAAGACGTGCAGCAGGGTGCCCTTTTCTCTTCTGCAGAAAGGACAGAGCATATCGTATTCCGCAGTGTACATGCGGTTCATCAATACGGGATGCGCAAGCGATCCCGCCTGCGCTCGATGCAGGATCGTCTGTTGTTGCCTGGTGAGTTTGGGGTGCGGTTCTGGCAGTCTGCACCTTTCCTCTCGGTGCATCCGGGTAATGTCCCGAAAGCTGGTAACCGGGTGCGGTAGCTCTTCCGGCTCGTGCTCGGCCCGGATTGACATTTCTGGGGCATGGTAGTCGGCGATGGTGTTGCCTGCTACCTGCGAGTGAGCCGGGACCCACACGAGCTCTATGGCTCTTCCCGGAGGCTTGTGCTTGGCTAGAACGGCTCGGGTCGCGGAGGAGATTACCCCCCTGCGGAAGCTTCTGTAGGCTGTCTTAGAGTTGGTGACTACGGTGTTCACGCTCGGCTGTGCGAGTGCAAGGGCCAGGGCCGCTTCTTCGGCAACTGTGGGGTCTGTTGTCTTCAGGGACGCGCTTACGATCAGCCTGTCTTTTGATGTAACCACCACCGCTGCACGGTCACTGTGTTTTCGGAGCGAGGCGTCCGCGTAGAGCACCCTGGGGTTCTCTTCCAGCTTCCGGGCTAGGGCTTTGGCTCGAGCGGTGCGCCTCTCGTCGTCCTTGCCCGGCGTCATGTTCCGGGGAAGGGGTTTTGTCTGAATGATTGTTTTCCAGTCTTCCGGAAGGGCCGTCTTAATGGGTACTGGCTCGATCTGCCATCCTATCTTGCGTAGGACGGCTCGTCCGTGTTCCGTGTGACTGAGCCGGATTCTCTGATTAGAGAGGTGGGCTTCGATGAGCTCCTCCACTGTGTTGTGGGCGCCCATGTCTAGCAGTTTTTGCGTGGACGAGTATATGGGCATGCTCAGTGCTTGTTTCGTTGCCTTACGAAGCATCGTGTTTAGGGTGTCCCTATTCGCCTTCGTCAGCTGGAGATACGGGGCGGAGTAGGCAACCCGCGACACGACGAACGCGCGTACCAGGCACATGGCATCGTCCTCTTTAAGGCCTCGGTTTCTGTTGGATACCCTCCGAATCATACCAAGTATCTGTTCATTTGTAGTCTTGATCTTTGTGATGGTGGCCTGTGCCTTTCCGTCGCTCTGAAGTAGTAGGCCGAGAATCCTAATCTGCTGTGTTGGCTTGATGGTCGTTCCGGCGATCGTGATAATTACGTTCGGCGGCAGCTCCTTCTTGGATTTTCCCGGTTGTATCATGAGCAGCTTTGATTTCTGGAGATCTGAACTAGTCAATGTAGCTCTCCACCACAACCCTATTTCATCCGGGGTACTGAAATTTTCCTTTGAACTATTTCGCAATCCCAGAGTATATGCTCTAGGGTGGCTCCTCTATCGTCACATAATTTACACATGGCGTCAAAGTATATTTCTGGAAACATGTGGTTAAGATATACCAGGTTCGTGTAAGTTATGGGCCCGCTCGCGCGAAACTCTTTAGTTCGGTCTTATTCTGATATTCAGGCTCAATAGAATATTATTGGAGGCTTAATCTTCCCTAGCCAATCGGAAAGTCCAGTCTTATTTAGGTTACAATAAGACAAGATTCAGATTTAAGTCTGGACTTAGAGGCTCACGTTTGTGCAAGCAAGCCCTTGTTTGAAGGCACCTCTTGTCAGTCACCTGAGACCTGTTAAATTTTGGGCTAGGAGGTGGATATACACACCTCAACTTTCTTTTGTGTGGCACAAAAGAACGACCAGCAGAAACTAAGCAATTTTTTGAAGTGTTCAGGTGACAAAAGAACCTTTTAGCATGCCGTGAGCCACAATACAAGTCAGCCATGTCAGCCCGCTAGCTGCAGTACCCGTGTGACAGTATTATAGAGCCATGGAAGGCAATTCTAGAAGAAACGATCAGACGCTTTAAGTGCTCCACTGATGGGACAGAGTACAATGCTGTCAGCGATATTAATAGAGAGTTTTAGGATTGGGGGCCCAAGAAAATTGTGGGCCGTAAGTGCACATGCAGAGAACCCAAGCCAGTCTCCACATTAACACAAGACCCAAAAATAGAAAACTAGCATGGACCCCCAAGCCGGCTTGGGTCATCCTCACGAGTGACAAGAAATCACAAGATAGCCAGGAGAGCCACATGAGCCGCAGCCATCCAAAGCCGTTATCTCTCAGGTGTGATAAGCATGACTGCTCCGAAAGCTTCTTACGCACACTCGCACTACACTGCAGAAGATGACATTTGCATCGTGCGTGAAGTGCTGGCAGTGAACGCTTTTTAAGACGTTAAGCTGTGGCTGCTGGTTGCATAAAATGTTATAGAGGGAACAAAGAAGACCTACCAAGAACAGACTCACCCTCAAGGGTCCAAGGGATACGTCAAGGAGAGGGAGTACAAGGAGATACAAATTCGTACACAGAATAGCGGCAGCATCCCCATCGTTAAACAAATTAGGGTCCTGTGACTCAACATTGAGTCGAAGGGAACTAAAGGCAAAACTCTTAGAAAGCTCATTACCAAGGTCACTAATGCCATTAGGCTGATCAGGAGAATCACAAACAAGTATCAGGGAATGAAGGAGGCGAGCATTGTTAGGCTCATTCACTCTTTTGCTATAAGCCACGTCATTTACGTAGCTGTGTACCTTAACTGGTAAAAGGCAGAAAAGGACAAAATCAATACGCTCATAAGGAAAGCTTTTAAGCAGGTCATAGGCTTGCCAAAAGCACCAGTACAGAGATATTAATGCAGTTGGGCATGCATAACACCTCATAAGAATTGACTGAAGCTCAGCAGATTGCTTAGCTAGAAAGGCTAGCCAGCACCCGGACTGGCAGAAGTATACTCGATAAATTATGAATAAACCATAACCAAGGGCCATACCATAACCAGCAAGGACCGAAGGTTGCATTGGCCAGAGATATCAGGAGCAGGACTAAAATCCCAAATTTATCCAAAAATATGCACCCCGAATTCAGTCATGGCAGAAGAACGAGCAGAGCTAATGCTCTGCTCAAACACTATGGCAATGATGAGGAAGCGCTATTTGTGGATGCCGCGGAATATTAAAATCACCAAGCATTTACAGCAGCAGCAATTAATACAAAGCAAGAAAGCGTACACACATACTCAATAAAACCAGAGGTTGCGGAGGAGGTTGCCATTACTCTGGCTATAGCTTCTCCCAAATATAGACACATTATTAGCAACTCTCAATTGGCTATATGAAATTATGCCAGAGGATGGATATCAGTCGAAGCTGCAAGAATCCTAAACAGTAAAGCCAAACTCGCATCATCTGAGGAATTTTATGACAAGGAAATCATCTGGTTCCCAGCCCATACAGACTGCGAACCCACTGCCAACCCCAACCTTAACGAGTCTGCCCATCGTGTTGCGCGAGGACTCATTAACCGTACCTGATTAGGTGGTGGCTCTGGCCGAGGAGGAAATGGAATGGATGGATAGGGATACACTTTTCTCATTCAGTGACATTACCCAATTCTAAGGAGGCTTGAGCTCAGCAATGTCTAGAAGGAGGTTGGTTATGGTGTCGTGTATGTGAATGAAGCTCCAAATGTTGTCAATGTTTTGTAGCACATTCATGAGTGTAGGAACTGACACGGCAGCATCTGTGGTGTCATTGTCCGATTTGGCAGTTGTGTTGCCTTCTGGCAATGCCTCCTCGAAGGCATCATCCAATAACTCCTCGCCACACATTTATTTATTTATTTATTTATTTGTAAAATACCTTACAAGGCCCCTACATGGGGATTGAGTAAGGGGGGCATACAATCAAGTACATACAATCTAGTAACAACAATAATAAAAAAAACAGCAGCCAAGTGAACAGCCTAAGAGTCAGAGAAACAGCTACATAAAGCTGCATATGAGTACAATAAAAAGGAACTATATAAGTTTGTAACAAACGTATAACAGTGCAAGAAAAAGGTAGAAAAAATAACACAGAACAGTGAGTGTGATATTAATGGTTAACAAGGGTTAAGTGAGTTCAGTGAGTGCTTGAATTTTTCGCGGTCCGTTTCCGCAACTATGTTGTTGGGAAGGTTGTTCCAAAGCCGAATGGCATGTGGGATTGCAGACCAGTTAACAGCAACATTGTCACTGGAGTCAACATACTCCACAAATGCTGAGTGAAGATTTAAACCTTCAAAGCTTGCATTGTTGTTTGCCATGAAGATGCAGTGCATTCAGGTTGTGGCATGCATAAGCAGACGATGCACAGTCTTGCTTGGAGCCACTGTACTTGAACACATCTGGATTGGGCTCTGGGATCGTGATCCAAGAACTGTCGATGTAGTGCACAGTGTAGTGTCATTGTAGGGAATGCTAAGGGGCCAATGTGGTGCGCGATCATACATAAGTTTGAATGGAAAGATCCCAGTAATGTTATGCGCCACATCGCAAAATGCCAACAAGCGAGGCACGTAGTTGACTCAGTTTCTTCTGTGAACACCAATTACATGACACAGCATGCCCTTAAAGCCTTTGTTCCAGCATTCCTTGGTAATGGGCGTCTTGCACTGGAGTTTGAGGTATAGTAGCGGCGCCTGTTGGCGGCTCGGGAAATTACATCTGGGTCGTACCAGCTTGGGTCGTATTGAGCCCTGGCTGTGGCGAAGCACGTTTCTAGGCCGAGTTTTGCGTCCATTCACACTTTTTTCAGCCCTGTTGCGAGTGCGAAAAGGCTCGCCACTTCTCACAGACCATGCCGACCACGCTGCGAGCTCGCCGCAGCCTATAGTTTAACAAAAACGGACTGCTGGGAGCAGAAGGAATTGGTGACGCCGATCCGGAGAGACCTAGCCCAGCCTCGAAAAGCCGTCACCGTCATTACTTCTGCGTCGTGGGCTGCCATGAACTAGAAGGCCTGAATCCCAACATCAGATTCTACCGTTTTCCTTCAAGGCCTCACGAAGTGGAGCGTCGGGCGCGCTGCATAGCTGCAGTTCGTCGCGCTGAGTAAGCGAAACTTCGCGCCATGCTGACTGCTTCGCCTGTCTTGAAGCTTGCTTGATTATCTGCGTTCTAAATTTCAGTCTTTTGCACCTACAGTCCCGGCAGCAGACCGACATAGCAGCAGGCATGGCTGGTAATTCACGATTCGAGACCCGGCCACAGCGACAATTAACAATTCGACCGATGCGAAGTGGTGAAGTGAGGTGTGTGCAAATGACCACAAATGGCCAGGCTGAAAATAGAATCAAGAACACCTTAGACTTCTGTCAACCAAAGGACCAGGCAGGATTCTGTAAAGGCTACTCAACAATAGATCATATTCACACTATCAATCAAGGGATAGAGAAATGTGCGGAATATAACCAACCATTATATATAGCTTTCATTGATTACGAGAAAGCGTTTGATTCAGTCGAAACCTCAGCAGTCATGGAGGCATTGCAGAATCAGGGTGTAGACGAGCCGTATGTAAAAATACTGAAAGATATCTATAGCGGCTCCACAGCCACTGTAGTCCTCCATAAAGAAAGCAACAAAATCCCAATAAAGAAAGGCGTCAGGCAGGGAGATACGATCTCTCCAATGCTATTCACAGCGTGTTTACAGGACGTATTCAGAGACCTGGATTGGGAAGAATTGGGGATAAAAGTAAATGGAGAATACCTTAGTAACGTGCGCTTCGCTGATGATATTGCCTTGCTTAGTAACTCAGGGGACCAACTGCAATGCACGCTCACTGACCTGGAGAGGCAGAGCAGAAGGGTGGGACTAAAAATTAATCTGCAGAAAACTAAAGTAATGTTTAACAGTCTCGGAAGGGAACAGCAGTTTACGATAGGTAGCGAGGCACTGGAAGTGGTAAGGGAATACATCTACTTAGGACAGGTAGTGACTGCTGATCCGGATCATGAGAGTGAAATAATCAGAAGAATGAGAATGGGCTGGGGTGCGTTTGGCAGGCATTCGCAGATCATGAACAGCAGGTTGCCATTATCCCTCAAGAGAAAAGTGTATAACAGCTGTGTCCTACCAGTACTCACGTACGGGGCAGAAACCTGGTGGCTTACGAAAAGGGTTCTACTTAAATTGAGGACGACGCAACGAGCTATGGAAAGAAGAATGATAGGTGTAACGTTAAGGGATAAGAAAAGAGCAGATTGGGTGAGGGAACAAACGCGCGTTAATGACATCTTAGTTGAAATCAAGAAAAAGAAATGGGCATAGGCAGCACATGTAATGAGGAGGGAAGATAACCGATGGTCATTAATCGTTACGGACTGGATTCCGAGGGAAGGGAAGCGTAGCAGGGGGCGACAGAAAGTTAGGTGGGCAGGTGAGATAAGGAAGTTTGGAGGGTCAACATGGCCACAATTAGTACATGACCGGGGCAGTTGGAGGAATATGGGAGAGGCCTTTGCCCTGCAGTGGGCGTAACCAGGCTGATGATGATGATGGCCGGGCTGATTTGGGGACAATTCACTACCCCACTACGAGCAGCACAGCTTAGAGAGTTAAATGTGCTCATACTTGACCTCAAGCCAGCATGTTGAGGCAGCGCAGCAAGGTAGTATTGATTACAGCAGATCGGTGTTCGAGCGCTGTCATTAAAAGCTACATCAAGCGAGCAGCGCACGAGCTCGCGCTGCAGCTCGATTCGCACGTTCGTGCGAGCTCATATGCATTGCATCAGTTATTACCAGTTACTAAAAGGGACAGATGGCCGCTACGACAACGCAGGCATAACTACTTGTTTAGCGGCATGCAGTCAACAAAGATTGCGGGAGGCCTGCCGTTTCGCGGCATGTCGAAAGACCGCTGCCGTCGCGGCGCGTACGATCGTGCGCTCGAGCAGTTCGTACATTGCGGCGCGTACCGTCGTGTGCTCGAGCAGTTCCGTACACATGATATCTGCTTATCGCTGCTGTGAATTCATTTATAGCAAGCATTTCCTCGCGTTTGTGCGCCTGAATCTAGCAGCGTGCAAACCTTACCTGAAGTTCCACTTCGTACGTGACTCGCTTCACTTGCGATTGACACCGCGCTAAAACTTCGCCGCTTAATTCTTTAACGGCGTACAGGTATTCGGCACTGCATAATTTCTTGCCTTTATGCAGCGTGCCACCCCCGGAAAATATCTTCGGCGCCCGATATTTGCTGCAGGCCGTGATACAACACAACTGAAAGTGGCGGGTCCATATTGTAAACGTGCTTTCCGAAGCAGACGACCGAGCTTGGTACGACCCATTTTAGGACAGAGGGCGCTTTTTAGCACCTTTTTCGCAGCGTCCCCCGGGGCAATGCAAGAGCCCCATGTTACTTTTCAGCTGGTCAGGCATTGTGAACATTGCCTTCATACCTTATCTGTCTATGTGCTTCGTGGTTAATTTAATTTAGCAGAGAAACTGGTCCCTTAGCCATTACATATTGGCCCATGGATTCCATATCGAGCCATCAAGTTTAATAAAGCCTGACAAGTTGTCTTAACCCTATATTCAGAAATGCGCCTTAGCTTAAAGTTGTGCCTTTACTTGAGCAAGTCCAGATAAACACTCCCGACTTAAGCATGCTCAAGGCAGCCACCACATTCTATAAGCTTTCCTGCTGCCATCGTTCGTCAAGTCAAGGCCGAGCAATGACATGGTGTGTCTGGGAGTGAGGTCATTGAGTGAATGACAGTAATATACAACAGTAGCACCGACAATTTTCTGAAAGGTTAAAAAATGTGCATGCGCACAGACAGCCATTGGCAGAAAAAATAAAATAAATAATTAACAACACATGAAAATAGCCACAACCGTCCAAGCCAATCCACTGCTGATAAGCACTAGTGTTTTTTTTTTTTTTTTGCAAAATGGAGTTGGAGGGATTGACGGCAAGGTTGTGCTCGTGGAAGCTGGCATCGCATTTGACACCTGACAGAAATTCGCTTTTTTGAGCTTAGTCAGCAACTATAACAAAGTTCTGGAATGTAAGAAGACGCGTCGCATTGCTGAGTGCCAAAACTGAGGCACGAAAGAAACTTGCTGTGGAATACAACGCAAAGCATGGTGTCATGCCTCTGGACTCCAAACAACTAAAAAATTGTTGGGGAAACAAGAAGCAGAAATGGAAAGAGAAGAAATTGAAAGAGAAAAGAGAAGTTCGCAAGGCAGATAAGCAATCTTCTATTCATGATGGTACAGGGCAAACCATGATCATTGTGTACGACTTTGAAGTTGTGTTGTGAAGCTGTGTGTGTAGTGTCAACAGTATCTTGGCTTTGGCGATTTGCTGGTTCGCTGCAACTAGTGTTATTTAGCACGAAAACGACGAAATAGCAATATGCATAGGAACACTAGCGTTCATGTGTTCGTGTTATTTATGTCTCATGTGTTTTGATGTTGTCACCCTGAGTAATATTGACCTTTTTGTGCGTTTGTACTGCACCGCGCGCACGTGTGTTTTGTGTAGGGTTGAGATTTGCAGGTGGCTGAAGTGGTGCACAATACAAAGGCTTTTTGCTTAAAGCGATAGACATGACGCGCGAGCACTTTTTCGCGTGGTGCATATGCTGGAACACATGATTGGGTTCACGATGGGTGTAAGATAATGCACAAAAGGTGCAAACACAGCTTAGGTTTGCTGAATGCTAGGCACTAGGCTTGAAGTATGTTATAAAACACGTGAACTGCTCAAGCAACTTATTCTGCCTATTCTACTGTCCTGGAAAGTAACGTGTTTTGAGATGGTGCCCCAACACACTTGTATGATGACAAAGACAGCTTGTTAGTAGTTCGAAATGTTCAAGGTTTCAGTGGGGTCAGATACAGATAGGCTCCAATTCACAAAACTTCGCACTGAATCACATTTCAGAAGTCCTGTAAAGCCCTATTAGTACCATAGTAGCCTGCCTTAGTGTTTAAACATTACATGACAGTTTGCTACACATTTTATGGCGAGACTCTGAACAGCAACATCTGTGAACATCGTGTATTGCATTCACATTACAGCAATGACATTTAATGCAATACCACACAGCATTATAAACATACATTGAAAGACATTGCAGGTAACAAAAGTGACTGGTTGACAGCAGACAAGATCTTCTCTTTGTTTTTCACATAACTAGAGACAGTGTCTGCTTGGAGAAATTAAACTCCTATGTGATGTCAACTTGGGTCTGTCCTTATTCTATAAGCCTCATAATATAGCATTGCTCTCCAGCATCACCGTCAAATATATTCCACGCTTCTTCGACACATTTGGTGGGGGCAGATGAAGAGCTGGGATCATGATGTCAAAAACATGTCGGCGTTTTGCTTACTCGGTTAGTTGAGAAGGCGTAAATGAAGGGCAGCACCACGCTCAAATAGCGATGTTATGGTGTACGGCGGCTAGTGATCAAACTACAGCGTGCACTTGGCTGCATGCCTCAGCATTAATAGAGTTTTTCACACAAGTGGCTTTTTTACATTTCATCATGTGTGTGTATCTGTAGTGCCATACAGATGCTGCACAACACATTGCAGAACACGAAACCCATTACAGTAGAACCTCGTCGCAACAAATTTCACGAGACCACTGAATTTAGTTAGTTATTTTGAAATGTCATAGTAATGAAAAGCCAATATTTTCATGTCAGTTATGTAACACAATAATGAAAATTACATACCCTTGCAGCAGATGTACGTGTTGTACGTAAATTATAAATGAAAACGCTGGGCACAGTTTGACTACACTTTATTGCTTGAAGAAGCCTGTTATCTTCTGGCGAGTAGACAACAAATGTTGCGGCACGAACGCCTCCTCATCTTCAACCTTCCTGTGAACGTCATCGGGGATGTCTTTGTAGCGCCTTAGGAACGATCAGGTCTGGTGATGGGTCTAGTCGAGGTTTTGGTAGTCGCCAAGCTGCAAGAGTTTTCTAGAGGGAGCAAGCTGTGACTGTGGACATAATTTTACAATCTTGTCCCGATCCTTGAGTATTGTTGCCATTGTTGATGCTCTGATATTGCTCTCCCTGCATAGGTCAACTTTGTTTTTTCCAGCATTCAGCTGCATCAGAATGCCCACTTTTCCTTTGAACAAAAACTGGCATTGCTTCTGTTTAAAGCGGGGGCCAGGGGAATTCATGGCCAGCAAAGCAAATGCAGAACAAATTCACAGTGCCAATAACTGCTGTATCGTAGGTAGGTAAGACGGCCACACCAACCGAGTCACGCCTGCGATGTGGGGGGGGGGAGGCCCTCCGTCCAAAAGAATGACGGCTCTGATTGTCTGCAGTCGCATGCTGCTGATCCTTGACAGCACCAGCCTTTTTTATTCCTACTATGACATCATGTATTACTTCACAGACTGGCTAAAAAAAAGGAACCAAAACCAAAAACCAAAACCGACTGCACAACACAACATACACCTTCCCTTAAAAAAAATAACATCAACACTTCATAAAGACAGTCTAAGGGATTACAAAGTCACTCAGCCATGCCAGAGGTCAGCGGATTGTAGTTATAGGCTCTGACTGCTGTAGCACTCCCGTAGCACTCCTGGATGTCGATGGGGAATCTACGTGATGCTGCTCTTTGCCCACCTGCTTGACGTGTCTGTTCTGTGGTGTTGAGAAGGCCATGGTGCTCGGTTGGCATAGTTCAAGGCTTGGGAACAACAGCAATACTGGCATGCAAATCGCTATCCACAGGAGCTGTTGTTGTCAATGTTGAGCCTCCTTGACGACGCGTATAAGGCACTTTAGACAGTCTCGCAGCATTCCATGTGTTGTCTTCCAGGGTGAAAGCTTCCCTTTTTACCCACTATCTTCTGGGGTTCGCTGTAGAACTCATTGCTTTTCCTGGAAACATGACAATTTTTCACCCTCACGAAGTCACCCTTATGGAACGTTGGCACCTTTGCCCTTCTCTTTCTATCTGTATACCCCTTGCTGCTCACTTGTTTATCTCTCACCCTCTTCCGTAACTGGGCAATTTCTGGTGCCAGCTTGTAAAAAAAAAAATTCTGGGTTTGGGCATAGGCACACTATGTCCAACATGGTGCATGGAGTATCCATGCAAGAATACAGCTGGTGGAATGCCCGTTGTTGCATGTGGTGTGCTGTGATAAGCAGCCAGGTACTCCAAAACTGCGGTCATCTCAGTATGTCGATGTTCTAAAACTGCATGTTGCATGTAGTCTTTCGAGACCCTGTTCAAACGTTCCACCTGTCCGTTACTTTGGGGATGATAAATCAATGAGCAGGGGTGCTTAATTCCACACTTTCGGAGAAAATGCTCGAACAGGGCGGACTTCAGTTGTGGTCCATGATCTGTTAATATCTCATCCAGGTACCCCTCTCTGCTGAAGACTGTGCTCAAGAATCCAATTACAGCATGAGATGTCACACTTGAAACAAAGGATACCTCGGACCACTTTGAATAAAGGTCAACTAACATTATTGCAAACATGCAGCTCTCGTTAGCTCTTGTAAAAGGACCGACAATCTCCAGTGCTAGTTTTTGCCAAGCATGCTCAGGTAGCGGAATGGGTTCCAGTGGCGCTACCGTGGGTTTCGCTGACTTATCTGCTGTTTGACAGACACTGCAAGACATGATTGCCTGCTCTACTTGTTTGTCGAGTCCTGGCCACCAATACTGGGTGTGAAGCCTCTGCTTTATGCGCACAATGTGTTTTGGTGACCTTCATGCACCGATTCCACGAGTGTTGATGTCAGTGGAACTGGTATGACCAGGCGCTCATTCTGCAATAGAAGGCTGTACATAACTGCCAGCTCATCCCATACGTAGAAAAAGGGCCATAACTCAGGTTGAAGACTGCATTTCACAAGCCGCCTAGTTGTGCGTAAGTCATTACGTGCTGTAGCAGTAAGTCGGATTGAACAGCTTCCTGAAGTTGTGGCTTTGTGATGCAGGTGGAAACAAGCAGCACGACTTCTTCCTCTTGTTCTCGTACGTTTGACAGAAGCGATTGTGATAGGGCATCCACCACCTTGTTATCAATTCCACGGGGATATAGTACATCAAAATTGTAGTACAGAAGACATGCTGACCATATTGCAATAGGGGTAGGCCGGCGGCCTTTGCCCCGGGATGAGAGGAGAGTAACCAGAGCTTGATGGTCAGTTCGTAGCTCGAACTTTCTTCCCCAAAGAAAACTGTGCGAGGGTTCATACACCCCTATGCATGTAAGCGCCTCCATTTCTCCGTTTACAACAGCGTTCAAGATGCGAAAGCAATGGTGTGGAGTTCATTTTCATACCTTTGTTGTAGTGCTGCTCTCAGACCGTGGTTGGAAGCATCTGTAGACACTACCGGAAGTAGCATCTGCATGGCCTTGCCCATTGCAAATAGTTGCTTCACCACACGGAAGTTTTGAGCATCCTTGTCATCCCAGGAAAAAGAAGCTCCTTGACGAAGTAACTGGCGAAGAGGCTCTACGACGTCAGCAAAATGTGGAACGAACTTGGCATAATAGCTGACACGTCTAAGGAGTGAACGTATCTCTGTGATGTTCATGGGTGCTGCGACATGAACAACAACCCTTTGATTTCAAGGATGACAAGCCATTGTGGCTGACATATCCCAAGAATGTCAGTTCTTGCACATTGCACACTTTTCATCAAGCCGCTGAGATGCGCGGAAGAACATCATGAAGGTTCGCAGAGTGCTCAGTCGCAGATTTATCGTAGACAATGATATCTTCCATGTAGCAAAGTATGCCCCTGCAGCCCCTCAGAATTGAAGTCATCATCTTCTGAAAAGTTGTTGGTTTAGAGGCGAGGCTGAAGCACACTCGAGAGAACTGGAAAAGGCCATCATGCTTAATGAATGTTGTTAGATCAAGGCTTTCAGGTGTTAGTTCCAGTTGATAGTAAGCTGTTGCCAAGTCAATTTCTGAAAAGTGTGTTGCCCCTGCTAGCTGATGTAGTAGGTCGTAACTATGTGGAAGAGGGGATCTGTCAACGATGATAGCTTTGTTGGCCTGACGGAGGTCCACACAAAGACGAATGCTACCACTCTTCTTTTGGACCACTACCACCGGAGATATACATTTGGAAACATCCACTTTCTCCTGCTTGCTCGAGCTGCTGTACTTCCACAGAAACTTGTTCCTGAAGGGCCAAAGGAAGTCAACATAGCTTTGTAGCCACTGGAGTCGCATCCAGCTTGCGGTTGATGTGATGAGCAGTCTTTTACTAGGCCCGTCTCGTCTGAGAACAAGTGGCTGAATTTCTTGCGAAATTACATAGGTGGAAGATCAGAAGCGACACTTTTCATTTGCAGGCATTTCAACTCAGCCCCATGTATATGTAAGTCCAGGCTGCTGATGGTGTCCAATCCAAGCACTACAGTTCCCTGCTGTACAACATACAAGAGTATAGGGACAGTGTGCTGCTTGTAAGCAACGGCAGTGAGAAAACAGCCCTTCACCATGATCTTGCTGTTTGTGTAATCTAATAAAGCAATAGCAGATGGTAGCAACACCTTCATAATTTGAAACTGCTTCACATCAATGGCCTCTATTATTATGGATCAACACGCACATGCATCGTACAAATTCAGGCAGTCACAAAACGCACAAAAAACATAGGTGAATGACACATTCCAAAGTCGATACTTTTTTCCACAAAAGCCACCTCTCTGCAAGATAGCAACAAGGAGGGCGCTCTCATGCACTGATTGCGACTACTTTTTGGATTTGGCATGCTTAAGTGACCTCTCCCTTGCCATCCGCAGCTCCCCCACCAATAACTTGGGTGTCTTCTCCAAAAGGATGGCAAGAGCAACCTTGGCAGTGAGCACGCAAGCATGGAATCTGATAAGAATACACTGTGCACTGTATAAAACATGCAACATAAAACATACAGTGGTCCAAATAGTGTGTCTCGGCTTATGTAAACTGTGCAAAAGTAATGTTTAACAGTCTCGGAAGAGAACAACAGTTTACAATACATCTACTTAGAGCAGGTAGTGACCGCGGATCTGGATCATGAGATTGAAATAATCAGAAGAATAAGAATGGGCTGGGGCGCGTTTGGCAGGCATTCTCAGATCATGAACAGCAGGTTGCCATTATCCCTCAAGAGAAAAGTGTATAACAGTTCTGTCTTACCAGTACTCACCTACGGGGCAGAAACCCGGAGGCTTACGAAAAGAGTTCTACTTAAATTGAGGACGATGCAACGAGCTATGGAAAGAAGAATGATGGGTGTAACGTTAAGGGATAAGAAGAGAGCAGATTGGGTGAGGGAACAAATGCGAGTTAATGACATCTTAGTAGAAATCAAGAAAAAGAAATGGGCATGGCCATGGTATGTAATGAGGAGGGTAGATAATCAATGGTCATTGAGGGTTACGGACTGAGAGCATAGCAAGGGGCGGCAGAAAGGTGGGCAGATGAGATTAAGAAGTTTGCAGGGACAACATGGCCACAATTAGCCCATGACCGAGGTAGTTGGAGAAGTATGGGAGAGGCCTTTGCCCTGCATTGGGCTTCACCTGGCTGATGATGATGATTAAATTTTTTAGCAGATGTGAACACCTTGCAAATCATATCGCCAGGTTATCTGTAGCACAGCTTCGCCTTGCAGGCTACAGCTGCAGAGCAAAATGTTTTTACAACACATGCCACTCAGGCCTTGACTTTAAGGACCTCTTGAGGCACTAGTGCTGCTGCTCATCTTTTAATATGTCATCACTTCTTAACGGAACCTTTATGATCATAGGCTAAATCATTACTCATTTTCATTCTTTTAATACTCCTGCATATATCCTAAGCAATTTACAGCGAATTGTTTTTAGGCCCTTGTACAGTTGCTGTACATCCACCATTTGCAACTCACTGTCTACTCTATTCCTAATTTGAGAAACTATCGCCACATGTCATGGCACTTTTTGGCCATACCTGGCCCTTGCGCCAATAAAAATTCATATAATGACTGTTGCACACCTGACCTCAGTTGGAACGGTGCAACTCCTTGGTGTGTGCAGTGATTTGTGTCTAGCATGGCCAGTCGACATTTTGACGTTCTATTATCTTTCTGTGAATTCCATCTCTCCAGGATGCTGTGGTGTGCCTCCCAGTGTGCCTCCCAGTGTGCCTCCCAGTGCGGTTCCAGTGTGGGGGTGTCAAGTGACGTGGTAATGTGTTGTGTGTACAGTATACGTTTATGTTCTTTAGCAGAGATGTGACCCAATGATCAATGTCGTGTATTGGGGTGTCTGGGAGTTCTCCGGGCGCGGAACGGATTGCGTCCCAGTTAATAAGATTGTGGGTGAGGAGTCAAAGGCTGTGTTGTGTGGGAGCTACTTGGATAGCGATAATGCTATGGTCGCTTCCACGCGTATGTTGCTTACGGGACCACAAGAGTCCTTTGAGGCAATGGCTGAGAGTAAGGTCCGGACTAGTGTCTGTGGTTACACTATTGCCTATTAGGGTTGGTGTGTAAAAGTTATGTGTAGAGAGGTGCAGGTCTTGGATGGTAGTCCAAAGCCTGCAACCCCGTGCTGTTGTGTACTGTTAGCCCCGGTCTGTGTGCTGAGAGCTAAGGTCGCCCCTTGTGAGCAGGGGATTTTGGTCTGCGATGCGATGAATTTTCTGGAGTAGCGCATCGAGAGTGGTTATGGTCTGGCGGGGGTGGGGGGGGAGGTATATGTTGGCAATATAGATCGAAAGTGTGTTATGTTTCGTGGGCATGAATTTGATGACACACGGTGTGGACGAGGTGATTGTGTATTCATGGTAGATAATAGTGCTATGTATCAGTCTGGACACCCGAGGGTGTCGGTGTTGTTGCTGGGAAGTTTGGCTTGGTGTTGTGTCCTGTAACAAAAGGAGCTCAGGTATGGCAGGGAGGGTAGGTGTTAAGAGTATCAGCGGCGCGTGCTTGCCCCCAATGCCGCTGCACTTCCACTGGATTAGTGATAGATGGGTAAAATTATCCCGACCCACCATATTGGAGTGTGGGTGGGGCGAAGATAGATTCTCATGGTGAAAGTGAGATAGGAGGAGTAGGTGGGTCTGGGATGGAGGTAGGGAACCCCTCCAGGGCCGTAGCCAGGGGGGTGGGGCTTATGGCTCCAGCCACCCCCCCCCCCCTTCCAGAAATTTTTTTCGTGCTGTCATGCTACGCCAACCAAAACAATCCCCTGCACCGGAAATCATTCTGGATTTTGTCTAGAATGTCTATTTCATGCTCAAAAAGACATTTCAGCACGAACATTGCGAACTCGGGCCGGATTTCGTGGCAACACCCATACACTGGGAGTTGCATAACGCAAGGAGCCCTATCCGAGCACAAAGTTTCAAGGGCGTTTTGATGGTGAGCAGGCTTGTCACGGCATCTCACGGAGGCCCCGCAATCTACGGAGCGCATGGATTTCAATTCCTAAACTTTGTGGGTAGAAAGCTCCCATAAAATTTTGATGTGAAAGCTGCACTGACATTTCCAAAGTCATGCTTTAGATTTTAAATTCTGGATCTTTGTGGGTTTAATACAAACATTTGACGCCAAAGGTGCATTGACTTTTCTAAAGTCGTACATCGAACCTTACGAGACAAGCCAAATCAACACACTCTTAGACAAGTTGACAAAGCACGAAATGCCTGATGAGAGGAAGCATTGTGGTGGTTCATTTGTGTCATCATGTCACAGAAAAGAATGTCAACATGTCTGTTATCTGCGCCAAAGTATCTATGTCACGAAACTAAAGCCAGCAAAGGTAACTATGTTCTTATTTATTTTTTTACTTTGACATTTATTCGCAAGCACATTGAGCCTCTTCAATTTTCTTGTTCTCGCTACCCGCGAGCTGCCAGAGCCAGCCGGAGTGCAAGCATTTTTTTTGTGTTGCCCTGACCACTGCACGGCGCACTTTGGTGCACGTTCATTTTTTTCTGACCAAGTGGATTCTTGCCTGGCAGAGTTTTGGACGCTTTCCGGCTAGCATACGAGAAAAAGAAACGGTGGTCACTCGCCGCCATCGCTGTGGGGTCTTGATGGATTGCAATGCGTTCACTTGAGTGCAACTCCTCCGGAAAGTCTTATTTCACTGGTGTAGTATACCTACCAGTGTGCGTATGGTTCTGTGTGGACAAAGCGTCTCACGTTTTCTTCGATATTCCTTTGGTAGACACGTCATAGGTGCCCAAAATAGGTGTTCGATTGTGGCCACCATGCTTTCCCTTGCATTTTTTTTTTCACATCGGTGCCCCGCCCCACAAAAGAAAAAAATATTGCAGCGCAGCGAATTGTCGCATGGTGAAACTTCAATTTTGTTGCTTATTCTTTTGCGGAGAGTAATGGCCCACAGGATGCTTCAGTTGCCGGATACTCATTATATTATTGATAGCAAATATATGGACACTCCAGGCGCATTCCTGCCGTTGCCCTCATGTTCCGTACAAAGTCCTATGCGATAACATCGTGACCGCGCGCTGACTATGGTGGCTCAGTCTTGTGTGTGCAAGGGAGCAAAGCGGGGAGGAAGCGTGCCGCCTTCTCATCACATCAGGGCGAGTAGAGCGGAGGGTGCCTTAGGATTCTGTGATCTGTGATTGTGCAAAATGTTTATTTGCCTTGTTTGATGCATTATACACAATGACTTTTTCTTAGATACGTATATTTATGGGAAACTTATACGTATATTTAAATATTTTGTTGCAAGGTTTTGTGTATACATGCAGTAAACTTTGTTTCCAGTGAGACTTTCTTGCCCTTTATCAAGCTGTATCTTTGCATTTCTAATGCTCGAGGGCGAGTCAAATGAAAGTGAGCCTACCCACCCCGTGCAATAATGGTTCGGTTTATTATCTGTGAGGACTGCGCGCAGCACACAGGCATCTCTCATTTACAAAAGTGACATGCAGGTGTGAGGATAAATGTTCTTTAATGCTCTCTTACACTGGGTTGAACATGGTTGTGTAACAAAATGGATGCTCCAAAACATGAACAGAGTGGTGTTGTCAGTTTTATAACAGGTGAAGGTATTTTCCAAAAAGAAATTAATCACCGTATGGCTGTTGTGTAAGTTAATTTCCTTTCCCTTTGTCCTCTGGTAGCTTCAGCGCTAGTCAAGGAGGGAAGGTGTTGAAGGTCCGAAGTCGGCGCCCCTCGATTCGAGTGCACGGTGGCAGTGCGAAGGAAGAGCCGTTGTCCGACGAAGTGACGTTTTATCCAAACGCCGAGGCGTCTGTCCGAGTCCAAGCCTGAAGCTCCGCTCTTCTCCCACGCAACCAAACATGACTTTTAAGCCCTCAGTTGTACAAAGGAGTCACAAACCAGCCAATCACACATGCGAGTTGACATCATTGTAACCAATAGCACAACCACCTCCGTGCCGCACACGGCATTGGCGGAAACAGTGGCACTCTTTACAACACGCCAGGGGATAGGATTTTTCAAAGACACGTGCCACCTCCCTCTCCCCTACGTTGGGCTGCGAGTATCGGCCCCTGATGTCTTCCTCTTTTAACCTGCAAGCGGCCGCCATGCAAGCTGCCGAGAATGTTTCCATGAAATCACTGATTATTGACTGCATATCCGCCGGACAGCGGGCTACCCTGCCAGTACTGAGAAAGCTATCTCCCATGCAGCTGTGTGCCGGTTCGCTTGAAATCCAAACACCATAATTGGGACCTGATGGCGATCGCACACAAAAGCATCCATCGGCCGTAGCCGGCTAAGTGGTTTAAAGCTACCGCCATTTTCACGGGCATTCTTAGAAAGTGCACGCGGATGCCAAACATCAAACCGGCTGGGCAGCGTCGCGTCGCCCAATTTCCGTGACCGAGACGGTCAACGCGACATTTTGGAAGCGCATGGGCATTAGCGGTGGCGGTGACCTCAAGCACCCCCCAACTTTCATCTTCACGCTCGTCTCCCCGAACACTCCCCTTCAGCTCGGGCCGTCTACCCTTTTGTTCCGAGCGAGGGTGCAGATCTAGTGCCTTTTCTACGGTGCAGCTACTAATCCGTTTTCTCTTCACGCGTGAGTGTTGCCCGCGTCCCCTCTTCGCGGAACCCACATGCGTGCCTCATTTCCGGTTATTGGCCGATGCAGCAGGTGTGAGCTCGTCCTGCGCTTTGCTGTAGTCGCCTAAACTGGGCCACAATATAACGGCAAGGTCAAGTCCCTTCTCTCTCTCCTTTATCTTCTAATGAGGTGTTTGCCCCACTCTTAGTTTTAGTCACCTGGCGCTCACTGCTCGATGGTTCCCCAAATGCGCGCTGCACGGCGTTAGCGTTACGAGTAAAGCATAGAGTCACCTGTTCTTGCTCTCTCATCGGAGACTACTGGTCAGGTACTAATTCCTTCGCTTTAAAGTCTATACCGCAATCACATTCCTTAGGTTCCTTCAGCAGCTCTTCCCAGCTGTGATGAAGGCATTCTTAATCTCCCAGAGTGAGTAAAACTGCCGCGCTGGTAGTTAACTGATCAGTTACTGCGCAAAGCAATGGTACATGCTGAGCAGTGCTCCCCGACGAGCACGGAAGACCGAGAGGCACATACATTAGGTGTGCGGTGACGCCCTGTCCAAAAGCACTAGTTAGCTTTATTCTGCTGCTGCTCTGACACAAAATCTCAGCCGATACCTCATTCGCACTTATCACCGTGATATCTGCACCTGAATCAATGCGCGCGATGCAGGGTTTGTCTCCCACTAAAATATCTATTCTCGGGTCACCCGTCAGTTGGTTGTTTCCAAAGGCGGTGTGTCGCGGGGGTGTGACAACGCTCGCAACTGATGTCTCATTCTGGGGAGCTACACGCAAAACTTCCGCTTTCATGGCAGTAGTGTTATGTGAAGAGTCACAATCTCTTAAATTGACCCCGTTGTCCACATCCAAAACACACGACAGAATTAGGGCTAAAGCTCGGCCTAGCGGCTTGTTTAGCTTGCGGCCTATAATTTTCATTTCCTGTTGCCGTACCGCGATAATTGCCTTGCCTGCTAATGTGCAGACTTTCTTCGAAATTTGCGGCTAACTCTGCTATGTCTTTGGCTTTCAACCAGCCCTTTACTTCCTGCTGGATGACCAGTGAGCGGAGATCATTTGGCATTAACTGCTTTAGCCTGTCAGCTATCAGTAATTCCTGCAGACTATCAAACGACAGCACCTCTCTACTTCTGAGGTAGTACATGAACATTGTCTCCAGGCGTCCCGCAACTTGGCTCCAAGACTCGTTTGCTTCCCTCTTCGAGAAACATTCTGCGGTACTCACTTGGAGTCATCCGCAGTTCCTTCAACACTCTAGATTTTAGGTCTGAGTAACGCATTACACCAGCCTCCGATTGATTGGCAACGAATGTTCGCATCTTCTCATTTAAAAATGGTACTATAATAGTGCCCTGTATTTCCTCAGGTACACTCAATGCCGCAAAAAGAGCGTCCACGTTCTTGAACCAGGCGGGAATCATTGGCTCATTAGTGGGCATGGGTGCAAGGACTGCTTTAAACTCTTTCGCGTATCGTGCCATTCCGGTGTGCTGATTCCTGTTCTCCGGTTCCTCTGACGAGGCACGCGACGACCTTATCTTCTCCAGCTCTAGCTTGAGCCTTAACGCCTCTATCTCAAGCATCAATTCACGGCTTCGATGTGATTCGTTGACACTGTCACCTTCCATCGCGTTTCCATTTGAATCTGCCATCTCCCAGAGTGTGCCTGAACGCAAGTGCATTCAGTGAACGGGACCTCGAGAGAGCACAAAATGAGCCTCACCTTGTCATGATGCGTCGCCCGGTGCTGCTGCCAGCTGCGTCAGTCTTGTCTCCCAGGCTAGTCGTGACGTAGTTCTCCAGTGCTCCAAATGCTCCACCGGATCACCCTTGGCGTTGCCTTGCTCAGTCGCGTCGACTTTCCTTGCCGCCTTGCTCCTGATGCAGAACACCACAGCACCTCCTTTGTTGCTCAACGAAGTTGTTCGGGTCTGCCCTCGTTCCTTGACCCGCAGCAGCTTTCGTCCCGCTCAGCTCCTGTCTCGCAAATGTTGTCTGGCAGGCTCATACGGGATGCCAGTACTGCTTCTCACAGCGTACCAGCAGGTCCAAGTTGCAGCGAGCGTCCAGTCAGCTTCGCCAGACTTAAGCACCTTCCTCGCTGCGGGCTGTCCGATCCTGTCGACTGCGCCAGTTAATTTCCTTTCCCTTTTTCCTCTGGTAGCTTCAGCGCTAGTCAAGGAGGGAAGGTGTTGAAGGTCCGAAGTCGGCGCCCCTCGATTCGAGTGCACGGTGGCAGTGCGAAGGAAGAGCCGTTGTCCGACGAAGTGACGTTTTATCCAAACGCCGAGGCGTCTGTCCGAGTCCAAGCCTGAAGCTCCGCTCTTCTCCCACGCAACCAAACATGACTTTTAAGCCCTCAGTTGTACAAAGGAGTCACAAACCAGCCAATCACACATGCGAGTTGACATCATTGTAACCAATAGCACAACCACCTCCGTGCCGCACACGGCATTGGCGGAAACAGTGGCACTCTTTACAACATGCCAGGGGATAGGATTTTTCAAAGACACGTGCCACCTCCCTCTCCCCTACGTTGGGCTGCGAGTATCGGCCCCTGATGTCTTCCTCTTTTCACCTGCAAGCGGCCGCCATGCAAGCTGCCGAGAATGTTTCCATGAAATCACTGATTATTGACTGCATATCCGCCGGACAGCGGGCTACCCTGCCAGTACTGAGAAAGCTATCTCCCATGCAGCTGTGTGCCGGTTCGCTTGAAATCCAAACACCATAATTGGGACCTGATGGCGATCGCACACAAAAGCATCCATCGGCCGTAGCCGGCTAAGTGGTTTAAAGCTACCGCCATTTTCACGGGCATTCTTAGAAGGTGCACGCGGATGCCAAACATCAAACCGGCTGGGCAGCGTCGCGTCGCCCAATTTCCGTGACCGAGACGGTCAACGCGACATTTTGGAAGCGCATGGGCATTAGCGGTGGCGGTGACCTCAAGCACCCCCCAACTTTCATCTTCACGCTCGTCTCCCCGAACACTCCCCTTCAGCTCGGGCCGTCTACCCTTTTGTTCCGAGCGAGGGTGCAGATCTAGTGCCTTTTCTACGGTGCAGCTACTAATCCGTTTTCTCTTCACGCGTGAGTGTTGCCCGCGTCCCCTCTTCGCGGAACCCACATGCGTGCCTCATTTCCGGTCATTGGCCGATGCAGCAGGTGTGAGCTCGTCCTGCGCTTTGCTGTAGTCGCCTAAACTGGGCCACAATATAACGGCAAGGTCAAGTCCCTAATCTCAAACTGACTGTCTACATTGAACATTGCATTTCATTGGCCACTGTGAAGCGTTGGAGGAAACCGTTCAAAGAACGTGACTTGCAAAGACAATTCAAGACCGGGCCAAAGCCACTGTGCAATCACCCCAAAACAATTGCAGAAAAGGTTGATGAGCTGATTAGACAAGAACGGTGGATAAGCGTCGATGAATAGGCAGAGCGTGTGAACATCAGTCACGGTTCGGTTCACACCATAATTCATGAATAATTCGGTTATCAGCTCTTGTGTGCGCAATGGATGCCCAAGGTTTTGAACCACTTCCAGAAGACAGAGAGGCTCGGCGCTGCCTTGACACATCTGATCCGGTATCACAATGAGGGGGACGACTTCTTGTCTGCAATTGTGACTGGGGACGAATCATGGTGCCACCACGAGCCTGAAACACGACGGCAAAGCTTACAGAGGAAACATTAGAATTCACCATGCCCAAAGAAAGCAAAGGCCGTCATTTCCACTAGAAAGGTGTGGTTGACTTTTTTTTTTTTGGTCGTAAGAGGCCATTACTGATCGAATTTGCTAAGCCTGGAGAGACTATCAATCGTTTCTGATATTGTGAAACACCGGATGAAGAACAAACGACGTGGGAAATTGACGAATGGGGTCATCTTGCTCCATGACAATGCCCGTCCCCATGACGCTGATGTGATTTTGACAAAACTGGCAAAGTTCAAGTGGGAAATGCTGCAACGTTCGTCATGCATCCCAAACCTGTCGCCTTGCGACTTACGCATTTTGTAGCAACTGAAGAAACAGCTCAAGGGAACCAGATTCGTGTACGACAATGACTTGAATATGTCGGACTTTTTGAAGCAGCAACTCAAGGAGTTTTATGAGATAGGAATCACGCGACTCGTTAGTCAGTGGCACAAATATCTAAAGGCTCATGGAGACTACCTTTAAATAAAGTACCCCGTTTGTCATATATTCGCATTTGCTCACTTTCATTTGTCTTGCCCTCGTATATTTTACAGACCTCCTGCTTTTTGTATGTGCTCTGTTGCGACTATAACAACGGTGCAATCACTCACATTACACGATCGGTGACAGCTGCTCCTACGCAATACATTGGAACAAAGAACAGCATCATTGAAGTTTTTCCCTGGCCGTTGCACATTTACGAAAATAAATATTTGTCCTCAACTTGTTAATTTCATGGCCTTTACATTTTTCATATCAGCAGCATGCACTGCTTTGCTGGTTTCGAACTGATACTAGTTCTAACGTTCGTGTGATAATTTCTTTGCTCCTTAAATAGACAAAATACATGGAAGCATTGATATCAGTTATTTTGGCCACAACTTATGGGACATACGAGTATGTTGTATGAAAAAAAATACACATTTTACTTGTCTTGACAGTGCGTAGCATTTAAGAATTCGTTCGCAGCATCTTTGGCAAGGGCAATGCTGTTACAGTCGAACCTGGCTATATCGAACTCTCAAAAAAACGCTGATCAGTTCGATATAGAGCATAATTCGATATAAGCCTGCTGAATAATTGGATGTCATAAAAGCACATACTGAAGTGACCACATACTCCCAAGAAGATCAACTGAGCAAAGAATGTTTATGACGGGTATCGCGTGCAATATATAGCACACAGCAAGAAAGAGGGGAAGGGACAAATAGAGAGTAAGGGAAGAAAGTGATTACAGCAGGTGCGCCCAGCTTCATGGGCACGTGCGGTGCCATGACAATACAACAGTCTCCTCTTCTCTTAGGGAGAGAACCTGTCAGGGGGACGTCTCGAACGGGTCGACCTTTGTAGTTCCAGGGTTGTGGTCTCATGCGTTGTATTCGCACTAGCAGTCTTGTCGACGGCGCTGTTGCCTCTGTCTGAGAGACGCGGCTGCACTTGCTCCGAGTCCTGCACCACCACACGCGGTTGCACTTGGTCCAAGTGTCGTCGCATTAGTTCACCCTCCGGTCCCTAGGCAGTCACCATACGAGACCCCTCTGTTGGTTGGACATGTGCTTGAGTCCATGGGTCTCCGAGGCAACCGTAGTTTCGCACCCAAATTGGTTTATCCTTCTGCAAGAAATCATTGGCAAAAGGGTAACTGTAATGCTCTGTGTCTGATGGCAACAAGTTATCTAATCGGGAGCGTAGCTCACGCCCCATCAGCAGCATAGCCGGCGTTTTTCTGCCCGACAGCGGCGTTCGTCGGTAGTTGTGCAAGATCCTGGCCAGCCGCGTTTGCATTGATCCTTGCCTGTTTTTCTGCAGGCTTTGTTTTATGGTACGCACCGCTCATTCCGCCAACCCATTCGATTGAGGGTGATATGGTGCAGTGCGCATGTGCTTTATTCCATTCACAGTAGTGAGTCTGGAATTCCCGGCTTGCAAACTGCGGCCCGTTATCTGTGCCGATTGTGCACGGCAACCCAAAAGTGCCAAAGAGGGTGCGCAGGGCATCTACGGTCATCCCACTTGTGGAAGTTCGCAAAGGCACAGCTTCCATCCACTTACTGTGGGAATCGACCACAATTAATAGCATGTAGCCATCCACCGGACCTGCAAAATCAATGTGCACACGAGACCACGGCTGCCTGGTTTCCGGCCACAGGACTGGTACCTGGCATGGAGGCATCGGTGCAGCTTGAACACATAAGTGGCACGTCTTACCGAGCTGCTCAATCTGTTTATCAATGCCGGGATACCAAAGCAGCGAGCGAGCTAGTCTCTTCATCGCGGTGATTCCTTGATGTGTTTCATGAATCAGCTGCAACACTGCGTTCCTGGCTGCTTTAGGCACGACGACACGGTGGCCCCAGAACACCAGGCCTTCTCTCACAGTTAGCTCGTCACTCCGGACTAGGTACGGTTTCAGAGTGACTTGCTTCGCGTCTAAATGCCGGTCCCGGAGCATCCTGTCAAGTGAAGTGCCGAAGTTGCAGGTATACGCCAATTGCCGAATGGCTACAAGAAAATCTCTGACTGGCTCTCCTGGCATCTGGTTGCGTGAGAAAAATTTGTAGGATTGGGCTATTTCATTCGGGCTGGGCGAAAAATGCTTCTGCAGTATGTCGAGTGCTTCATTGCACGACAGCTCGTTCACCTTTGTTGGCGCGCAGCGTCCACTAACGACGGCTACCGTGTGAGTGCTCAGCCCTGCTACGAGCAATGCTCGCTCCTTCTTTTCTTCCGTGATGCCGTTGCCTTCGAAGAAAGCTTCTAGCCGCACTAGATATGCCGGCCAGTGGTCTGTAGCTTCCTCGAACTGCGGTGGGCTTGCATATCCGGCCAGGGCTACCGGGGTTTTGCTGGTGGGGCGGCAGGCTCATCCCATCCTCGTCGCCACTGAAGTGACCACGTACTCCCAAGAAGATCAACCGAGCAAAGAACGTTTATTACGGGTATCGCGTGCAATATATAGCACACAGCAAGAAAGAGGGGAAGGGACAAATAGAGAGTAAGGGAAGAAAGTGATTACAGCAGGTGCGCCCAGCTTCATAGGCACGTGCGGTGCCATGACGATACAACACATACCATTTATAAAATCACTTTTTTGATGAAACTAGCTTAGTTTCGCATGAAATAGTCCTGCATTTGTTCCTGCTTGGGCAATTTCGCTGCCTGCGACGCACGCACTTCTCCACATTGTCTAAGGAGTCGGGAGCAGCTGAGGCTGCAACCTTACGCATTCGCGCAGAAGCACTGGACTAGTGCGAGCGCATCAATCACTTCGGAGGATGTAGGCAAAGGACCGTCGTTGATTTCCTCATTGTGCCCACTTTCACTTGTGCTTGGTACGATGTCGGCAATGTAGTCTTCGTTTTCGGGCTCTCCCGTGGTTGCGACACTGTCATTTGCACTCACAAACTCGTCCACCGTTGATTTGTCAACAGCTTCCGGAAATTCTGACAGCTCGCTCCAAGTTTCGGCAACACCGGCAACGGCTGCGTGGCATTCACCAGAATTTACAGTCATCACCGAGCACGCGTAAGCCGGCACGGCTGAAGCAATTTTGGATGAACCACTCGTACACGGCCGTGCGTACGCGTCGGGCGCCGCGGGCACCGGGGCGAGAGTTTGGCCGCTTTAGCCCTAATTTCCCCCTTATTCTTCAAGATCGTCCTGAGAGTTTCTCGGAATCATTCACGCTGCGGGGACTCACCGCGTTCGACCCGATTTATGATTTCGAGCTTCACGACGAAAGGCAAATTCTGCCGCTTCATTACGGCAACACTGCGGGAGAAGGCCCACAAGGCACACACACATTGGACCAGATAAGCACCGAGACAACTCGCACTTTTGCCATTTTTCACGACGAGGACACAAGAGCCTCTGATTGGCTGTTTGAGCAAGCGCTGCGGGGGGGCCAGGATCATATTTTGCAGGGGGGTGTCAACGGCTCGTCCAAAGCAGCGCAGTCACGGTAGGGAGATCGGTTGGATGGTGCCGCGCCGTCGGGTTTACCTGCAAACGCGAGGGAAAGCCAACTTCTGGGGGCACTTTTCCGCCGCTCGACGTTCGATATATCGGGAGTCGCTGCTATTTTTGTTCGATGTAAACGTAATTTTGGCTATATATACTCATTGTAGCTATACCGTGCCCAGAAATTGTTCGATATGTAGAATAATTCGATGTAAATGGGTTCGATATAGTCGGGTTCAAGTGTATTATTCATGTGTTTGATACCTTGACAAATTTCATGAGGAGGAGGCCGAGCTGCAACGTGACCCCTCCCCACCCCCTCCCCGAACGAAATTTCTGGCTACGCCACCGGACCCCTCATCTGAAGAGCTGGTATTTGTCTCTAGCCTCTGAAGGCGCATTTCAAATTGTGTAAAAGTACATTCAAGAGTTAGGTTTAGGCGTGTGAAAAGTCCGTCCATCTGTTGCTTTAGGCGAGAAGATAGCTGCTTGCTAGTGTTGTGAATTTGGTTTTGAGGTGCTCCTCCAGAGCGACAAATTTAGCGTCAAATTTGGATTCCAAGTCTTTGAGATTAGCTTATAATAATCGTCGTGCGAGTCCTATATGCGTTTCTTTTTTCGGGGGGGGGGGGGGGGGGGGGGGGGGGAGTGGGAGGATTCGTTCTGAGGAGAGATGTTAGGGAGAGGAGGAGGGGGAACAGGGCTGTGTGTTAAATGTGTTGTGAAGTGGCTTACCTCCACACACAGGGCCCGAAGCGCCTGGCCACGGGGGTCCGGGGTAAGCAGTGTGTTGCTTGCCAGTTTTGTGGCCACATTGACCGTCTTTAGCTTGTCGGCCCATGTAAGTCAGTCTGAGCTCATGGAGCGTTCTGTTTGCTGGCCGACAGATGGTTCCGAAAGTTCAGATCCTGCACTGCATGGTAAGTGGTGGTCTAGTCGTCGCCGGGATCGTGCTTCGCATTCGGTGTCCTAGGGACACCGAATGCTTGCATTCCCTGGTCTCGGACAAGTGTGGGCCTTGGCAAATGATGCAGACTGGAGTGCATGTTGTAGTTGGCTCCTTCAGGTGTAACTCACCGTATCTGGGGCATCCTAGGTTGGATACAGACATCCGTGCAGCAGCCTATGGTCCGGCAGTTACTGCAGGTCTCAGCCCTTAGTGTATAGGGCATGCACAGATGCAGTCCTCCGCCATAAACAATTTTTCGGGGGACGATTGCTTGGCCGAAGGTGATGAGTATCAAATGTGTGAGTCCCATCCGTTAAGCGTCTTGTATAGTTGTGTCGGGGTTGCAGGCGATCAAGTCTGCTAAGAGATCTTATGGCGATTCTTTCCAGTAGACATTCCTAATAACTCCCCTAATTGAGCCGTCAGTGGGTGCAATATATGCTGCTATGGCACGCTCAAGTTGGTCATAGATGGTGTGCTGGAGTTGTACGAGCTTGAGAGTGTCATCTTGATTCACCGCAGACACTATGCAAGTGTTATTGACGAGGTGAATCTGAAGTGTCAGCGTAGATGGGTCAGTCAAAGCCGTAGCCTGTGTGAGAGTGGTGAGGAGGTAGCATGGCTGGAGTGTGGTCGGGTCAAGGCCTCGTTTGGAGCAGAAGACTATATTCTTCTGTAGGAAGAGCCAACAGTTGCTTGATCTTTTGTGCAGCTGAGCGGGGCATGCGTAGCTGTGTGAAGGAGTTGTATAGTGCAGAATGTAGCGGTCTCCCGCGTTCCCCGCGACTGACTCCGCATCTCTCGCACAGCAGGAGCGGCGTTTGTACTTTGGGCTGCTTTCTGGTTTCCCACTGGTTCGCCAGGGTTCTCAGGACTTGGATCTAGTTCCGAGGGTCATACTGGCTCGGGTCCATGTGCGCACCTTGCACCTGAACCTCCATGCTGGGCACAGTAGGGGAGGTTGCATCGCGAGGCCTAGCGCAGCAACGGCACAACAGGGCTAGGTTTTTGGGTCTGGTAACCCTCCCGGGGCTCGCCCGAACTTCAGTGGGTGTGAGTAGAGAACACTCACCTTTATGAAGGCGTTGCCGTTATTGTGGACACTCAAGATACCAGCGATGGGCAATTTTCACTGTTACAATGCGGAGCTGAAGTGAAGGGCTGCTGCACTTCAGGACCCCTAGCGGGCAGTCTCCGTTGGCGAGTCTCCAATCCCAGCAAAGATGTCAGTTCTCTATGCAGTCAAGTGCTCCCCGGGTACCTTTAGTCTCTTCTGGGACTTTAGGTGCTCCTTGGCTCCCTGTTACTTGTGGTGCCTCAGCTGCATCTCCCAGGTTATGAGCTGTCGGCAGCCTAATTTTTATTTATTTATTTATTTATTTAACCATACTGCAGGCCAATTCCTTGGCCCTAGCAGGAGGGGCATTTTCGGAATGACAAACAGTAAATAACAGCAATAAATTTGCAAACAGCAAAAGGGGCAAAAGCAACAGCGCTAACACAATGAAGCAATTTTCAACAAAAAAAAAAAAACCAAAACAGACAGAACAGAACTAAACCAGCAGCAAATACCTACATTTATACATTGCAAGTATCTATTGCTCACAAAAGAAACGTTCCAGTTCTGCCGAAAAGTCTTCGGCCTTGGTAACACTTGGCGGCAACTCATTCCACTCTTTAACTGTTCTAGGGAAAAAACTGTATTTGTAGAAAGTAGTTTTCGCAAAAATAGGTCTCAGTGAATGTTCTGCTGTGTGCCTTGTTTTCCTAGTAGCAGCAGGTTGAACATAACTTGATTCAGATAGGGCGATTTTGCCGGACATAAAATTGTGAAGTAACAAAAGTCTGTTTATTTTTCTACGTATCTCCAATGTTGTAATGTTATTACGTTTAATCAGAGACGATGGTGAATCCATGGTGAATCCAGTATTGGAGTCTATGAAACGGTGGCTTTCCTGGATTTTCTTGCGGTGGCACCGAACAAAAAGTTTAACACCTGCAGGGTTTGGCTTTGATTTAATCACTTCCTTAGTGGGGACTTTTCCAGTGAAGGGAATCACTCTTTGTTCACGCTTTACTGTTCCATTATGTCAAGTTCCAAACATTGCGCCCTAATGACATCAACCAGAGGATGCACCAGAGCAATAGCCGAGGGCTAATGGCGAAAAGGCGTCAAATCAGAAATAACCGTTTTTCTTTTGTTTGGTCAAGTCATGCATAATCAGTGTGTACACGTCACATCAGATGGGGAACCATCGCGGTTTTCGTGACATCGCGTGGCAGACAGGCTACGTCAGGGTGGTCTAAAAAAGTTTTTGACCAATTGTTGAGGGCTGATTGCAAAACTTGAATAGAAAGATTTGGACTAGTTTTACGTTATAGTGCCCATACATACCGCATTTACAACGTCGTCGGAGACTTCGGCCTCGTCGTCAGATAGGTTAGCATCGGACAGGTTTCCTCAGCAATAGCAAAGAAAATTTTCTATGCTGCAGAAACATTGGCCTTGCGGAGAGTCCCCATGCTTCTCGATAGCTGAGAAGAGACCACTGCGACCAAAAATGAGCATAACACCAATGACATGCACGAACTTCCCACGGGCGTGGTAAAAAAGTATAAGTCACGGTGTGTCTGTTTGTACACGTGGATCTGAACAGCGTCAAAAGTGAAAGACCTCGGAATGAAACACTGACTGGTTTTCATTCAACTGGCTCTTTCTGCACATGAAACAGGTGTTTTTAGCATTTGTAAATGATTTACGCCGCAGTAAAAGAGTACTTAGGACGGAAACTTACCTGAGCTCCCATAAAATCTGGTGGCATCCATTTTGAAACAATGTTTATGAGTGAAGTTTCGAACAGGTTTTGAACATTAGCCGCATCGCCCTGCAGCATGAACTCACTTCGTTTTCATGAGAAAGACAACGAAGAAAGTAGCATCTCCATATGGGGGGGTGGAGGGGGGTGAGACATGGTGACTGAAAGGAATAAGCAACAGTACACACCTGTTTCTTTTGGTTATGTTTATTGCGTAAAAACTTTGTTTGCAAGTGTGTCGACAACTCACAATAAGGCTTGCTGATTAGAGCTGAGGATTTATTTCATTGAGTTGCTCCCTTTGCTTCAGCTCTCGTTCCCACAGCTCCATTTCTTTCTCACGGAGCTTACACTTCTCCATTTTACACTGTTGAAACTTGTATTTTCTCTCCTATTTTCTGTCCTTGATCTCCATTTCCTCCCTCTTCAAAGCTGTCTTTTGAAGCTCAACCTTTATGCCTTTTCTTTTAATTCCCTCTCGTCACACCACCTTTTTTATAGGAACTCATGGTCCACGTTGCCAGCTGCAGTGTGGGTCCTCTTCCATCCTGCATTGAACATTTTTAATAGCGTTAACATGATGGAGTAATGCCACCACGTTTTCATAATCAGTTTTCAGTGTAGCCTGTACATAACATTCATTTTTTGCATCACACATCCAACGTAGGTAGGTATGTGGGACTGCCGTTCTTGATATATTCATTTATAAAATGATTAGGAATAAGTGTAACATTGCATGCCTGTACGCGGATGATGCCAGCAGGGGAGAGACAGCACATTAGACTTCGTGAAGCAGGAATGTATACTAAATCTTGAAGTACAAAAGCCGAACTACATGAATCAGATAGGGTCTGTTTTGACTGTAAATTATCATTTGCGTCACTGTCTCGATTCTTAAGAAATGTGGCATGTCACACGCTGAATAACACTGCTACCACCCTGGTTCCTAGCTGTGCAGTCTGTGTCGTTCCTCTGCATTGTGGATGGACCGCTGATGCTGCTAGGGCCTGCTTGTGGGCTGGCATCACATTGTGGCAGCTCTGGAATGTCTGTGTACATCTCTTCTAAAAGTTCCTGGGCTGTTTCCTCTGCCTCCTTGATGCTTACAGGAGTCCCAAGTTCTGCAACAAAAAGTTGCTCATGTGCAGTGACTTTACTTTTGGCAATTGTATTTATGTAATGTGACAAGTGAATGCCAAGCATGCATATTAGTTAATGAAATGTTACCACCTCCTTACTTTATTTTGCAATGTCATTCTTGCGAATGAAAGCAGCAGCACTGTCGCGCAGGGCGGCGGCGGCTTGATGCACTGCTGCTGTTGGCCTTTTTTTTTTTTCTTATTACATACCCGTGTACTTGTGCCAAATCCCAAATTTCTGGCAGTAGATGCGTTTTTTCGGTGTACTGCTATTCTGTTCCGGACCTGCAAAGTTTCAATGCGTTGCCGTTGTGTGCTTCATTGCGCACAGGATGGCGCAGCCCATGGGGAGGAGGTTGCACCACATCATGAGTGTATGAAATAAAAAGCAATACTGTACAATTGAATGGCCCTGAGCGGTTTTTAGAGTCAGGAACTCCTCGCGGGCAAGCGAATGTGTTGAGATGGTTGGCGCGTTTTGATTTGCCCTTACCGAGGCGCACTTCGAACGCAGGCGAGAGCTTTCACGGACAAAGGAACGTGCGGAAAGAAATATTTCACCAAAGGGATTATAATATCTATATATATAAATAATATTGTCAAGAAAACAGTGATAAAACTGTGAATAATGAAACTGATGTTTTATTGGGTGAATCTGTGCCCACAAAAGCGAGTTACACTCAAAGCACAACGATAGCGGCGAACACAGTCTGTGATTATCGAAACCTGATCAGCGGCGAAACGTGTCGGCTTTTATGCATGAGTAATCGAAGGTTTCAGAGTAATCCCTGGTGCCCGCGTGTCTTCTAGAAAGTGCTAGACGATTCACGTCGCTCATACAATCGGTATGCATGTGTCGGTGACAACAGACAATGGATAGAAGCATCGATAACATTCAAGAAGCTTCCGATACATGCAGGCACGTACTGCTCCTAGCGATAACATTTAACATTTGTTAGCAGGTGAAAAGCGGTCACTGGTGAAAGATGCACAAGTACACATGTCAATATGTAGGTAGTGCCATCACTTTGTTTCTTGTTTTGTCGTTTTGCAGCAAAGTTACAGTGCGTCGCTCATGCTTCTAGGAAGAACACCTATCACATAATCCAAAATAAACACGTTACTCTGCACTTTCTGAGCACGTATAGCGTGACTGCAGCGGACCGCCACTGTGCTTCTAGGGAGAACACCTATCACATAATCCAAAATCAACACGTTACTCTGCACTTTCTTAGCACGTATAGCGTGACTGCAGCAAACCGCCACTGTACTTCTAGGGAGAACACCTATCACATAATCCAAAATCAACACGTTACTTTGCACTTTCTGAGCACGTATAGCGTGACTGCAGCGGACCGCCACTGTGCTTCTAGGGAGAACACCTATCACATAATCCAAAATCAACGCATTACTCTGCACTTTCTGAGTACGTATAGCGTGACTGCAGCAGACCACTAGTGGTGATCTGCTAAAACTAATAATATTCATTTGGTCTGCTTCACCAGAATGTTTCATTCTGAGGAAAAGACAGGGTGTGCACAGGTCCTTGAAACCCTTGAAATCCCTTGAATTTGTAAGTCGTGTTTTCAAGGCCCTTGAAAGTCCTTGAAAAATCCTGTGCGAGATGGAAATTGCGATATACACAAAGAAAAATTGGTGCAAAACCCGTGCATAAAATGGAAAAATGTTTATTTTCTCGGTGCATAGTTTTCTACTGACCGTTAAAGAAATTTCTTGAAAGTTTCACAAGTTTGGTGGAGCCCGTTAGATAGCTGACCACATTGAGGGGGCGCAATCGCCCGTTCTAAAGTGTACAGCCGTATCACCATCGGCATCACCGGCCGTTGGTTTGGCGTCTTCTGGTTTTGCGTTGCACGTGCGTATGTTGACGTTTGACTCTGGGCAGCCGTTCCTTCTGACAGCTCTCTGCGTGTGACTGCGGCAATCCCGCAATGCACAGAAATGCCTGGAAAGGATAAATTTCAAAGTGCATGGCTCAGTAACAACGCCTACCAGAATTGGGTGGCACCGGATGCAACGAATCCACATCGAGCAAAATGCAAACCATGCGGGATGTGCTTTGACCTGGTGGCCATGGGCAAGTCTGCACTGAAAAGCCACATTAAGAGTGCAAAGCACAGTGCCTGTATGAAGAGAGCAGCGGCAGGTTCCGTGCGCAAGTATTTTTCCGCTAGCGTGGCACGTGACCCATAGATACTCCATCGCAGTCATCTGACGTCAGCAGCGCGTGCAAGGTACGGACGTCGTATCGCTCTTTCGGACGACTTTGCGAGGCCGGAGTACGAAGACGAGCTATTCGACGCGCTTCTTCGGCAAGAGACAAAATCTTCGATACAGAATCATCACTGCGCAGAACGAAGAGTCATGTCAGTATGCTTGACTTTCATTTTTTTTGTTCTGAAAGTGGCACCGATTTTTCAACTTCTTTGTGAGGTGAAATACTTTAAAAATATGTTTAAGACAGATTCTCTAGAGACCTTGTATGGCAAATAACAAGACAGTATACCTATGTTGACATTTTCAAGGTCCCCAATCTTTTTCCAAGTTTTCCCCAGCTGTATTCATGAAAATTCCCTGCCAGTCTATGACACTCGTGGTTTAGGTGCAATAAGCAATATTGTGGTTTAGTGCTTGCCAAGTTACTGCCAATCCATTTTTAGATAAAACGAATAACACGTCAGTCTCTTAAGATGCACTATTAGAGTTAACTGAATTAAATCACTTGTTTAATAAGGCTGACAACGGCTTGGGCAAGTTCGTAATTCATGGCAAGATGAGCACAGCATAGAAGACAAGGACAGAGAAAGACACATGACAATGATTGAAGAAAGAGATACACGGTGCTAATTAAGTCAGCTCTAAATCCAGGAGATTGGTGCTTGCAGGGGTTATATGATACTGCAGAAGTGATGGTAAATGAAAACTACACAATTTGCAAATTATGGTCTTTTTCTACGGTGATGTGTGTCATTCAATTACCATCCGCCAGACATGCATCGACTTATAAGACAGCTACAAGCAGCCCCATGGCCAGGCGTCCAGCTTTACAGGGGTGCATAGCACGGGAGAGATTTGCACAGACCATTATGCTTGTTGTACAAAAACAAAAAAAAAAGGCACCACACAGGAAAAAGAAAAAAAGCACCACACAACTCTCAAACAGTGTTTGCTATATATCATGCCGCCAATTTCCCACTAGGTGGATGTCCTTCCCAACTGTATGTTCCTTTGTACTAACTGAGCGCTGGGCCAGGAGTACGTCTGTACCTAATTTATCTGTATGCACCTGGCGTCAGCTTTCGTCTGCCTCCCACAGCAGTCGCGGATGCTAGACTATTTCACTATTGCTGTGGCAAGATGACAACCCCTACAAACAACTGAGCGCCTGGCCGAAGTCTGCTTGTACCGCTATTATAAACTGGTGGGTGCACAACAGTAGGGATTGAACCATGCATCTTCCACAACTGAGCCAGGCATCCTATATGACACCCAGCTTGGATGCAGACTTGGCTGCAGAATGTTGCCCTAGCAATGTCTTGCTGCCACACAATGGGGCACAGATTTCAAGAGCAGATATCTCGTCTAAAGAACACCGGTTGGCCAGATTCCGCTTTATCATGTGCTTCCGATGGACTGGGTAAACGATTGAAGCAGTCCATATCTCAGCATGGTTTATGTGAAGGCCAAACCGACAGGGCTAATGGATTAGCAGTGATTCATGCGTAAGGGTTCTCATATCAACTTAAAAAGATAGCTAAGGTATTTGATGTGGACTCTCTAATAACAAATCAAATAGTGTCCTATTCAATTCGGTCTTCGGATGAAATACACACTATTCGTAAATGGTAGTATTTTTCGAATATCTATAAACGTCAACTGTGCCTAAATAAACAGAAAACTGAAGCAAGAGCATGGTAAATTTTCGGCCCCACGCCACAGTGTAGACATAAGAAATGACAACTTGTGTAGTGGAGAGAAGGCTAAGCCACATAAGTAGCCATACTTCAACGGATGTACAGAGATCATTTGTCATCTCTGAAGTGCCCAACGCATGTGAATAAACTACTGGTTTGCTCCTAATGGTCCATTTGTGCTTTTTAAAGAAACATGGCTTCATATCCTATTATCTAATTACAGAAACTTGCTAACTTTAAGAATACTGGAATGTGAACATCGGTTTGTATTAGTTGTGATAATGGCTATTATTTGAAAGCTATTTGACAAGTATTTTATATTCGATTTCGTTCGATTCGCTTCTGGCACTGTTCAATTCGTATTTGATTCGGTCTCAAAAATAATTATTTGCACACCTCTACTGATTGTATTTTTTTCCTAAGCATTATGAGCCAGCTAGCCCAGCAACAAGTTTTATTCAGCTGTGGAGAAATGTGAATCGGTCAAACTGGCACTTAGTCTGAGATTGCGCCAGCAACTGCAGCAACATAAAAGGCATACTTGCATCACGTTGGTGCATTCAGTCCTGTGGTTGTAACCCCCCCTTTTTTAAAGGTATGCGTCATAAGTAACCATATGGACCACAAAGCATGTGAAACCATCAAAGTTTTCCACATAAATAAAAACCATGAATTTTGCATATCATGTTCACTTTATCAGCCATCTTGAATGCAAAATCTGTCTTGGAAGGTTTGGTCTAAGCTAGTCGTATGACGGTGCGCATGCAGTCATGCTCTTCGTATTTATCATTTGCAGTTTGCAATAAACTGCGAGTTGCTCTTCAGTCCTTGGACTCTGTAGTCCTCTGTGCCGCCATCCCTTTCACGCTGCAGTCATAGTGATAGCACCTAAAACAAAGCATTCTGAACATTTCTTTCTCATAGAAGTTCCTGAAGATGAATTCACAAGCTTTCCATTCATAAATACTCTCTGCCATGGGCTGGCCGTATTCACTAATATGTTCAGCAGACGGAATGACTTGATTTTGCTCTTACAGACAGTCATAGCATATGTACTTTTTTGTGAATAAGGACCCTGGTTTTCTTATAATGCTCTTCCTGTTGCCGTCTTCTACTTTCACTACCCCCAGAATGTTTACAGGTACCCTCGACCCGTCTCACACTAAAAACTTTTCCCATTGCATATTTCCAAGGTCTGTGCGAAGTTGCAGCATGTCTGTCAAACTTCCATGTACAAGTATGGAATGCATATAAGCACCAGTGCACCTCTCATCGTGGAAAATGAGCTGGGCCGAACCAGAAAGTTGAGTTTTAATAAATTTTGATTAATGTTCTTGCTGTTTTAATTCAATCAGATGTTCCTAGCCAGGCAGATCCCTGCCAAATATTTACCTCTGAGATAAAATCAGCCAGCAGGACATGAAATATATATATGGTTAAGTCGGCATTATTTGAACTTACCAATAATTGTGTCCACCTTTGTTTTATCAAGAGCTGGCTTTGGAATCGCATCACGGCGGTTGTTACTCTGATGTCCATAGAGAGAAGACCCATTCAGTTCCTCTTCACTGAAGACGCATCGCAACAGTGCCCTGGCAAACCTCGGTGCAGTTGGGCACATCGCTTTCCACTTCTGCAGCATGATTCTCGGAACAGTTATGCCATTTCCAATGTCCACCTAAATTTAGAAAGAAAGTGCAGTTGTTGAGAGCAGTTGGCATTTCTTGCAGCACTGGCACTTCACAGCTACAACTTCAAGAATTTGGAGGGCAGCTCATATTGACAACTTGAGGATTAGAGCTTAAACATGCGACATAATGATTACAGGTATGTACTCTTTTCTGAGGCAAAAGTAGAAATGGGCTTTGTACTGGCCAGGAATGTATTTATGCAGCAAGTGATGGCAAGACCAAGAAGACAGCAGCAAGGGGAAAACTATGAACATGGCAGATCTGGCAAGTATAGGTCCACCTACAGCAAGCAGCACTCCTACTCCTCTATCAAAATGGGGAGACACTAAACTTCTATGTGCATCTCACACTTCTTTACACAATAATTCTTACACAATAATTGAGTAAATATTGACATTACCAACAAGCACAAATGTCATAATCAGATTATACCCAGACAGGTTCTAAATTAAGGATTAAGTGGTCCTCAAAAGTTCAGTAACAGCAGCAGAGCCAACCCAGTATAGCCAGGCATATCTGATGAATGGTTGCTCCCATTGAGAGAGCCATGCTGCTGGTGTCGTCGTATTATCATTTTGTGCACACAATTTTTGCCGCAAGCAGCTACGTCAGAAAGCGCATATATGCATTACAATTACTCTCATGAAATATTATGGATGTCTTATTAACCATCTTTTGAAGGCCTTCATGGGAGGAAAGAGGTATGAATATGTATGTATGCATAACAAACCCACTATACAGCTTAATGTAAGCTTGGTTTGCATGCTGAGCTGACTTTAGTATTTTTCAAAAGTGCTGTGTGTGCAATAACAGCTAAAAAAATTTAATGATGGGGTTTACCCTGCCAAAACACAATCTCATTATAAGGCACGCTGTAGTAGGGTGCTCCAATAATTCAGACCATCTGGGTTTCTTTAATGTGCACCTAACTCAAAGTACATGGGTGTTTTCGCATTTCGGCCCTATCGAAATGCAGCCGCTGTGGCCAGGATTCGATCCTGTGACCTCGTGCTTAGCAGATTAACACCATAGACACTAAGCAGCTACTGTGGTTTGCAATAGAAGCTGTTTATACATAAGGTTCTTCATTTTAGGTAAAAGCTGATAAGACCTACTTTTGCGCAAGCCAAATGAAATTGTGAAAATCGGTTTACACCCTGCTTCTCCCAGCAGTTCACCCTTTCATAATAGATAATAATAAATGCAGGTCTTACAATAACAATAAATGATGCACACTTTTTGCATTTGTATGCAAGTGATCAAGATTAAGATATTATTCACATTACGGTTACGTTACGAACATAGATACGGTATACAGGGTGTCTCAACCATCATGCATCAAGATTAAGAAATGGACAAATGACACATAGCTGGGTGGAACCAAGGTAACGTTTGCCTTCGCTTGGAGATACTCAGGTTATTTCTTTATTCTGCCTAATTACATAGTCTTAATTAATCAACTAATATAATAACAGTGCATAATAGCTGTGTCTTACCAGTACTCACTTACGGGGCAGAAACCTGGAGCCTTACGAAAAGGGTTCTACTTAAATTGAGGACGACGCAGCGAGCTATGGAAAGAAGAATGATGGGTGTAACATTAAGGGATAAGAAAAGAGCAGATTGGGTGAGGGAACAAACGCGAGTTAACGACATCTTAGTTGAAATCAAGAAAAAGAAATGGGCATGGGCAGGACATGTAATGAGGAGGGAAGATAACCGATGGTCATTAAGGGTTACGGACTGGACTCGAAGGGAAGGGAAGCGTAGCAGAGGGTGGCAGAAAGTTAGGTGGGCAGATGAAATCAAGAAGTTTGCAAGGACGACATGGCCACAATTAGTACATGACCGGGGTAGTTGGAAAAGTATGGGAGAGGCCTTTGCCCTGCAGTGGGAACAACCAGGCTGATGATGATGATGAATCAATTCAAATATTATAATTCGATGAAAGCTGTTAATGAAAAAATTGTAAAGCAACATGAAAAACTTCCAATACAGATTTCTGTTGCTCAATATGTGCTACATAAAAGTGTTTTTCCGAGCATGAATGAAGCTCGCGAATACATGTAGAATTGCCGCACGACTGGCCGTTCGAGGTACTATTTATGCACTATTTATTCGCGGGCTTCTTTCACACTCTGAGAAACACTTTTATGTAGCACGTATTGCGCAACAGAAAGCTGTATCAGGAGCTTTTCATGTTGCTTTACAATTTTTTCAGACATTTCTGATCTAATTATAATAATAATAAATTTATTAATTAAGACTAATTATCGGATCAGGCAGAATGCAAAAAATAATCAGAGTATCTCGAAGCGAGTGCAAACATTATCTTGCTTCTGCCCAGCTACATGGCATTTGCATATTTTTAAATCTTGGTGTATCATAGTTGGGACACCCTGTATATGCCCTGTTTCTGCTTAACACACAAGTGAGTACCATCTTAAGGGAATGAAAGCGTGTTGCTCTTTCAGTAGCCACATTTACATGACTACAACCATGGCGCAAAACACCCCATATCCCGCACGTCACATACATGTAAATGGTGGTAATGCACTACCAACTGAATTACCACAGCACTTACGTTGTTCTGTAATGTGAAAGGTAGCTGTAACATCAGCAGATGTTTACCCAATTACAGCCTGGACAAGGTAAAATTGTTCCAATCTGTTTATACTACAAATCTACCATTAGTTAAATCATAAGAAGCCAACAAGCACTGACACTAAGGGCAACATACGGGAAGTTACTTGTGCTTAATAAATGAAATAAAGAAACGATAAATGAATAGAAATGAAAGTGGATGAAAAAACAACTTGCCGCAGGTGTGGAACGATCCCACAACCTTCGCATTTCGCGTGCAATGCTCTACCAATTGAGCTACCGAGGTGCCATTTCCCATCCGCTTTCTTGGGTATTTGTTTTCTTGTAGAACCCTGGTAGTGTTAGCCAGCGCCACCACTCACGAACCTTGGTGGCGGATGTGGAACATCCTTTCTGTTGCAGGCGTCACGAGAACGTGATCTTTTTGGGTGAGGGCAACTGGTCAATAAACTCACACATGCTACCTGAAGGCATCGATTCTGCCGGATTCGAGACCCTCGTTATGTAATAAACGAGAAGAAAGGGGGTTAATCGAGGGGCCTGATTTTTATTAGTCATGTCATAAGAAGCTGACAAACACTGGCACCAAGGACAGCATAGGGGAAATTACTTCACGTCCAAAACAGTGAAGTATTTCGTCCCTCATGATGTCATCAATTACATCTTCCGTGATTGGCATCGAGTAAGGCGGATTGATGGTTTTTTCATTCAATTTTATGTAGTCATGGGCCATTCGTCTGGGCATGGTGGGGTGGTGTGGTTGATCCACTTCAATGGTAGGTGCGCTGTACTGGCTCTGGCTCGGTCGGGTGATCCCCTTAGCCAGGTAGTCATTGACCTGTTCTCTCATAAGCTGGCGGTCTGCGGGGCAGGATCTGTATGTCCTTGATGCAACAGGAATATTGTCCCTGAGATCGATGCTGTGCTCAGCGTGAGCACAGAGCCCAGCGCGTCAGCACAGAGCCCAGCGCGTCCTTCCTCATAGTGAATGCCTTATGGTGATGATGAAGAATCAAGCGCAGCTCATCTCGTTCGTCATTCAGTCTGATTAGTGTAATCTTCGTCAGAACCAGGGTCCTTCGTGTTCAGCTGTACGAAGCCGATATCGCTTGCCGGTAGTTCATCTAGGACCCTGCGATTGCTAAAGGCTGTTATTAGGGTCTCTCTAATGCGATGTGCACTGTGTGCGCTTGGTGCGTGACCCAATGGCTCACTCACCGATGGCTTAACGGGGATGAGGGTGACGTCGTTAGTGGGGTGGAACGTGACGTCAATGTTCGCAGCGCAGCGCCAGTCCAAACCAAGAATCAGGTCCATGGCACCTGGCAAGGGCGCGATCACTACCTCCTCAAGCCACACGGTTGATGCTCCGATGGTCACGTTCAGAGTCTCCACTCTCGCCGGTCTGATGCACCGGACGAGCACTTCTATTGTTTCGGGAGGCGTCCAAGGTCGGGGATGTACCTCAGGGCCCGCGGAGCTCTCACCGAGGACTGAAACGTTGGAGCTGCTGTCTGTCCAGACTCTGACTGGTCGGCTCTCAACGAAGCCCTTCACAATGGGTAGGGTGCAGCCCGTCGATTCCAGGAAGCAGTTGGCTTGCCTTGATGTTGTGCCGGCATTGCCTGCATCATATCTGGCTTCTCGGCATCGTTCTGCATGGATTGTGGCCTCCGTCTTGGGCCTGGTGCACTCTTTTGACAAATGTCCCATATTGCCGCAGTAAAGCAGGCTCGTGCTCGCACAGCTTGAACTGGTTCTGAGTGTTCGCGCCGCGTTGACTGATCGCTCGGCTCGGGACATCCGTCGTCAGCTGCCGCTCTGTTCTCGTAGCTCCTCCGCATTTGGCTTCGTTGGCTCGGTTGCCCAGCTTGAGATTGTCGGAAATGCAATTTGTGTCGTTATTGCTTTACACCGCCTGGTGTCAAGCAGCGCTGCGCGGTCTATCAAATCAATGATGCTGCTGCAGGGCTGTGCAGCGAGAGGATTCGCCCAGGTGTCGTATTTGATCCTGCTGAGTATCGGCAAAATTCTCTCTTCATTCGGGTAGGGAGACTTGTCCAGTAGAGCATCATTAGAGTACATGTACTCTTATAGGGTCTCTGAATTGCACAGTTTTCGTGAAGCTTGCAGGTCCAAGAACTCCTGCATTGTGAGCTTCCGGTTGAAACGAGAGGCAAATGCTTCCTTCCAAAAGTCCCACATTTCACAAGCCATGCCGTAAGAGCTGTGCCAGTCCTTTGCGGCACCCTGCAGCCGGGCTGCCGCCGTCGCGAGCATCAGTGGTAGTGACCAGTGGGCCAGCGCAGCAATGCGTTCCACCTGCGTGATCCACGTTTGGGCATTTCGTTGTACATCACCGTCGTACTCGGGGATGGCGGACGTTTTATCATTCGTAGACTGGATCAGCACGGGCGGAACTGGCGCAGACATTCTCGACAACGCTTTCGTCATCTGCAGCTGCGTGCATGCAAACATGGCCATGAGTTCAGTCATGCTTGGCGTACCCTCTGGTCCTGTGGCGGTGGTGTTCTCCAGCGAGGGCTGCGGAGGTGCGCCACGGTTGACTTCTGCCGGCCGTTAGTTCGCTGCCGTAGTGGGGGCTTGGATCCCGTCGAAACGTTGGGAGCCCGTTTCGTCCCCAGCTTGCGCCTGCGTTGGCTTCGGCGCCCCCGTCGTGTCACTCGTAGCGTGACCCGCATTGCTGGGTTAGAAGCCGTCGCTGTTGGTCAACCTCGGCATGCAGACTCTCTATCGTAGCCGGCGCCTTTGAGTCCGCTTTTTCGTGGTCGTCGTCATCAGCTTCTGTATGGCTGGTCATTGAGTCAGAGGTGTGTCCAGCAAGGCCTGGAGGCGAGTGTTGTCGTCTTGTAGATGGGTCCCGAAATCGTCCCTGCGGCCACTGCACGGAAGTCCACGGATTCTCAGCTCGTCAGTCATTCGTTGCTTTTTCAGAGCACTGAGAACGTTGCAGACAGTTGATTTCACTGGTGACCAGATGAATGTGGACTCTGAGCTCACCGATGGCGTTCTGCTGGGCTCTGTGGTGTCCCAGTCCCAGGAACCGTGGCAGGACCTCGGTGCGATGAGTCTTTCCTTGTCTCGCTTTCCGGCACTTCGCTCTCCCGCCTTGCTCAAACCCCCACGTTTACTCAAGGGTCTCTTCTTACAGTCCCAGGAACCGTGGCAGGACATCAGTGTGATGAGTCTTTCCTCGTGTTCACTCAAGGGTCTCTCGCAGGGAGCAAAGTACCGTACGGGGTGCCTCGTGATCTACGAGATTGTGGCGGCAGAGCACACTGTCTGGTAGGTCGGCGCAATGCGTGACGACTAAGTTATGAGAGTGTGCGCCGCTCACATTGGTATGCCTAGTGGTTCAATCACGTAGTGGGTCAGGCGTGCACCGATCAAAGCACCCATGAGCTCCAGCCGTGGTAGTGACAAACGTCTCAGTGAGGCCACTCTTGATTTATCCATCAGCAAAACAATGTGCATTCCCTCATTCGTCCTCAATTTAATATAGGCAACAGCACCACATGGTTCTGGATTTGCATTAAAAAAACATGCAATTCCAGCTCTGCGCTATTGTTCTTTATGTCCTGACCCAATTTCCTAGGAATAGAAACTTAGGTCAGGAAGCTGTTGACACCACTTGTTCCATGTTTTGAGAATGTCTGACAGAAGTGGGTCTTCCCACTGAGCACCTCGTTCTCACAGGCTATGGAACATAATCTTAGTTGTGATAAAGATGGGTACAAGGAATTCAAAGTAGTCAAATATGCGAGCTTTCGCTTGTAGAAGGAATATTTTTTTGTGTCCTGACACTGTCTTAAAAATTCAATCAGGGAACTCATTTCGAACATGAATTCATCTGTAGTTGATCTCCACTCAACTCCAAGGATATTAGTTACGATTTCTGATGAAAGTCTGTGTTCATCCCCTAGCCCTCCTGACTATTCTGCTGCAAGGGTTGGGTCATTGGACTTCCATTTCCTCAGATTCATGCCTGTAATTTGAAGAATATGTTCAGCCTCTTTGCATATGCGTATTGCGTTCTCTAGAGCATCGGCACCTGTGACCAAGTCATCTACATACATGTCGTTGTTCAGCACGCTTGTTGTCTCCGGAAAAATGTCCTTTGTGTAGTTTAGATGGTGCTTCAGCATCGCGGTGAGGAGGAACAGACTGGATGTTGCGCCAAAAGCGATCCTTGTCATCCGGTACTCTCTGATTGGAGGGAGCACTTGTCCCGATTTCGGTGTACTTTCATACCAGAGGAAACGAAGGGCATCCCAGTCACCCCTTTTAGTAGGCAATCTGCAAGAATGCCTACTAGTTGTCAGACATGATCACCACATTGCGTACTCGAAATCGAGTTAAAACATCCGACAGATACGGGTTCAGATTAGGTCCTGCAAACAGGACGTCATTTAGAGACAGTTGTTCCAGCGCTTCAGCTGATGCATCGAAGATGACTCCTAATCTTGTGGTCTCACTGCATAGACGGGCCAAGCCATGGTGAGGCATGTAATGAACAGGTCATTTTGGGGACTCACCCAGTCCGATGACCTCTTCCACGTGTCCAGCAAGCACATAATTCAGAACTGCCTGGTCATAATTGCGCATAAGGACATTGTTGTCCATCAATTTTGTTGTAAATGACCTGAGCCTACTGAAAGTCATGGCTTTGTTTGCCAAATCAGCGGCATTTCCATGGAAGGAAAACTTGATGTCGGCAGCTGTTCCTCCAGACATTGTCCCGAAATTCCTGCAAATCTCCTTTGTTTTCCATGTCGGCATCTCCTTCATCGATAATGCCAGTGTGCTCAAGTTGCCAATACGATTTAAGTTGAGCAGCAGCGTCGTCTTGGTCTTCCTCGCCGATGACAGCCACGCGCTACACTCCCATAGTGGACACGTACGTTGCGGTTGATTCAGTGGTGAGCATTGTCCCCTGCAAGATGTCCAGCCAAAGATGGTCTCAGCAGCGATGAGACTGCTGTCCAGGCACCTGACACTACTGGTTTTGACCTCCCAGTAGTAACTGGATCCCAGCACCAGTCCTATATATGCTCCATCTTGCGTACCATTGGCAGGTTCGAAGCCTTGCTCTTCGAGGTACTTAACAGTGGAAGGTTCAGGTGCTGGCACAGTGTCGCAGCAGATTTGTATAATCTCTAATGCTTCGACGTGGATCTTTTTTTCGCTGTATCGGCGGCACTCCATTCCTGAAGACAGCTTGTCATTTCCGAATGTCATTCAATCCAGGGCCTCCTTTCCCATGACACACAATTCCAGCTTCTGTGAAACCTCTTTCTTGACACAGGTGCACTGACTTGCGCTGTCAATCATCAGCCTGACCATCGCTCGCTTCTCCCTGCCCTGAACCCATGCTTGAGCCGTCTGCAGAAGGACACGGGATTTCTTCTTGGGGCCTTCGACTTTCGGCAAAGAGTGTACAATTGTCTCAGTTAGTACAATGTTCTTTTCCGACTTTCTTGCTGCTGGTGGTCGATTCAGCTTACAAAGGGCTGCAACGTGCCAGCCGGAACATCTCTTACATTTAGGCCATCTTGCGGTGCGGCATGCTTCATGACCTGCCTTGGCGCACCTAAAGCAGTCTTTCCTGCTGTACTATTGTTTTTTGATCAGCAGCCAAATCAATGTCACAGGGGGCGGTTGAGTGGCTGCTCGCTTCGCAAAATTTGCACTGTTTTAGCTTTCATGACGGCACTAAAAAGCGACACTGACGCCTTCTTTTCAGAAACGTCTTCTTTTCCTTGCGACTCGGGTGAGTCTGTCGGTGCTGTGCTGCTGACGTGTCCCGCATTCGGCGCTCTCTCTACTTTCTACTTCAGTCTTGAGAAAATTTTGTAGGTGATCTCCTGGTATGATTGCACATGTCTTTTGTCCGCAGTAACTGAGGCAAAGCTCATTCAGGATGTTCTTTCAGAGGGCATTCAACAAAAGCACTCCATAAGTGTTCGACGTCACAGCCAATGCCTTGAGGCTCCGAACCTCCCTCTGGACTTCATCATAAATGGTCCACAGCATCTCGGTGTCGAGGATGTTATGAGCAGGTCAGATGTTGAGCAACGGTAGCTGAAGAGTCATAACTGTATGCTGGACGGAACCTGAATGTGTGACGTTGTCAGTTATTTTCCATTTCTGACGGTGTACTGGACCTTGTTGCGCTCACGGCTTCACTTCTCAGTGCCTTTCTGACCTTGTTTTCAAGGTGCAAATTTTCAAACTGTATGCAGCGCACTCTGTTAATACGGTGTCGAGCTCCTGTAAGTCAACTTTCTTTTCTATGGCACCGTTGACTGCCTTAAGCTCTTCAGCTTGCTCGAGAAGGATGTCCAAACGTTTTTCAAGTTCTCCGAACGGTGCTTCTGTCGCTTGAAGTAAGGTGCTGGCCACTGCGATGGTAGTGTTGATGGCTTGTCGCAGAGCCGCTTGCTTCCTTTGTAGTTGCTCCATGATGCATGATGAAGTTATTCCAGATGTAGCACTCCCAGGTTTCGGCACCAGAAAATGTGGAATAAAAGGTACGACCAACACTGTGGAGGTCACTTTGCGAATGAGACTATAACTGGGTGAGGCTCATTTGGGCGGCGTAGCTGCCGCGCAGGCAGGAGCCTCGAAGGAACTATGCTCACTCGTCGCAGCTCGCTTCAAGACTGAATGTTTAATTTACCAAAAACAGATTGCTCTGAAGAGAAAAGGAACAGAAAAGAAAACACGAAATCCAAGTTCTCCGTTGGCTGCACCGAGGCTTTCGTCCCTCTCGGAGGCACCGGCGATTCGCACACAGCAGGCAGTTCGCTGAAAACGCGGGGCAGGAATTAGGTTGCGGATCGAGGCGCCGACAGGGACGCCAGCCCAGCGGGTTGCCCCTCGCCCGTTCGCCGGCTCCTTCTTGGTGCGTCATCGGGCCCCCAACAAACATGCGGCAGGTGCGACAAAACGTGCGGCGGTCACTTGCAATTCTCAACAAGGGTCATCATACGAGATATTTTAGCATTGAAGAAGCTATCGCTGCTCCAATATAAATACGAACGGTGCATTGGGTTCACACTCATGAGGAGGAGGATTCCAAAAACTCCATCTCATCTAGGTCGCGGCAATGATGCCTGTATTTTTTTGGTGGGCAAGGCACTTTGTTTCGCTAACAATTAGCTCAAGTACATCAAAGTCAAATGTGTGATGAGCGCAACCTCAAGTTTTTCAGCAACAGTGTCTAATAAAGCAATTAGGTTCTCATCCGGTACCGCTGCAATTCCATGTATTTCCAAATTTCGACGTCGACTTCGGAATTCGAGTTCATGCAGTTCATGCTGGAGTTGTGCTTGCACGACTTCATTGGTATCACCTACCTGTTTTAGGTCTACGACTCTCACTTTCAGTGCTTTTACCTCGGTATCTTGTCGGTCTATTTTCTTTTCAAATTCATCAAACTTATCCGACATGAAGCCAGTAGCTTGTTCCATTTTCTCAACTGTTAGTTTCAGGGCAGGTAAGCATTCATGGCTTTGTTTGATAAACTCAAGAATCAGCTTCGTATCAGTGTCAGAATTACTATCTTCACTAGAACTGGAACGCTGCTCAGCGCGGCATGTCGGACAATGCCAAGCTTTTCTGTCGGCCTCTTTTTCGCCTTTGTAGGATTTTTCAGTCAATCCAGCGCATATACTGAAGTGGTATTTATGGCCACATTCAGCGCACTTCACATTCGCTCCTTTAGTGGAAATGGTCTTTTCGCACGATGCACATGTGTCCGACATTGCACTAGCAGTAGTGCAGTATCACATGTCAGGATAGCAGAGCACACATGCAGATAGTAACATTGGCAGCAGCAGCAGAAACTGCAGCAAGAACAGTGTAACCAAGGCAAATAAACCAGTGCATTTACTTGCAAATTCACAGAGGTACAGTTACGATGTGTACACGGTGCTGCTGCTGCTGCTGCTGCCTAATGGCTTTTTAGCCAAGGGATGGGGTTTATCTGGGGCTGGTAGAATCCTGGCACTTGTGCAGTCAAGGGCACCGCAGGGCAGGCAAAGGACAATGATGAAGGCAGGCGCTTTGAAGCAGCTCAGTAAGAATTAGGCGATTGTAGGCAATACCCAGAGGCACGAAGAAGACCTGACTTGAATGTAACTGCATGGCTGAGCGGCAACTGCAAATTCACAGAGGTACAGTTACGATGTGTACATGGTGCTGCTGCTGCTGCCAAATGGCTTCCTAGCCAAGGGATGGGGTTTATCTGGGGCTGGTAGAGTCCTGGCGCTTGCCCAGGCAAGGGCACCGCAGGGCAGGTAAAGAATATCAGCAGAGCTTATGGTTCAACTTGATTTATATCTTGTTGCAGCAATCTAAAGTCAATACAGATTTTAAAGGGCAAACAGCACGAAATACTTGGGTGAAAAGTGTTCGTGCTGTGTTTCATCTGCTTTACGTCTAAGTTTTTCACGCTGTTTGTCGTTTAAGATGCATCACCAACTTACCCATCAGATTATAGTAATGCCAATGAAGAAGAACTTGCGTCAAAATTACCTTGCTCTGCTCAGTCTGTAGTTGCACTCTGTGTTCGGAGTCCATGTGCTTTCCTGGAAATGGACGCATGAAATCTTCCCTTAGCTGGAAAGCTTCATCACCGATGAACACACTAGGTGCCACCTGGGAGCTCTTCGGCAGTTTTGCAGGGCCTGGAATATCCAGCAATTTATGTCCAAGGCGTTTTCCAAATGCTAATTTCCAAATGCTTTAAAAATTTCCCCATTACTGTGACATCCTGGGGCTCCCATGCTGACCATGATGAATTTATAATTCACGTCAACTGCTGCCATAAACACTACACAGAATGTTTTTTGAAAGAAGGAAAAGAAAAAACGGCCGTGGCTTAGCTTGGTTAAGCCTGGTGATTGCGAAGCAATAGTGTGTTATTCTCGGATCAGCTGGTAGTATGGCTGGTGGTACTCTTGGGTTATGCTAGTGTTACGGCTTACAGTGAATCATCTAAGAGGAAGTCATCCGTCGAATTCGTGTATGCCGACAAACATTTCCCTCACCAGCGTGCCCATTACAAAATCTTCCAGTATCGATTGGCCAACGGTGCGGTAACAGTCCATTTTCTCCGCGTCGTAAGATATGCCCACTCGGTGCTTGCAAGGCAGTCATCTGGCTGTATGACTGCCTTGGCGAGAGTAGCGGAGCTGTTTTTTACAGCTGGTGTGGCGTCACTCTGACCGTAGCGCCCCTGGTGAGAGGAGTGGGAGTTAGGCCGCCGTTGGTGGCTACCGCCTCGTCTCGCGACGGCGTGAGATGGGGCCTCGTTTTTACACAGCTGGTGTGACGTCACACCGACCGTAGCGCCCCTGGTGAGAGGAGCGGGAGTTAGGCTGCCGTTGGTGGCTACCGCCTCGCCTCGCGACGGCGTGAGATGGGGCCCCGTTTTTACACAGCTGGTGTGACGTCACTCTAGGTCACGTGGCGTGACGTCACGCAGCGAGGTCACACTAAAGGTCAATGGTGCCTACCACTGCCTCGCCACGGAACGGGCTGAAGTGCGACCTAAAGTAGTATTGCTTCGCAATAAAACCAATTTTGTTTATTGATTGATATATATTGATTTTGTGGCACTAACTGCTTTTTCCAAGGGCTCTATGTGTATTCTTAATCAGTGAACAAAAGGGCAACCTATGCTGATACAATAGCTTTCATTTTCTCAAATATGTAGTGTGCAACATGAAACTTCAGTATATCAAAAGCCTAGTGACTTCTAAATGATTGTGTTGTCAGAAGGCACAGTTTGGTTCACGCCACCCCAAACTGTGTACTTGCCCTGAAGTCTGCAATGCATAAAGCCCATGCTACATTTAAATATACAAAAAAAAAGCCGTGTAATTCTGGCTTCTGTCTGCTTTAGAACATACGCAAAGTATCTTGCCTTAGTATACACTGAAACAAACTATAGTAACAAGAAATGTATTAAAACCTTATATCTTGTGGTTGAAGTAGTTGCTGCCAGAATTTGGTGGCACCCTGATTTGAACACGTTGCCGTGTACGGCACGTAAGCAGTTCGGAAAGTTTCAGCATTTCGAGAATCCATGGGCAATCTCCTGCCACTGTGCATTTACTGGCATCTGGAAGGAAACAGGGCCCCCTCACAAGATATGCACTGTACCTTAAAAACTGCTCAAGTACTGTGCAAGCAATTATTAGTGCATGCATCCACAATATGTATTGCATGCACACATGTATAGCAATACTGGCCATGGGAACAGATAATATACAGTTATTTGGGCCATGCCGTGAGTTTTAAGAGACTATGAATGCAAGATGCGGCAGGTAGTTAGATAAGCCAAATAAGTTATGAACTTAGTGGGGATAGGTCGCCGTAGCTGGTGCACAACAGGGTTAAAGATCAGTAGAGGAAGTTTTTGTCCTGCAATGAACGTAGCTGGGCTACGATTACAATAGCATTGCACAAGCATAAAAAGACATGCATGTCGTTTGCTTCACATTTTCCTACTTTAATGGAAATATACTAGTACACACAGATGCGTAGTGAGGAGCAGGGATGTGCGAATAGTACTTTTTTCTAAACTGAATCGAATAAGAATAGCATAGCTTTCCTGTCAAATAATAATAATGTTAGTTAATACCGAATCAACTACAAATGGAATATTTTAAATTATATTTGCACTAGTATCATAAATTAGTTCAATGAGTAACTGTCCAAAACAGCTAATCAGTGGTGCTGGCTCCGCTGGGGAGGTATTCTGTAAGTGTCCACCTAGTGGACAAGTCCACTGTTGACGTTCTGGTTGACTGGGCTGGGTTGCGCATCCACGGCAGTGTAGGGGCCACAGCCAATCAGCTGAAAGATGAATCTAAACATGAATAGCTGAAACATTAAGTGCAATGTCAGCTGCTGCCAAGATATCTCCAACTCAATGTGCTATGCGTCTACAGCCAATTTTGTACAGCGATGTTGTGACTCAAGTTGCCGAGCCAAGCATGAAAGTTTGGTAATCAGTCAAGGGCTTAAAGCCTGTGTCTCTGCAGCACTAATGTCTGTGTTAGCTTCAATGTTCAGGTGCTTAGCTGAACTAGTTTCCACACCCATCATATACGAGGTGCACAAAGGCTGGCGGCCATCCTGAGTACTAGACATTTCCCAGTCAAGCATATTTACGGGCATTAACCTGTTATCAAGAACAGATGATAAGCAAAATTTTTTATGTGATCCTTGTAATGCTTTTTGTGGGCATACCGCATGCAGCATATTGTAGATTCTAGTGTTACTTTGTTGATGTGCACATCTTTTGTGTGACATAGAAAACCCTAATAGTATCTTGTGGTGAGTTGGCACGCACTGCAGACGTGCTTTATAACCTGGCTTTTCGTAGGTGTTGGTGGCATATCATTGGTGCTTCTCGTAGGCAGCAAGGACAGGTCACTGGTACTCTTCTTAGGCAGCAGTGACAGTTCATCTGTGCTTCTTGTAGGGAGGACAGGTCGTTGGTGCGTCGTATGTTGCTGTTCTCAACTGTTTCACCAAGAGCTGTGGCACATAAGTCTGCATTTGCTGTAAGCAACGATGTAGCTTATTCTAAATATATGTGCTGATTTTAGACTTCTTGAGCAAAATGTGACGATGCATGTTAAAAAGATGGAGAGACAGTGCCAGTTTACTGAATAATAAAAAGAAATGTCACTAAAGAGCCAGGTACAGCCAGATTTAGTTAACTCTTTCAGGGTTGATTTTTTTTCACGATACGCGACTGCCCAGGTCGATTTTTTTTTTTATTGCAGATTCCAATTCTTCTGAGGGACCTATTTCGAAAAACAATTACCGTAATTTTTCTAGGGTGACCTTAAAGTGAAAAAAAAAAAAATATTTTGCGTTGGTTTATATTTACTCTCTATTCATGAATAACAACAATAAAAAAAGGAAATCAACTTATAAGAATTAAAAATTGGATGCATTGTTATAGTTCAAGGCTTAGAATATGCACACACGAGAATATTTTGCAAGTCTTAAATGTTCCTGCTCTTGCACTAATATTTACATACAGCCGTCAGCACACTTAACACGAACGCTCCGCAGCGTGGCCTGTACCAGCTTAGCCTGACGCCAGTGCTGCGAAGTGTAGTGCTCTGTTATCTCAGTATGTTTGCGGTGGCTTACGACAGCTAGAGCGCGGCTCGATTTGACTGCTCGTCTTGTCTTTCGCTTGTGCCTGACCGGCGGGGACAGTGTGCGCACTTGACATGTCCGTTTCGCTCGTGGCTGTGGTCACACGCGCGTCCAGAAAACATGTTGCGGTTTGCTTATCTCGGCAAACCGCAAACTGTTCGTGGCGTTTGTAAAGGTTGAAAAATAAATAAATCTGCAAATCCGTTGGCACAGTTGTTCATGTTCTTCATTTCGTATATTCTCTGACAGCGTGCATAGGAGTGCTCTCGCAGGTTAGTGTCTGGCTTCCTGCTTAGTCCACGCTGCACTGGAGATCCAGTGTCGGGGCGTAAGAGCTGTGCATGTCCTGGGCAAGAAAGACGCATAGATGCGATGCAAACTAAGCTTTTAATGTCTAGTTGTTAACCAAAAGTGCTAAGTGGCATCTTGTCGGATAAAAAACTGGCTTTTTAGGTAACTACAAAGACTCTGGCCATAGATGCAATGTATCGAAAGGTAGCATCTTATAGCTTATGAGTGCACATAAGGTAACTCGACGACTCCGTCGCATCTTGGTGACTTAAAGGGACCCTGAAACGCTTTTGACGATTTTCTACAAACGTGCTGAGTCGTTAGAGTAGGTCCTTCTGATCATTAATTGACACATCTAAGTGTTATGCGTAAAGCGTGTAATTTATTATAAGGTTTTAAAAATGCACATCGCTGCCTATCGCAGCACACTGCTCGGCGGAATTTTAAGCCGCCCCTACCCATATGACAAAGATCACCTATATGACGTCAATGGGGCGAGCTATCCGATTGACTGACCAGGGCGCATGACCGATAATTTTTCCAACTTTATGGTAAACAAATGATCTTCGTAATAGTTGGAATGTTAGTTTATTTGTTTTTATAAAAAGAAAGTAACATAAAGAGAATGCACAAGAACAATTTTTCAGTACACTTAAGCACTTCCGGCACACAGCAAGTGTCTTCTGCTTGTGTTACAACGTACTCCATTTTGACGAGAGCTCCGTGGTCAGATTCGGTCTCAGTCTTTTCGCGAGCACTATGATTCGACTTTGTTGCCTTTTGGACTGCAAACGTAGCGACTGGCAATATGTCAAGCTTCGACATCGTGTCCCTCTGCAAGGCAGCATACGAGCGAACTGGTTGCTGCGCATCGGACTGCCACTATCCAATCGGCACCAGGATTTGCGCATTTGTGGCCGTCACTTTACACCGGAAGATTACTAATGCAATAGCGTTTCGCGAGTCCGGTATTAGGGCAAACGCAAGCGCAAGAAGACAAGGTCTGGCCGCTTGACTGTACCATAGCAGGATGAGCCATGAGATGAGCAGAAGGGCAAATGTGAATGGTCTGCACGGTGCAGCCACCTACCTGGTGGCACAGAGCTCAACCATACACGGTAGTAGCAACGAAGTGTATTCTTCTTTGCTGCTGGTGTGTATTTTTCGCAGGAGTGTAATCATCAACACGTTGTTTTTATAAATGTTGAAAATGAGCATTTCGATGTGCGCTGTCAGAGAATGTACGAAATGAAGAACATGAAAAACTAAAACAAACATAAAAAGTGCAAAGTAACTTGTCAGTGTTCAAACATACCGCTCAAATTTGCAATTTAACATAAAGAGAAGGAGAGGAATCGATGATAATGTGGTGTGACGGCAAATATAAGGTGGGCGGGAAAAAGGATAACACGAAAAAAAAAAGAAAAATATTGGCTGGCATTATACATGTGGCAAAACTGCACACAAGAACTATAATGTATACCAATCTCAATGACAACAGTAAAAAGAAAAACTACTACCAAAGATAGACTGCCAAATAGGCGGATTCTAGGCACAGGAACAGTTGGCAGGGTTTAAAAGGCGCACAATGGTAGGGCATGGTAAAAACGCAGGAACTAATTGCGTGCACAGTAAAAACATTTATCAATATAATAAATGCAGTCGCACACACAGTGGGACACTAAAAAAAAGAAAGAAAACACGTACAGTGGTACAAAAAATGACGAATGTCTTTGGTCTTAAAGCTGTCAAAATAACAAATAAATAAATACGTGGGTGGTATACAGAACATAGCAGCGGAAGTAAAACAAAATTGGAAAACTAGTGGCAAGATTTTATTGCAAAAAGAAAGAATGCAGAAGTTGACGGAAACTATCGTGGTCTGGTGCGGATGCGATGTTGTCTGGAAGACCATTCCACAAACGTATGGCGCGAGAAAGAGCAGATGAGTTGAAGGCGTGAGTTGACCCATATAATCGTGCGAGGGGCTTGCGATCTTCCACTCCCTATATGAGGTCTTTGTGGAGTCTCGGTTAAAGGTTACATAAAATTTTATAGGTTACAATATAGAAGTTAAATGCCAGCAGCAAATCAAAGTAACTAATAAACAGCTGTCGTCGCATCAAAAGGGCAGACAATGTAACCGTTATTTTATTTGTTACTCATGTTTATAGGTAAAGTTGTAGGTTACTGAGGTTAGACCGTTCGTTGACTTTCACTTCGTTGCCTGATGCCATTGCCGAGCCCTGCTTGAAGTCAGCTCCTCTCTCGAAGGTTCTCGTTGCCTTGCCGCTCGGGTCCCTTCTCCAGACTTTGGCCGTTGGAGATCACCAGAGGCTCTACCAATTTTCTTCCAATTTGAGACTTTGCAAGAAGGTGGTGCCTTCCTTTATTTCTTCAGCTTGTCTCACTCACTCCAACCAGGGACCTTCAATACTTTTCTTCTAGTCATGCAACTCCCGCCAAAGTTTCATATGGGGTCAAAATCTGCCACCAGAGGCGCCGCCATGAGTAGAACGGGCTGGGAGAGATGAAACAGATTGTCTGTAAAGTCAGTTTGGAACATGCGCATTTCATTTGAGCTTTCAGGCAGCCGAATCACATGGTCCGTCACACGGCAAGCCTTCACGTCCTCCAACTGTGTTGTATCGGCGGCTAGGCGCGCCGCTCTCCGAGCTGCATCACTCTGCCATCTCTGTTCGATACACCGAGCACGTTCTTCTGTCCCCGCAGCTCATTGCCGCCTACTGGTTTCATTCTGTCGTTGATCCACGGCCCTGGCACGAGATGCCGAACTAGACGACGAACCATCCTCATCTGAATCCACTCGCCTGGCCACTTCGTACTTACGACGCTTCTCTAGGCATGCTGCTCGTTCTTCCTCCATCTCCTCGCTTGCTGTCTCCTCTTGGTTTTGTTCCAACGACGAAGACTGGCTTCTTTCAGTCTCTCCGACTCGCTTTCCATATCTGCCGACGAATCCCACCGAGCCGCCCCTTCTATATATACGATGCAACGGCGGCTTCTCCTTAGTTGTTGCAACGCGGTTTCACCGGCTCCTACTATGACGTCATGCCAGATGGCGCGGCGAGCGGCGCTGCCAGCTGCGGCAGTTGCTAGGCAATGGCTCAGCTCGTGATGTGGCCACCGGCCACAGCGAAACGGCGAGAATACGGCCAGTGTAGCTCTCGCTACAAAAGTTTACATGGTTAGCAGTAGGTTGTTTATGCTGAAATAGATCTTGCATTTTCAAGAGGCTGGACCATCTCCTTCAACAGAGGCTCGCTGTGGAGACCAGATCAAGTTGTTCACTGATAGTAAGCAATAAATGAACAAAAACTGGTGAACATGCCTTGCAATGCCGAAAAATATCTGAAAAAGCAAAAAGTGCAAATCAAAAGCCTGCGAATAGCAAAAACTTTTAAATTTACTTCCAGGTGGTCTTGTCCAAAGTGTCCAACTAGAACATAGCGAAAACCAGACTTCAGTAACATTTCAAAAAGCGTCACCATGCTATGAAGGTATTTTCAGTGCACTGCCTGTGGGCTTGCTCAAATAGAAGACCTTTTGTTGTGGCTGACAATACATGCAAGTGTGCCACCTGTCAAGGCATCCAATGTTCTGCTCAAGTATCTGGAATATTTAAAAATCGTGGTTTAATTGAAGCTTCAAAGGAGGCTACACTAGCATTAAAATTTTAGTACTCGCCGCATTGTGTTGCGCTTCCTTATACAGCACATCTCGTGGCCTTTGCGAATTTAGGCAGTTGAAGAGACCATTCAGTCGTCTTGTCATATCTGAGATTGCTTTGGAGCCGGGAAGCTTCGTGAATTCTTTTTCTACCATAATAAAAGCGCATCGCTGAAGCGGTGCTTTCATTGAAGGGGTTGAAAATCTTAAGTTATGTGACAGTGTGTTCTTTTATCATGAAAGAGTACATTTTTACACATTTAATAATTCATGACACATGCTATAGCAACTATAATTTTTTTACCGCAATAGTTCTGTGGAAGCCTGCAAGGTGGAGAGATGTAATTAATTAAGCAAAAAATGAGATATCCACCCAAACATAGGAAATTGCTACGAAGGAAACCCATACGGGTTCTTCAAAAGAAAAGCCTCGCAGTTGATGAAAAACTCATCCTGGTCCAGGACTAGAACGCAGGGCCACCGCCTTTCCGAGGCAGCTGCTCTACCATCTGAGCTAACGAGGCGGCTAGCAGATGGCAGGGCAAGGTCAAATCTGTCAACAACTCAAAGCAAAGGCAAGAGTTTGACGTAATAGCTCTACAGAAGCCTGCAAGGTGGAGAGAAGTAATAAAGGGAAAATTAGACATCCACCCAAATGTAGCAAATTGCTACAAGCTTTGTAACGACATTGCAACACGTGTGTGGACGTAGTCCGACCTCGTTTTATTGCAGTTGAGCAAGAGAAGTGGATGTGTAAATGCTGGTATTTGCCATATTTTGGTCATGTGAGGTTAACCAAAGAATTGCGATAAAAAAATTAGTCTGGAATAAAACTTTAAGTGACTAAAATGTTAATGAACAATCACCCAGCCCTAAACAGTACCATTGACAAGAAGGCAGTGATGGTCAGATCCTCTCTTGGTACTTTGAGACATTACACTCAGTATAACAGAAATGATGACTTCCATTCAGTGTAATTTTACATGCTATTGGTTTCTACTGTTCATGGCAGATTCATGAAAAACTGAGATGAGTTTGGGTCCAGTAACTATGCAATCACCCTTTGAGTCACTTAGATGCCCCCTGAATGTATGCTGGGGACTGGACAGTGCTGAACCAAATTTCTGCAAGCTCTCCAACAAACACATTCAAGAACTGCATGCTCATAGTTGGGTGACACGCTCCACAGCAAGTCAAATTTTTTGAAGGTGTACAAGAGTCCTGTGCCTCTCGACACCATGTGAGGTTTCACTTGTCAACCGAGCCTAGCACAACTCCATCTTCACTTGAATTCTAATGTGCCCAGCAGTCTTGACTTTCCAAAACCGAGTATTTCATTGACCTCAAAATAGCAAAACGCTCAACCTATAATCAGAGTGCAGTCCACCCAGGCCTGAGCATAAATTTCGTTTCAGTATATAGCAGTAATACAACACAGCTAAAAGTAACAGTGAAGTGACATATCTGTATGTTAAATGCCATGCTTGCTAGCCTTGTACGCGCAACCATGGACCATGTCCACAGTCATTGCCTCCCAATTTTGTATTGCCATTTGCCGTATATTTCTGCTCATGTATAAACTTTGCTGACTGTAGCAAGTATGTGACGCCCCCTCAGGCATAACCTTGGTTCGCCCGCCAAGCTCAGTGGCCTGCTAAAGCTCGGCAGGCAACATTGGTCACCGCACCACAATAAACACCGACGAGCACGGTTGCTCGCCGGTCAGTCATCGTTCAGCACCACCACGCTGCGGAGTGCCCGTCTATCGGAGCAGCGCCTCCTATTTTTTCAATGCTCGTCAGAAAGGGTACTGAACAAAGGGAGCGTGCGGGACGCCGCGTTTCGCACGCTGGCAGCAGTGCGGCGTTGCTGGCTGACGCTATCGTGAGTACAGGCAAGCGCAGGCCAGGTATGGTAGGCCTGGCGAGGCCGTGCTTTTTCGCTTGCGCTTGTACGATGATGGTCTATGCTATCGAAAACGCACTTCTGAGTTTGTCGAAAACGCAGACGGATCATTCTTGCTGCAACGGCGGCTCAGTGGTTATGGCAACCGAATAAGCGAATTTTGGTTGCGGTGGCCGCATCTTGATCGCATCGCGAAATACGAGAAGCACTCGTGCACTGTGCGATATCAGTGCACGTTAGATTACCCCAAGCAGTTGAAATTTAACCGGAGCCCTTTACTACGGGCCTGCTTTCATCCCATCTCTCAAATCCTTTCCTCAAACGGCGCGGTTCTGGTGTCCATCGTTAGCTGCCGATACAGTTTCTGCACCTGGTCCTTGCCTGGTAAGCACTGTATTGGTATTAACTATTTTTATATCAAGCAAGAAAGCAGCTTTTATGACCTGAGGACGCCCGTTTCATTTGCTTGCTGTACAGTTTTAACCTCTGAAGAAATGCTTCCTAATAAGCATTTTTTTGAGGCAACCCCATTTAGTTCCCAAAAAGTACCCTTAGTTTTCTTATGACTTCTTTAATCCAATTATAAGCAGAAGACTTAAATGCGAGGACAAAGGGGGAATAGCATACATTTTTTCCACAGTGGATCAATCACAGAACAAGGACAAACACGTTAGAAGTGCTGCAATTTTAGCACTTTACGTGACAGTGGTTTTTTAGCATACATTTTCATCGCAGAGTTCTTATCTGTAACGTTCATGGCATGGTTGCTGAGCAATGGTTTAATAAACTTGCGGCACAGAACTTCCAGGAACTGCTTCCTGTGACTCGCATCTTGATTTCTGCACTGCAAGATTGGAGCATCCATCAAAATGGCAACAGCATGCTCCACACTGGCTTCTAGAGGTTTTTCAATGGCTTTCCTGTAGTACAACACAATGTCCACAAACCTCTGGAGACTGATCAACACTGTGATTAGTTCTCTTGTGGGATACTTCTGTCCGCCCCTGTCCTAATAAGCTATAAGCCCATCTACAGGAGCATTTCCTTTTGGCTTTTCGACTGTATCAATGCAGTCCTGGCAGCTCACCTTCTCTGCTACGACACGGGCTATATATCCTCCAATCAGGGCTATGCTGGCAATCTCTGGGTTGGGAAGCCACTGGTTCGGCCAGGTGCATACTTCTCGCTACCGATTTTCTACTGTTAACGGAAAAAATGGCTTCTCGAGGCGGCTGACGTTCTGGGTGCTCGGGCCCTGGACTGCCGTGGCAGCGCAAAATGATGCCGATGCATTGACATTGCTTCTGAGTGACGAAGAAACAATACCAGTCTTTAGCATTTTTTCAACGCCACAGAGCACACTTCTCATGTCCATCACGTCGTTGCATCCAGCTGTTCTGCGTAGAAAACCGAAGAATGCCTCAATGGGGTCACTAGAGAATTTTCTTGTGAGGACGAAAATGAATTTTTTTTCATTCAAAAGAAACCTAATGCACACGACATTAGAGAGTGTCGTAAGCACAAGTGCACTGTAGGTTTCCTTGCTCAAAAAATTGTCGGGATGACTATCACCTTTTAGTCTCTTGAGATATGCTAGGAAGGTTTCTTCAAGCCACTGCAACCTTGAATCATTCGGATCACTGAAGTGCCTAGTGTCTGGGTCATTCTTGTGGATGTGCTGCTGTGTGTTGCTCACATCCATAAAAACAAACCATCTATGCACTGCTATCATGAATTCTACAGTAGGGCCCACTGTGGCAAACTCGGCGACACACGTGTGTCCAGCCTGGTCTTTCATATACTGCAGTGCAGCTGTGACAGGGGGCGAGAAAATCTGCACAGCATGTCTGACACTCATCTTCTCCAGATTAGTAGGGTAAAGGTGTTTACGTGTCAGGAACCTCACTGGTTTCGCCGTGGATCCTTTCTGCATGTTATAGAGCTCCTTCAAAGGGGCTGAAGAAATCTCCTTTTTTCCGCCTATGCATTTTGCGGGAAACTGGGATCGTATATATTTCAGAATATCGCACTGGTCGAATGCCAAGAAGAGGCGTCTTGATGGGTCAGATGGATGTCGGGCTGATATCTGTGCCTGCCCTTTGCACAAAATGTCCATTGCTGAAACATTGGTTTTATGGTTGTCGGCCACAAGACGGACAATCTCAAATCCTAATTCTTCTGTTTTCTTCACAACATGTGCAATCGTCTCAGCGAGGTCGGATCCTGAGCAGCATCTTGTGAAGAAATAGCCTACTGGTATGTTAAAATGACCAGCTAGGCCACAAAGGAGGAAACAAAGGAGTGAGTTTGCAAGGTGGTCGTTTTTGTTACTTGGCGTCAAGTGTGCTAAATCAGAGCTCGTGCTGACGTCACCAATAAATGCATCGCGCTGCTTGTTGTACTCCAGCTTCTGCCTTATGTGCATTTCATCCACAATCAAGCTGCACACTTTCGACTGATCTGCAGGTAAGTTTTCAAGCTCTGTTCTAAGTCTTAAACGCACTAGTGGACTGAAGCCCACCTCCCCAATTGACGTGCCTATGTATTTGTGCAGTGTATTCCTGCATGGCAAGCGCAGAAGCCCTTCGGAGCGGATGTATTCGTAGGCTTTAGTGGATAAGCTCCTCAGAACAACACAGCATCTGACAGTCGTTTCGCCCCATGTTGCTCTCTTCTTGCTGTAATTCTTGACTTGATCTAAAATAAATGCAGCTTTCACTTTTTTCTGCTCAGCATCGGCAGCAACAACCAGAAAAGCACTCACGCTTGAATTATTCTTCAGTTCGCGCAGTTCCTCCTTATATTTGTCGACTGTCTGCCTCAGTCTCGCAATCTGGAGCCGTAGGTCGCGCTCCTTTTGTCTACACCTCCTGTGGTGGACAAAACTGCTGGAGCTCGTTCTGACAGAGTCTGTCTGAGTTCCAAACGTTCGCCTTGCGAACGCAGATAGCCGTACACGAGCCGGTGCGGTGTGCTCCTCGTTGATGCTGGAATCAAGTGGCGGATGAGCCGAGGACGATGGGGCTGGGGCCGTACTGTCGCACAGTAGCGCGTTGCTTGGCTCCACGACAGCTGCTGAGGCGTCCTCGGGCTCCGCAGTACTGTCAACAGGTCCTAAGGTGCTCACGTCGGCTGAAAGTGCTGCTTTGATTCGCTTCTTGGCACAGCATCCGCTTGTGCCTAGCTTGGGGGTGACGTCTTGGGGTGACGTCTTAGCTTGGGGGTGGGCTAGTCTTGGGGGTGACGGTTGCAGCCTGGAAGAGCATAAAAGGGGAAGAAGGCAGCGAATTTTCATCTTCGCAGTTCCTAAATCGGCCGCTATGCTGCTTGGAAGGCCCGCTGGTCGATGCTCACGTGATCACCTTCAAATTGATTGCGACTGTACAACACAAGCCCGCAGCCAGGGTAGCCGTCGCAAGGGTACGCGGCGGAGGCATGCGGCAGCAAGCTCAAGTTCTTCCTCGGCCAGGCTTCACGTCGTGGCCGAGGACCCGCCGATTTTCGACATGTGGCACACAGGCTTTGTAACGTCGTCTGTGCCGCCATACATGATGACCGTCGAAATCGCGGGCACCCCATTTCCATGGAGCTGGACACAGGGGCCAACGTGTCTGTAATGGCCGGGAAGCTCTTCAAGCGCACCTTCCCCGGCGTGTCCGTCGAGGCTTCGGGCGTGATGCTGCGCAGCTCCTCCAGGCAACTCTCCTAGGTCCAGGGTCAGGCACAGGTCAGCGTTCGTTTTGGTGACAGGGAGGCAACCCTCCCCCTTTACTTAATGAAGGGGTAGTCGCCGACTCTGCTGGGCCGAAACTGGATTCATGTACTGGACATTCGTCTGCCAGAGTACCCGGAAGCCAGCCTGCAGGTGGTGCAGAGCTGCCAAATTTGCCAGGAGCATCAGTGAGCCTCGCGTAATGTGGAAAGCACCCCCTGGCCGTTCCCACAGAGACCCTGGTTTCGCCTACATGTGGATTTCGGGGGCTTTGGCGGTGGTGGCGGAGCAGCCTGCCTGCGCTTGGAGGACCTGCAGAGCCAGCTCGAGGAACAGCAGGAGCTGGCATCGGCATGGCTGCTGGAGCTGGAGTAGCTTCAGCTTGACCACAAGGAGGCCCTGAAGGCGGTGGAGCAGCTGCAGATAGAGCTGTGGTCGCTGCCCGAGAGCCTGGTGGTGAGCACGGCCGAGTACAAGTGCCTGCAGAGCCAGTTCTGCGTGCTCTACAACGAGAGCATGCAACTCAAAACTCAGCTGGACGAGTGTCGCTCCTTGCTGTCGACAGCCAAAAACTCACGCCTTCGCCACATTGAGCAGATGGAAAGCGAGGAGCTGGTTGCCCAGAAGAAGCTTCGCTCGGAGGTCATCCGCCTCGAGGACAACATTGCGCAGATTCGTCGAGAGTACGAGAATCTACGCATTGAGTTTGAGGCGCCGTCGGTGTCCAGCAAGCAGGCTCAGCCAATCAACCGTGAGATGCGGCACATTATAACGAGCCTGCAGAGCCACAACAGGCAGCTCAAGAGCGAGGTCTCCCGCAGCAAGCGCAAGCTGCGCGAGGCTCAATCAGGGACGCAGAAGCTGAAGCAGAAGCTGGCTGCTGACCAAGGGTGCTGTCCCAGGCCTTTGCCAGAGTCGGGAGCTCCAGTTTTTGCCAGGAACTTCCGTCCTGGCCCACCCTGGTCTGCGGGACAGGTGGTGTCTCTTGCCAGCGTCTCATCGCTGCTCATGCGCATGCCAGACGGGGCCATGTGGCACAGACACGTCGACCATGTCAGGCCTCGCCTCGGGACCTGACCAGCACCCTCAACTGCCACGTCTGAGTTCCAGCCCAGAGGAGGACTAGCGGCAGCACCAGTCGCATCCAGCGGAGTACCACCCACCTCGGAGGCGGCAACCGTAGCCAGTATGCAGGGTCTGAAGACGATATATCGAAAACTGTTTAATCTTTCTAGAATTTTCTGGACGAAGAAAGTTTTTTTGCTGGCTCAATCTGGTATGTTCTTCCCAGTTTATCTTCTTGTGAGATTATAATTATCACAATCGAAAATATGAGCGAGGCTCTGCAGTTTGTTCTGCAAGAGCCTGTGCAGTCATTTTCACCACAATAAACAACGGACCTAGCTAATTTAGAAAAGAGGAAATACTTCAGGCTCTCAATAATAACTGTGCCACACCTAAGTGCAGAAATGTTCTTCGTTGTGTTGTCTCTTAAGCCACCTCATTTCTAAATGATAAACAAAGCACTAAGCGACAAGACATCTGTAAATGGTTGAGCAGCCCTGCCTCTGGGCAGTTGCACTCTGTAAACTTCATGTTAGACTTGGTGCCCATCTGTAGATATTTGTTGCTCACATTTGCATAAAGATTGCAACATTCTGAGACTTGATGTCTGGAAAGATGCTTTTATTCTTTGCAGAGTGCCTCTTTATTTTTATTTTTCACTGCTTTTTTAAGTGACAGTTAACTACTTATGAAAATTACTCACTCTTGCAAGGACAGGCTGTATATATATAACCATAGCAGCTTGGGAAGCTCTCTGTCAAGTGTCTCAGCATGGTCAATTGAAGACTGCTTTTGGGCATAGTCACTTGGTCAGAAGCTCTCTGCATATAAGATAAAATCATTCAAGTCATGCTTTATAGTCAAAAGACAGTGGGAAGCATATGAGTTCGCAGCTGGTTCATAATGCAATCTAGTATACTGTACTGCAGTATTCTGAAGTTACTGAAACAGGCGTTCTATTTTTTTAATTTGGCATACCTTGGATTGTTCTTTAATTTTGTGAGAGTGAACACATCTTAAACCTTGCAGTATTCGGAATAAACAAAATATTGGCCTTTGCCTTTGCAAGAATGAAAATGGGTAATACCGTCATTGTGGTGCCCGCAATGAGTCTTATCGTGGTTGCATGAGAATATATTTTTTTTTTACTCTCTCCTAAACAAAACAGGTTTTTAAAGAATCACCTGTGTCTGAGCATATTAAATGAAATGGCAAGGCACTGTAACACCACATCCGTTATGCAAAAGAAGAGTAGTTCTGAAGTGTCCCTAACACAATGATTAGGTGTTTGCATTTCAATCAAGTTTTGCGGATGCCTCGCTCAAACAAGTGCATCTGCACCAGATGCACTCATTCAGCAAATGTGCGCAGGCCCACGGAAATCCCCAGTGCACTTCCAGATGTGCCGGGAAGAAATGCTGCGTCCTTTGAGGGCCTATCCCCAACATGTGCAACGCCAATACATTAGCACTGAAGTCCCCCTGCTCTAGTCGCTATCATCCTTGAACACAGCACCAACTCTTCCCAGCTAGTTCGAAGTATTCCACTGCTCAATGGGTGACCCCTGCTTTCCCGGGAAAAAGTGTTTTCCTTCATGTAATTAGTGTGGCTTTCGCTTCCAAGGTTGCTGGTTGAAATAAACATGCTTTTAGACTACTGCAGACATCACCGTGTTACCTACACGTTTACTGTATATGCCTTCGGGAAGTACGGGTGTAAAATTTACATTTCGTGTTTTATGATATATGCTTTTAGGACAAAACAAAAATATCTTTTGCTTCTTTAGTATTTTCAACAACTTTATCATTTCACTGTTATTGCATTATTTGCCAGAATTTATTTGTTTATTATTTATTAAATTCTTTTTATTACTTCGGCTGCAGTATTTTTCAAAGTCAAAGGTTGGCAAGTCTGCAGTATTTTTCAAAGTCAAAGGTTGGCAAGTCTGTAAACACGGTGAATCAACCAGAGGCCCTCTTGCCCTGAATCTTTGTGCAGGAAAATGGTGTTCCTCAGGCACGCACACTGCTTGTACTATTAAAATGCGCTCTGATGATGTATAGGTTTTTTTGGCGCTAGGGCCAGGGATGGCCAAAGAACGTCAAGATATGGTGCGTTAAAGCCGATGATGCACTGAAAACTGTCAGAGGTATTGTGGTTGTACAGAGGCCTTAAATGTTTCCTTAAGGTGCATAAAATATACAAGTATTAAAATAATGTCAAGCACAAGCGACATAAATGATAGACATAAAATGTATTCTTAAATGAAAAAAAAGAAACACAAAAAATATGTCTAGATTTCACTAGCACCAGCGCCTCACTAAGCCTCACAACGGTCTGCATCATCATCATGCAGCCGCTCCGTCTTTGAGACTCTGGCATCCTGCATTATGTTGCGGAGATCCTGCTTGCTGAAAGGGTAATGCGGTGGAACGTCTCATCCACGTTGGACCGCACATTATCCAGTATTGCATCCATGGACACGCCTTCTCGCAGCTTGTCTTGAGAGAGTAAAGAGAAAGTGTATATTAGTTGAAGCATAAGTAAAGATTACTGAGCACGCAAGGAAGTGAAATGGGCACTGATGAACATTTTAAATATCATTATTTAGGACTCCTTTAATTGAATAATGAGTTACATGGACTTACAAAAACCTTTTGCAATGGTGTGTGTTAAATAGTTGAAGCTGTCGCAATTTTTGTTCTCTTTAGGTCAGCTCTTTGCAAGAACATGGTGCTATGCAGCCTTCAGCTGCTGAAGAGGCAAGATTACATTTCTGAATTACACTACACGATTACATTACATTTGAAGAGGCAAGATTACATATTTAAGTGTTTCAATGTTTGGCGTCATTGATAAACCGTCATAGGGATTATCTGCACCAATGTTATCAGGTATGTAAGTGAAGAAATTTATTGTGTGCACCAAGTTTACAGCTAGGCTGCCAATTTCATTCTTCACTGTTGGTAACCTTGTTCGAACAAAAGACATTACTGAACCATTGCAAAAGCATTGCACGAGACTGGACATGTGAAGATTGTGGTTCAGATCCTACCCAGGGCAAAAATGTCTTCCACTTTTATTTCCTTTGCTAAATATTGTTATTATTTACAATTTCTATTCTTCAGTTAGAACTTCATTTTCCAATTACATTCCATAGCATAAGTTATTGCCACTTCCATAGTGGCCTGCCACCATAGAAGGGCAAAACAGAGTCGGCAATCGAAAACATGTGCAGCATTTCCAGATTAACACAAATATAAACATCACTGTTACTGACTGCATTGATGCACATAATTTCGTTAATGTCAATATAAAAATTGTAAATTAAAGCTTTCAGCAATTATTTATATAGTTTATTTATCAGTCATTCATTCATATTTACAAGGAGCAGACTCACCTGTGAACGTATGCTTTGAAGGCTATGCAGTCATGTGGGTTTTTGAGTTAAAGGTATTATTTCAGTCAAGTAGAGTACTGACTGGACACTTGAAGCTGTTTTACAAGTTCATGTCTAAGCCTAATTATTGTTATCGTTACAATCATGTTTCATTCACGTAGCTGATTCATGAGCATTCAAAATATTTAGGTACCATATTTTCCAAACCATAGGTGCCACCATTTTAATTTTCGTCCAAGCGTCTTATAAAACAGTGCAACTTATATATGCAAGACCAACATGAGACATTCTTTTTCTCCAGCAATGTACTTGCAGTTTATTTTGTCTGCTGGAATGTGCAGCTCATAAAAATTTTTTTTACTGAAGTTTAGTGCCCTGAAATGGGTAAGTACGACATTTTAGGATAAGTGTATAAACATACACAATCGCATTTCACAATGCTGACCCAAGTTAAAATAGATGCATCTTATACAATGAGTTATACACACATTTTTTTTCTTTGAAAGTTGTGAAAAGAGGGGGGAAAGGGGGTGACCTGTACAACAGTTCAAATTATAGTCCAGAAAATATGGCACATGGTTTGTGAGCCCTGCATATAGTAATGTACAACTTGAGCTGATGAAGGTTTCACACGGAAAGCACATCTGCTGTGGATGACCTACAGTAGTGGCGAGAGGTCGCAGTTTCATCGATGTCTGTAATAGTTGCACTTCAATTTAGGCAAAATGGCAGACATAATTATGTACAATGCACCTTAAGTAATGCCAAGTGGAAATTATTCCAGCTTACTGCTATTTTGAGACATTGAATCCAACTAGGATCATAAGCCATACCAATCCAGTTAACTGCAAGCCTGAAAAATAAAGCAGGAAGGGAAAAAGCCACAGTCTGCTACAGTGCACCAGGAGGCACTACACCTTCCTGCTTGGTACATGAAGTGATGCAAACAAGTATAAACAATAACTAAAGTCGTTGCCTGCAATAAGAATAACCATATAGGTAAAATAAAGGCCACTGGCTGTGCCAAGGTAGTGGTTACCACTGTGAAATCGGAGAACGGTTTCCTTTTTTCTCTCTCTGTTTGAACCCTTCAGGCATTGATACAATGTAGCAAAATGATAAACATGTTTATGATGTCATTAACTATAATGCCCTGCAGTCAGTAAAGGTGGCCTCGAATTATGTGGACATTATGAATTTCAAATGCACTAACATGTGCTCCAAGTTCATTGCATGGTCTGGCATGAGTATTGCCTTGTATTTGTGATGTTGAAAACTCAACAACCACTCTTTATGTATTATAAAGCAGAGCAAAAGCGGTTTCTTACCAGCAATAGCAGCTCTTTCCGACTTGGACATAAAAACACGACCCAGTTCAATGTCGTGGCCTCTGTGCTTGGATTGGAAAACCACATTCACACCTGTGTTGTCTTCAGTCACAGCCATTGCCACAAAACATCTTTTTCCACACTTAACACTTGAAGGCCGCTTCAGCTTTTGTTTACTTGTAGCTGTGGAAAAAGATAACCGGGTGGTTTATTCTAACTTAAGCACTGGACTTCCAACACATGCTTAGTGGTGGTTCTACTGTGCCATTTACACCATTTAGCTACAATTCAACTTGCCTGAAACCTGGCTACGCAAACTGTGCAAAGGTGCGGTATTTTCACGCTTTCAGGGCAACGCAGCGTTTTCAGCAGGGGTATGAGAAAACTTAAATATAGGAACCAAATAGTGAGCGTGCAAGTAATTCAGTTTGAGATGGATCATCTACTAGACTTTTCAAATATTTAGTAATATTTGCAGTAATGCAATGAATTGTCCGAGGTCAATGCATTGCATGCAGCATTTCAAGGGCACTTGGTTTGTCTTGGAACAAGAACACATATAAAACAAATCTAGGTTTTTACACACCAGTACCACAATCTGATTATCAGGCATGCCTCTCCCAGTAAAAGCTTCGTCCTGGCTGTCAGCACTGATCGAAGCAATTACTATATGCAATGCTAACAGGGTATGGTGACAAAAGCAGCATTTATAGCAAGCACAATGACATGCGCTAAGATAAGACCCATTGACCACTGGAAGGCACACAGTTTGCATTGCATACATGTGTTCTTGCACATGGTTCAGAACTGTATGACAATTTGTAATCTTTTAAGTACAGGAACTAACTTCTGTGCAGGCTTGTGGTAGTTGCTGACTTGTGAAAAGAGGGGGAGGTTACTTGTGCCAGGTTCAAATTATTGTCCAGAAAATGTCGTATATGGTTTGTGAGCCCTGCATATAGTAGAATAATATACAAGTTAAAGTGATGAAAGCTTCACATGGAAAGCACATCTGCTGTGGATCTTGCGGACTCATACAGCAGTGCTTCATCAGTTACCAAAAACCCGTACGAATGATCTCAGAACCAATCGCCAATTAGCCAATCGTACCAATATATTAACGCCAAGCTTTCTGCGACGGCTTGCAGCCCATATCACAATCACCAAAAGCTAATTTCATGGCACACTACCCTGACCATTGGCCCTAATCAGCACTGCTTCATGAGGTCGGTTGGGTATCAGCAACTAAAGCTACAGTTAGCTGATGAATTGACTCATATCTATTTTCAGAGGCCAGCAAACCACCTCACAACAAAATTGAGTGCATGGAATGGTAGCAATGTTGTTCTTGTCCACCACTGCCATCTTTGCGTCCATATGTGCTATGGCACCTCCTTCTGGACGCCGTTCTGTTGGATCTGGAGGACGATCCCAATTGCTGTCCTCCAGATATTGGACCTTGCCGTTGGGAGCGGGAGTTGGCCGAGGTTGAGGAGGACTTTGAGATGAAAACTGGAGGTTTATTCACATTATTTACAGTGAGAGTACAAAGAAATTAACAGTCTTAAAGTCATCACGGGCCAGCAGCACCTCGGACGCTGCGGCCCGTGGCAAGAAGCTCGAAAGAGATGAATGAAGGAATGCTCTCTTGCTGCTTCCGGTCTCTGGCTTTTAAGCCCTTCGGTGTCTCAAAGACACGTCACGTTCGGCCAATCGGCGAGCCCGCTCAGGTGACGCCAGTTTCGGCCAATCGGCGAGCCGCTCAGATGTCGTCATTTTCGGCCAATGGTAGGTGCCCGTGCGATTGTGTCACACCCGGCGCCGAGGGTTGCTCCTTGGGCCCCAATTGTCCGAGTGCTTACTTCTCTCTGCAGTATTGCCTTGCTGACTTGCAAGCGCCGTCACAATAGGCGGAAGGGGGCGACGTTTCAGTGCTACAAAGCAGCTTTGCTCGGGCCCTGCATTACCTGGAACCGTGCCAGGCTCCCGCTACACTTTCGGGAAGAGTCAAGGAGCGAATAGCTCCACCTGCGGTGCACGAATTGGGAGACGCCAACTCGTTTGCACGTGCCGCACCTCGGGAATGGGGTAGATGTGCTTCTGCGCTCCTTAATTAGCTGTGGCGCGATTTGGTGTGGTGTGGTGAACTCGAAGGAGGCTCAGGAAAAGGTCCCATATCTAACAGCTCCTCCTCGCCCCGGAAGTTCGGAATGGCCGGTGAAATCAATTCGCTGGCCATGAGGAATGCTGAAAGAACCTGCAGGGTACTGGCGTTGAGCCTCGTTTGACGAACTTTGGGATCCTGGGCCCTGGAGAATGTACGTCAAACAAACAAAACAACACAACGCTACACCACGTGTAAGCGCAGGCTCTTCACCCCGGACTCGCCAGGCTATTGCTGAGTCAAAATGAACCCTGATCTTTTATTTCCCCAATTTTGACAAAGCAGTTCCAACCACCTTTCCAAACCGCTATCCATTTCTCCCCGAATGCCGACAAGGCCAGAGTGACGTTGCAAAACACAGGGTCGTTGTTGTTGCAAACAAATAATGAAAACAGCCGAACATACCTAAGTGGCCTAATTTCGCGAACAGCCTGTTCTCACCCTAGCGCAGTGGCGTACTTATCTCATGTACAGCCGCCCTGATTTTTAATAATATAGCGCGAGCATCGACTGAACTGCTGGTGAGCGCCTTATAACGGCGATAAGCATGCAACAAGGCGAGAGTTCGCGCACGAGCAGGAAGAAAGGGCGTCGTCTGCTACGCTGTTCCGATCATGAGGACACACTCCCTGCCACAATACCATTTCGCAAAAACACGCCAGGCAGTAGAGCACATGCGCATGAATAAAATGCGACAGTGAGACGTGATGCCGTCTCTTTTTTGCTAATACGTCGGCCGTGCTGGCGAAGCAGATTGAAGATAAGAGAAAATAAAAAGAAGGAAACGCAGCAACAGATGGAAACGATTGCCTGGATCACGATAAAAGACGCACCGACCAGCTGTTTAATCGGTATTTCAGTGTCTAGAGGGTATAAAAATTGCACCGCAGCTTTCAAACGTGCCCTTCCGCGGAGAGTGCCTCCTTGCGAGTTATAATTTTTCGGTTTTTGTGGCTCTGGACCAAGGCCCACTTATGCTGTCTTTTTTTGTCTTAATTCAGTAAAGTTTACTGACTCACTCCTGAACTACTTGGAGAGCAAAGACACGGAGCCACGAATGGTTGCGCTTTCCTTTTTGTTTTCTGCAAGAAGATTGCCGTTTCCTGCATGCGTCACCTGAGCTGGAAATCGTAGTCGTCAGATTAGGAGCGATGAGTGCATTGAGAAGCGTGGTGTGTATAGGAAAGTTTTTTTTTTTTTTTTTTTGAGGAGAGGAGGGGGTAGTAAGGCATAGTTGCATGTATCCGCGGAAGTTATAACTTTTATTTGCATGGTGCATTTTAGAACTGAAACAAGGCCTTGACTCAAGGTTTTCACACATCAGACTTAGAAGTTAATAACGCTGAAATTCTCCTCCAGACTGAGCAACACCCGCGATGCGCCTGGGCAGGGAGTCGAAGAGTGCGGGCACAAGGTTCATGTTATCCTTGAGGGCATCCCATTCACTCTTCACGGCTTCCCATAAGTCGTCTGGCGATGCATCGTGCAGACTCATTTTTGACAAGTTGGACTTGAGGATACCCCACACATTTTCAATTATATTGAGGTCCGCTCCCTGGGGGAGGCCAAGACAACGTCATGATGCCTAGTTGTTCCAGAAGTTCTTTCACGGCGCGTGCAGTATGAACCGGTGACAGGTCATGCTGTAGGTAGAAGCAACCATCCGTGAAAGGGCCGTCCAGAAGATGGGGAAGAAGCTCCTCATTAATAATCTCCAGGTATGCTTCTGCACAGAAACGGCCCGATATACGACGGAGTGGGCCAAGACCGTCCTTAGTTATTACTCCCCAAATGTTTACACTCGTCCTGCCACTAGACTTGACCTTCTGAACATAGTGTGGATCAAACCTGCAACAGAGGAAGAAAATTTTATAAACAACATAAATTGTGTGAATGGCACTTAGACAAGATTAAACGACACCTAAAAAAATATTACGGCAAAAATACACCCGCTCTTTACATGGAAGTATAATCCATCCACAATCTCAGCAAACATTTTTCAAATTTAACCAAGTATAAGTAATTCTATTAAGGAACAATTTTACCTGCCTGTGCTGCATCATCTATTTCTTGAACAGTGACAGCTGAAATTGATAATCACATGTCACCCCGCGAAGCAAATGCCATATACTTTCGCAGATGTAAGCCAAACATAGCCAAATAAAAAAAAATGAACAATGCTAAATCACCTACCTCATTAGGTCTGGCCGGTAAACTTTCTGTTGCTGGTTCCATTTCGTGCAAACCGTGGACTCGTCTGTGAAGACAACATTTGCCCAGTCCTATGATCCAGTCAATGATTCAGTCCCAGTCAATATGATCGCGTGCAAACTGTAGCCTTTTCTCCTTGTTAGTCGCCGAAAGCTTTGGCTTCTGGGCCGCAACTCGATTGCGAAGACCTGCTTCTCGAAGTCGGACACGCACCAAATTGTCACTCACGTCCACTCCAGCAACCTGCTTCAATTCGCCAGCAGTCATGAAGGGCGCTACACAAGCCGCAGCAACAATGGCATGGTCCTCTTCTTCGGTTGTCTTACGCTTCAAATGTCGAGGCGCGTCACAAATGCGCCCTTCGTCACGATAAGCCTGAACTATCCTACTTACGGTAGCCTGAGTGACTCCAACGCCCTTAGCGATTTCTTTCTGAGACTTGTCGCAAAGCGACAAGTCTATGACGCGGTGGCGTTGTTCCATTGGCACGCGTGGAGGCATTTTCCGCCGAAGAGAGCGTTTGAAAGCTGAGATGCCTTTTTATACTCTCGAGACACTGCAAAGCTGATTAAACAGCTGGTCAGTGCGTCTTTTATCGTGATCCAGGCAATCGTTTCCATCTGTTGCTGCGTTTCCTTCTTTTTATTTTCTCTTATCTTCAATCTGCTTCGCCAGCGCGGCCGACGTATTAGCAAAAAAGAGACAGCATCACGTCTCACTGTCGCATTTTATTCATGCGCATGTGCTCTACTGCCTGGCGTGTTTTTGCGAAATGGTATTGTGGCAGGGAGTGTGTCCTCATGATCGGAACAGCGTAGCAGACGACGCCCTTTCTTCCTGCTCGTGCGCGAACTCTCGCCTTGTTGCACGCTTATCGCCGTTATAAGGCGCTCACCAGCAGTTCAGTCGACGCTCGCGCTATATTATTAAAAATCAGGGCGGCTGTACTGTTGCCACTGAACAGTCTGGCCAATTTCACAAGTACGTAATCACAAGTGCGCTAGCCTTGTGGTTACTATTTAGAACGCGTACTTGCGTTGTAGGCAAGCCTTTCATTACGCTTACTCACATTTGTTCCTTTAGTCCACACAGGGCACGTAACTTAATAGAACAATTAAACTTGCGTAACTCACGCACACCGCAGTACCCTTAAAAAAGAATGCGTCTGCCAATAACTCGTTCCACGCACGCTCACTAGAGAAGTCAGAATATGGCTGCCCTCAACACACGAGCAACCCAGTCGTTAACAATCTGCTTCCCTCCGTCCGCACAGGACACACGCTAAAGGAACTAAGAACGCTTCTCAGTGCAAATCATGCACTCACAGAAAATGTATGCGCTTAACCTTAGAAAATAAAAAAACACAAAAAAAGAAGGTTAACTAATACACATGCGCGTTCGATAGACCTCTCAATGATAACCTTGACACTCAGGTTACTCACACACAAAAAAAAAACCTATCTACTCATTAATTAACACCTCGCGAGACTAAATGTTTACCTAAAACTTATCTTTCAACTTTTCGGACCTTCTCAAACCAAACATACTCATACTTTTGAGCCGTACTTGAGGTGGTCACGGTTCGAAAGCTACACTGGCTATCCAGGAACAACAAAAGGGCTGACTCACTATCAGCTCCTCCAAGACGTTACAGTCTCCTGCCAATTTGCGTCCTGGCACCCCTCTTTCATCACGAACTCGATTGACCGCGTCACTACTCCCCATCACCTCGTTTCATCTTGCCACCTTGCGCTCCCTCACCCTACACGCTGAACTTCGAAAAGAATGACGGAACGACGAGGAATTTAACTGCCCCGTGCCCTTTGTCCGCGTCCGTGCAGAACATGCTTCTCGGTCTCTATTTGACCGGTGGCTCGAATATCTTGGATGCGTCAACATCGTCAACGACGACCGCACCCTTCTTTTCTTCGTGCCCGTCGCCGTTTTTGGCTTCGCTACATTAGCCACCGCATTCCTATCTTTACGGCGCTTCTTTCTGCGGCGCTTTCTCTTGGAGTTCCCTTTTATGCTGCCCTCTGGTGCCTCGTGCTGGCCGGTACACATCTTGTCGGCCCGGATCGGTCTCTTACCCGCACAGTCTGAGTGATTTTCATTTAAATCTACTCTCTCTTGGCTATCTAGACTGGCGGAGAGCTGCACCGATCCCTGAACAATGCAGTTGTCTTTTCTTGAGCTACGTAGCTCGCAATCCTGAGAGCTGCCCTCAACTGCATCGTCCAGCTGGCACTGCACTTTGGCACGCAGATCCGACTCGACAGTTATCTCGACATAGGTGCTCGCGTCTGTCGGGTCAGCGGCACTCTGTACTTCGTTAACTAACTCGTTAACATTACCTGCGACGCACACGCACGGTGACTGTGCCAATTCATTCACAGCTGGCCTAGCTGTCTCTACAGTGCTCTGTTGGCACTGCACCTCGTCACTTTCACTACGGCCTTTAACGGCCTCTGTTGCCACTAAGGCATTGTTAGCAGCTAGCCTTTTCCCTTCACCTATCAAGGTGCCGCTAATCTCACAGGCAATACCTCTTTCGTCGGCTTTTGGCGAAAATTCGCTAGATACTTGCTCATTCTTGTGCTCTGTACTGCCTACAGAATTTTCAGACAGGCGTTGTCTTTGTTCCTTTAACTGCTGAAAATATTGTATCTGTTTTTCCAATGCTGCTATCTCTTTCTCGTGCTTTTGCTTATGTTCGTGACTCTCACGCTTACGTTCACGACGCTCACGCTCCCGTGGTTCTTGTATCACCTCCCAAGCAATCTTAATGCTTTCATCATCATTGCCACTATCTGAATCGCCTTTATAATAGCTGGCTTTTTCATCTGTTCGTCCCTCTCAACTCCCAAATCATCGCACACTAATAAGTCTAACCTCATCAACCTTTAAGATCCATGGCAGCTGCCCCGACTGGTGGTTAGAACTGTTTCCTTTAACTAATTTGTGCAAGCACATGCAACAAATTCCCGATTCCTAGAACTATCAAAATAAACACACAACATTTGAAGTCTGGCGAATCAAAAGGAAAAAAAACCACGCGCTCACTTACGGTCGCAGCACCCTGCCATCTGGTTCACTGGTCCGCTGTTCCCGGTTCCTCAGGACTCTCTGGGTCGAAGGCTCGCTCTTCTTTGCTGCTCCTAGATCCTCGGGACTACTTTGGACGAAGGCTCTTTTTCGCTGTTCCGGGTTCCTCCGGACTCTATCGGCCATGGCTAGCAGCTTTCCTGGCATGTGCAGCATACGGAACTGGTATCGCATGGTCTTCAGCCATAGTCTCTGAATACGAGGCGGCAACATGTCCAGTTTCATCTTGCCCAGAAATGAAACGAGTGGCAGGTGGTCACTCTGGACGTCGAAGGTGATGCCACGGACAAACTTGTCAAACCTTAGCCCACGTCGTTGCCAAAGCTTCTTTTTCGGTCTGGCTGTAACACTGCTCGGTCTCGGTCATTGACCTCGAAGTGAACGTGACTGGGCGGCGCTCTCCAGAGGGTTGTGTCTGTAGCAAAACTGCACCGAGTCCGAATGAGCTTGCGTCTGCAGACACCGGAGTGGCGTACGACGGGTAGTACTTGGGCATGCTACTGTCTGACGTCAAGAGTTCCTTGATTTTCTCTAATGCTGCCCTTTGCTCATGCTGCCACACCCAACTTGCAGACTTGTTCAGTAAGGCTCTGATGGGCCCTGTGACGTCTGAAATGTGTGGCAAGAATCTGGCAAGATGATTCACCATTCCGAGCAGTCTTCCAATGCCGATAACGTCCGTTGGAGCTTCCATTGCTTTGACTGCTTAGACCTTGCCCGAATCTGGCCTGATGCCCTGTGCAGAGACGATGACTCCGAGGAAGGAGACCTCGGGTACCCCAAAATGATACTTGTCCTGGTTCAATGTGATACCTGCTTTTGCAAGGCGAGACAGCACCTGGCTAAGTCTTGCATCATGTTCCTGGCAGGTGCGTCCAAAAACCAGAATATCATCTATCATATTGGTGACTCCTTCTTGGCTCTCCAGGATTCTTGCCATCTGTTTTTGGAAATACTCTTGCGTGGAGGTGATGCCAAAGAGGAGCTGGCAGAAGCAGTATCGGCCATATGGGGTGATGAACGTCATAAGCTCTTGGCAATATTTAGAGAGCTTCACCTGGTGGAAGCTTACAGCCCTGCCTAGCTTTAAAGAAACTATTGCATTGCCGAGGAGGCCAAGGACTTGCTCGACAGTTGGTAGAATATGTCATTCCCGGAAGACGACCTTGTTCAGTTGAGTTAAGTTGACGCAGGGCCGGTAGGAACCATCGCCTTTCCGGACCATGACGAGACAGGAGCACCATGGTGTTGGCTTTTCGACCATGCAGATCACACCTGCGGTCTCCGATTTGTCCAGCTCGCGGCAGACGATCTTGAGCAGTGGGATGGGGATCCTGCAAGGGACGCTTATTGGAAAGGTACGGCATCAGGTTTCAACCGGATGTTGTACTCGTCCTTGAGTCCCCATTCCTTTGAAGAGCTCGGTGTGCAGCGTTACTTTTGGAGTCTTGAGTTGATTGAGAAATTGAACTACATGGAGGGCTTTGAGCGCTGGCAGTCCCAGAAGAGGTATAGTGAGAGAGTGGATCATGTAGAGGGGCTGACAGCTTGTTTTTCCTTGCCACTGAAGTCATGCTAGATACAAGTCCAGCACGCGCACTGGCTGTCCTCCCGGGCTGGTGAGCAGAGTGTCGACTTGGTTGAGTTTGGCAGGCAACGTAGGAAGGTCGCTGGGAGCGGCAGATACTTTGGCTCCGGAGTCAACCTTTAACTGCGCTATGTAGTCGTCAACGGTGACGTTGATGAACTTTGTTGTGGCGGGCGTCCCGATGGCGTGCAGGTGAATGGAGCTGAGCTTGTTCTGCTTGAGCTTCCGCGAGCGGCATACTTCAGTAAAGTGGCCTTTCTTTTTGCAGAAGTTGCAGGCGGAGTGTCGGGTCGGGCAGTCCGAACGCTGATGAGGCCCACGGCCGCAGAATTCACGTGAACTGCTCGCGTGAGCACTCTGCTTGCGGCTGTGGCGAATGAGGCTTAGCTCCGGAGCGACGACGAGAAGGGTACTTGTTAGCTTTTGTGGCATCGAGGTTGAGCTCGCGGGAGTTCTCGGCATGGTGCTGGGGCAATGCCTTTTCCCTGTCAGCATCTTCAGATTGACAGGCCTGTCTCCAAGTGTCCTTGAGTGTCAACTTCGCGTTTCGGCACAACTGCTCCGAGTGACGGGAGTCGCGGAGGCCGATGACGAACCGGTGGCGAACGAGCCTTTCCTCGACAGCAGCTGATGCATAGTTACAGCGCTTAACCATCCTGCGAAATTCTGCGTACTACATCTCGACGCTTTCGTCGGGTAGCTGAACATGTCTGTGGAAAAGCGATGACTCCTAAAGCTCATTTGCCGGGTGCTCGAAGTGCTCAGTGAAGCGGGTTGCAATGGCTTGGTATGCAGCAAGCGACTGGGCGTCGAGCGAGAATGTCTCAAGAAGCGGGCGGGCCTCCAGACCCATGCAGTATAGTAGTGAGCGTATCTGCATGTCTTCTGACGCTTGTGTCAGCTTTGTCAATAGCAGACTGAACACTCAACTTTGTACAAATGGCTAGGAAATGCTGGCAAAATATAGCCATCCTTGAAAAGGTGGTACAACTGAATGTTTGATTTTTCAAACTTCATGCGAAGTGTCATGTGACACTTGCAGACACAACATGATACTTTGCTGGCGACACCTCCATTACCTCCGGTTAGTTTCCTGCATTTTTGAAAACTCTTTGCCCACAACAGCACACGGATATGGAGTAAGAACTTGTGCACATTTCCCTTCGACCTCTAAAATGTTATACGAGTAGAACTGACACGTCTTCAAAAGAGTGGCTGTATGCAATATCTTCTGCTGTGTGGCGGCTGCAAGGTTTACCAGCTTGCTGAGAGCTTCACTGAGCTTGGTAGATGATGACAGGACTGTTTTGATGATGCCATTGTGCGCTTCTATCCGATGTGTAGTATTATTTCCTGATGTGAGCTCCTGGTCACAGCCCTTTAGTGCCTGTGCACGAACAGCCGGATAAATGGCATTCTTTTTCCTGCGATTATTTCTTGATGTAAGCCTCTGAACTAACCTCCATCATCAAAGAATGAAAATATTTACTTTGTTATATTCAGTATGAACCCACATATTTGTGTGGGCTGGGCTTTTATTAGTATGACTTCCAGTACAATAAAAGAAATGAGTGCATGCAAATTTGCACCCCTTAAACTCTGGTATGAAAAGCTTCAAAGCAATGCTTATCGCTTGTTTAACAGAGGTAGACGTTGCACTTTGTACAACGCGTGCGACTTCTTGACAAGCATCCTGGCAGCCTGCAACATCTAGCATTCTTGATAGTGTCAACCATTGGAAAATGGTCAAAATCATCAACACCAGGAATTATTGCTACCCTGATGGTTTTGTCAACGTGCGCGTTATCAAGGCAATCTCCGTCACCACTACCAGACCTGTACCGTTTTGGTGATGCACAAAGTACTTCACCAATTACGAGGTGAAAATCTACTAGCTCCATTACTTCACGTCGTTGGGCGTTGTTAGTACTACAGTCTTCTCGGTACTCCATCCAGACATTCACAAGGGCCAAGTCCACCATGTGCAGACCAACTTTCAGAGTCCATTTCTTTGTCTTGATTGAGATGCGGTAATATTCCAATAGCTGGTCACTGACATCATCCCCTCCCATGAATGAATTTAACCTGCGAACAACTGCCGGTGAAGGAACGTCAATATATTCCTTCGTTTTTTTTTTAGACCAGCGCCTAACGGTTTCTACCGGACTTGCACCTGTGCATGTAGAAGCAGTAGTAAAAGACACTATCTTTTCATTTCACAACAACCTTTCCATCGGCTCTTGTAAATTCTTGAAAGTCACCTTGCTTCATCGCCATGTCACTTTTAAAATGAACATTTCTGACACGGTTTAACATGATAGTACCAGTTCTGTCAATTCTCTTGTTGACTAGTGCATCCAAAAATGCAATGGTGGTAAAATATCTATTGAAGTACACAGATGACTCCTTTGGCAGTGTTTGTACGAGCCTGTGGAAACTGTTTGGACCAAGTCCAAGAGCAGTTCCTGCAAGTGGGTTTTATTTCCCTTGGTAGACTTCAAAGTCCAGGACCAATCCAGCAGAAGTACTTAAAGTTTTTCAAGACAAGTGGCCTTGGTTTTTCCTTTACAGACTGTTGAAGAGAGCACCTCCCGGTGAATGGAATGATCTGTTCATCAATGGAGTAACTGGCAGGCACTCTCTGTAGTTCGTGGCAGTGCTTACATACAGCATCAATGATTGGCTGCACTTTCCACAGTTGGTTCTCTGCTGGATTCTCCGGAGGTGTTTCGGTATCCACAAAATGTAGGCATGATCGCAGGGTTTTAAATTCCTATCACAGCATCACATTGGTCACTTGTTCGACCTGGTACCCCCTGCGCCAATACATGTGGACGTTTGGAAGGCGGATGCGTGATAACATGCATACCAAACAGTTGGTGGATTTTCTGCGGGGTCACCTTGAGTTTTTTGCCGGTGGTTGACATGCAGTACATATTAGTTTTCTCAGACGCATTTTCAAAGAAAGACTCATCAAAGTATTGCAAAAAGCACTCGAGTGGCGTACACATGTTGGCCGGGACAATATTCTGATCGTCATCGCAGGGAGTGCGCAACTTGTCCTGAAAGGACTCCTCCTTCTAATCGTCCTTGCCTGGTGGCTGACTTTGTGGTGCAGATGATGAACTTGGTATGTTCGCGACTCTAGCATCATCAAGCAATGCCTCACTTTGTTGATCTTCGTCATCACTGCTTGCAACTTGGCACTTGGGTAACTCCCAGTCTGGGTCGTCGTTGTCACTGATGCATTCAATATCGGATGATTCCGACATGTTCAAAATTTCTACCATGTCATCTTCATTTTCTGGATTGAAGATCCCTGCAGAACAAATGTTCAAACAATATTAGCAAGTGCCACCATTGCTCTTCGCAAAAAAATGACGTCAGAGAGCTAGCTGCTTGCCTTCGATGGCTGCGTTCAAGAGCTACCATGCAGCTCGCATTCCTAGTCATATCTGCCCAACCCACACGTATTTGTGGGTGGCACTTCGCAAAGCACTCGCTAATTGTTTTCAGCGCACTCATGCCTATTTCTTTTACAGGTACATGTATATGCTTTGATGAATCAGGAGGCACATTTTAACCTTGCATTGCCTTCCACACGCAAATTATTAATATTATGTGCTACTTATGTCTCGGTGCCAGCGGCCGCTTGCTCCGGCTGGGTTGCGCCATTTTGAATATGCAGCGGTGGTCCCCCTGGAGGCTCGTTTGCGAACTAGCCAGATTGGTTAATTCAGGGGAACCCCCACAAATGTGATGGCTGGGCTGGACTCTGTGTGGGGTGAACAAAGTAGCCAGAATAAATTGTGTACTGACTCATTTGTGTGGGCAGGGCAAGAAAGGGATAGTGACAAACCCACATCTCACGGATATTGTCCTAGTTCTTCTTGTAGTAGTCAAGTGCTTCTTTGTTTGCATACCTCTCAAACTCCATTCCCACCTCTTCAACCTGAGTAGCTGTTGGGACGTGAAGCATTTCCTTGAAGCTTTTCATAATGCGTTCGCGTTCATCGGCTGATTTTGCAAGCTGATTTGCTGCAGTTTGAAAAGCCTTGACAACTTGAAATTGACGAAGCTGTATTGCTGGCTTGCTCGAACACACACTCCGGATTGCACTGATGGCTGTAAAGTCTTTGTCCATCACAACCACCTTTGTTTGCTCAGCACTTGGGTTTTCACATACAAAGGTATCGAGCACCGTTGGCACATTATGGTATTGCTCGGAAGCAACTAATGCGTATGCAACAACTTGACTGTTGCCACATCCATCCTGTACGAGGAACACAAGTAGTGGAACCTTTAGCTTGTTGTTCTTGTATGTCGCATCCAGCAGAAGCACCTCTGGAAATGACTGGAATGCATGCTGCATGAGAGGGGTCTACATGAACATAACCTGAAACTCCTTATTTTCATCCGGCGCAAGCACAACCTTTGCATTATGCTTGCTACGGCAATTTTCAATTTCATGGACAAGTTGCTTGGCTTCGTCAATACCTTGAACGATTGCCCGCACGTTGTGCAAGTCCTTCAGCCGCACTGTTTTCCCTGCAATAGCACTTTCGGGTTAGAACTTATTCATAGCCCCAAAACAAAGCAAGTAATTTTGCTTCAATCCATTAGAAGCCAAACAAAGTTAAATGCTCTCAAAACTTAATCGAAGAACATTTTCCGAAGTATGAAACTGAGCCTGTCAGCTGCCTAGCACAAGGCAAGAAATATGCTCTAGATTCGACACTTCCGGCCTAATTATTTTAACATAAGACGCGCAGTATGAGAACAAAGCGAAGCATAACATTACAGCAGGCATCCTGCTATATGCAACGAAAGCAAATTTTACCTGTCTTCTCATTCAGCTTCCCCGCAATCCCACTTGGCAACACATTGAGCTCCATGAGTGGCAGCACGTAGTTCTTTTCTTCGTCTGTTAGACGGCGCTTCTCGGGATATTTCTGAAAGAGGTCGTTACTTAGTTCATGACTATGGTTGCAGCCAACTTTTGTCACTTCGAGCTTCTGAGCCTCGCGAGTGCAGCAATGACGACTGTCGCAGGGCAATTCTGCTTCATCGTCCTGCACACAGAACACGTGTTTAGGCCACAGGCACGCAACGGCACTTTGATGACTAGCGTGCTTCACTTTCCATACTTGCCTTTGCCGAGGTCGTATGCCTGTCTCCGTGCATCCGTACTCCCCTCCATGCTTGCACACGTATGTGGCATTCGCGATTTTGAGCTGAGGGTTCAGTCGTTTTAGACCACTAGACAGGCGCGCATTTACTACTTCGATCTTTTTAGAAGCTTTAGTGACGAAGACAGCATTGTTTTGTACCTGAAACTCGTGAAATGCCCATTCATATTCCAAGAAGTTATCTAGATTTGATAACTACTTCAATCTATTTAGAAGCTTTAGTGACGAAGGCAGCATTGTTTTGTACCTGAAACTCGCGAAATGCCCATTCAAATTCCAAGAAGTTATCAAATCTCGAGCCAACTTTCATGTTACGGCAACCGCTGCATAAAAGCACACGTGCGTTAAGCTTGAACAAAACCCTCTGCATTGCTTTTGCGTGCTTGACAATGAGTGGTGACGGTTCCAGCGCACGTCATCTGATGGCGCGGGAATCACATCGTGCATATAGTCACTTCCAGGTGGGGAACATGATGTTGTGCGTATAGTCTCAGTCTTAGTGAAAAGCTGTTCGGCCATGGTGCGCAGTTAAGTTTAGCGCTTTAATGCATTGACAAGACAAGTTCATGGCGCTTTCTCTGACGCCCAACATTATTGTAACTAATTTCGTTGCTTTTTGGGGTACTTCTTAAGCACAGTCAAGTGCAGCCTGGCCTTGTGATGCAGTTAGCGAAAAACAGCTCAGCTGTGTGGCACAGTTCTTTCTCGGGTACTAAATCTTACTGCGACAAGTTTGTGACAATTCTTATGGCCCCGCAACAATTTAAGCCTTCTTTCGGTGCTCACGCTTGTCAAAAACACAACAAGCGATTGCCAAGAGTGATAGCACGGGAGTGTGTAGCTTGTGCCAGCGGAACGCGCAAAAGATAATGCCAAGGAGCTCAAATGCCAGTAGCTACCCAAGTGAAAATATCCCAAGTAGTCCCGCTTGATTCCCAACTGGTCCCCATTGAACTGGCTTATGGTGAAATTCTCAGTTGGTTGTGGTCCCAGCTGTTGTGTCCGTGATTAGTTCGGGTTTCGGTCCTCGGATGCGGACGGGTGCAGCCGCGTAGTGGGAGTGTCTGGAACTGTGTGTGAACATTCCCCACTGTGCCGATGGGTGGAGCCACATCCCTGGCAAGCCCTGGTGTGGGACAATCACGTGGACAGTGTGTTCGCGCCAAGTGATGTAGTGTGGTCGCCATCTCTCTGACAAGGCTACGTTCTTTGAGTGTACTATGTGCGGAATAAAGTAATTCCCAGTACATAACTTTGGCGACGAGGCAGAAAACCCGTGGCAGGGAAGCCCCGAGGGCATCGTGGAGCATCCAGTGAGTCATGGCTGAGCGCCAGCATGATTTTTCTGCACGTTTGGAGGAGTTTACTGGCTCCAACTGGGCATCGTGGTTCGGCCGACTACAATTTTTCTTCGAGGCCAACGATGTGACTCACCCTGTCAAGCAACGAGCACACTTGCTTACACTGTGCGGTGCTCAAATTTACGACATGGTTTGTGCGCTGCTTCAACCGAAGACGCCCGACCAAGTGAGCTATGCCGAGATCGTGGCCGCACTTCAGGCACACTACGACCCTCGACCGTCCGAAGTCTGCAGTCGTGCGATGTTCCAAAAGCGAGATCAGCTTCCAGGTGAATCGGTAAACGACTACGTGGCCGCTCTACGCAAGTTGGCTACGAGCTGCAATTTCGGCACGCTGCCGACTGCAACAACAGCTACGGCGACGCCAGCTGAGGGAACGGCATCAGCAATGCAGCAGGGAGCTACGGGCTGCAATCCAACGCTTCTGCCGTTAGATGTGATGTTGCACGATCGCTTCGTGTGTGGTCTCCGGGACCAGAATCTTCAACAGCGACTGTTTGCAGAGAAGGATCTGACTTTTTGCAAGGCTTATGATTTTGCTATTCGAGCGGAAAGCGCCGTCCAGCAGCAACAACAGATAAAAGCGGATCTTGCGGAAGTCAACAAGGCGGCTACGCGCGCCGGCGACAGCACTTTGACGTCCAAGACGCATTCTCACCAAGCGCAACGCTGCTGGCGTTGCGACGGTTCGCACAGTCCCAAGACGTGTACGTTCAGCACAACTATTTGCAATTACTGCCGGAAACAAGGGCACATTGCCAAGGCTTGTATTTCGAGGAAGAAGGCTGAGAAAAAAACATACCAACGTAGCATCTCCTTAGAAACTTAACGGACTGCGGAAGTGACTAACGAAACCAAACATGAGGTTTCAACGTTGCATGACCTCTGTGCAGTGGCAGACAGATTCAGCACTCCGAAGTTTACTCTGACGCTTACAGTGCACGGGGCAGACCTGTGACTTTTGAGGTCGACTCCAGTGCAGCGTGTACCATGGTTAGCAGAGACACATTTCAAACCGTATGGCATGCACACCCACCCTCTGAGGCAGGACGACATACATCTGCGCACCTGGTCAGGTCAGCAACTGCAGGTTGTCGGAACGGCAACAGTAATGGTTCGTCACAAGAACACAGCTTGCAAGCTACCACTTCTCGTTGTCGAGGGCACTGGATGCAGCTTGTTGGGACGCAATTGGTTTGACAAGCTGGGCATCGAGCTTCACGGCATTCACCAGACAACGGAGGAAGGCAGTTTGACCGAGTTGCTACAGAAGCATGAAGACATTTTTCGTGAAGACACCACAGGACACACGGGTGCGCCAGTGAATCTGGAACTGAAGGAAGGGGCAAGCCCCAAGTTTTTGAAGGCACGGCCTGTGCCCTTTGCCATGCGCGCATCAACTGAGGCACAGATTGACAAGTACGTAGAAGACGGTATTTGGGAGCCAGTCCAACACTCAGACTGGGCTACACCGCTAGTATGTGTGCGGAAAAAAGATGGAAGCTTGCGCGCCTGCGGTGACTACCGCTGTACAGTGAATGAAGCTGCGAAAAAGGCTTCATACCCCCTGCCCACAACAGAGGAAGTGTTTAGCACTTTGAAAGGTGGCCGGGTGTTTAGCACCTTGGACTTGGCTCAAGCTTACACTCAACTTCATGTGACTCCAGCGACAGCACAGATTCTCACAGTAAACACTACAAAAGGGCTGTACAAGGTAAACAGGCTTCCTTTTGGTGTTTCAGCAGCCCCAGGCAATTTTCCAGCGGTTTATGGAGACCACTTTGAGCGGCTTGCCGGAAGTTTGTGTTTACCTGGATGATATCATCGTGACTGGAGCAACCGCAAAAGAGCACAAGGACCGCCTAGTGTCAGTTCTCCAGCGGCTGGCTCAGGCAAACCTACGATTGTGCAAATCCAAGTGTCAGTTTGGTGTGGCAGAGTTTAAATTCCTGGGTCACAGGATTGATGCAGCAGGGATTCACACATCTGAGGAAAAAGTGGAAGCTATTGTGAAAGCACCAGCGCCCACAAGTAAGCAGACACTGCAGTCATTTTTAGGCATGTTGGCCTTCTATGATCGATTTCTAGAGCATCGTGCTACAGTTGCAGCAACCCTGTATGAACTTCTGGCAAAGGACAAGACTTGGAAGTGGGAGCAACGGCATCAAAAGGCGTTTGATGAGCTGAAACGGTGCTTGTTGTCGAGGACTGTCTTGTCACACTATGACGAAAGCAAGCCCCTCTTGATTTCATGTGATGCTTCACCTTATGGTGTAGGTGCAGTGCTTGCTCAGCTGGACAGCCAAGGCAGAGAGGCACCGATTGCGTTTGCATCCCGAACATTGGGCGCTGCTGAACGTTAACTATGCACAACTTGACCGTGAAGGTCTTGCTGTAGTCTTTGCAGCCACACACTTCCACAAGTACATTGTGGGTCGAGAAGTCACGTTCGTTACTGACCACCAGCCGTTACTGGGGATTCTCGGACCACGGAAGCCGGTACCAGAAATGCTTTTGCCCCCAAATGAAAAGGTGGTGCCTTAAACTGTCAGCATACAACTACAACCTCCAGTATCGTGCCGGTAGTCGTCATCAGAATGCAGATGCGCTGAGTAGACTGCCTCTGCCAGACCGCATTGAAGAGCCTAACCCACCTGGAGTTGGCTCATGTTCGAGGCGTTACCACGACCGCCGTTGACAGCTGAGGTTGTGGCCACACTAACGCAAGAGGATCCAATCCTAGCAGAAGTATTTTCAGCAGTACAGAATGGCACCGTGCAGCGTCTGCAGGGAGACAGTTTCACCCCATACCGCAGAAGAGCCACCGAACTGGCTATCCATCGAGGATGCATCAGCTGGGGCTCAAGAATTGTCATATCGGCAGGAGCACGAGAACAGGCCATTTCATTGGTTCACGCAGGCCATCGTGGAATTGTAGCCATGAAAGCTTGTGCGCGCAGTTATCTTTGGTGGCCTGGCTTGGACGCCGAGATCGAAACAACTCTCAAGTCATGCGACCAGTGCCAGTGCACCCAGAGCGATCCAAAAAAGGCTCCAGTTCCAAATTGTACGCAGCCAACGACACCATGGCACACATTGCACGTGGACTTTGCAGGTCCGGTAGAAGGACATACCTTTTTGGTTGTTGTCGACGCTTTTACCAAGTGGGTAGGGGTGTGACCGGTGAACAGCCCAACATCAACAGCAGTCATTAGTGGGCTGCGCTCTTTGTTTGCCACATTTGGCATACCACGCAAGGTTGTGTCGGACAATGGGGCTGCATTTGTGTCTTCCGAGATACAAGACTTCTACCAGAGAAATGGCATTCGAAACGTAACGTCAGCCCCTTACCATCCTGCTACAAACGGGCAAGCAGAACGTTATGTTGGGGAACTGAAGAGGGCACTGGCCAGAGAACCATCCGGTTCGCTCAGTGTTCGCTTGTCACGTTTTCTGTTTCGGCAGCATACCACGGTACATCAGTCAACCGGGCTAACACCGGCTAAAGTCATGTTCGGGCGGGAGCTGCCAAACCAGTTGGACCTCATCATTGCATCGGAAGGACAGGAGGCTGCACAACCTGACCTACCCAAGAGTCGTCAACTCATGCAAGGAGAAGCCGTATGGGTAAAGCAATTCGGCAAGGGGCCAGACTGCACAGAAGGAACTCTCGTTAAAAGGATGGGCCACAGATCCTGGCTTGTGAAATGCGCAGGAATTGTGAGACGCTATCTAAACCAGCTCAGGAAGCGCACCGGCGAAGTTAAGCTGGACAGACAAGCCTCAGCAACGCTCACGTGGGGCATGGACAGTAATCCAGCGGAAAGCACACCAGCTATGCCATCTTCACGTCCACTCGAATCCGAATCGAGCATACCGAAACGACCAGCACGGATCATACGGCAGCCTACTTGGTACAAGGCATCCTTCTAAGGGGGAAAAGTGTTGTGTCCGTGATTAGTTCGGGTTTCGGTCCTCGGATGCGGACGGGTGCAGCTGCGTAGTGGGAGTGTCCGGAACTGTGTGTGAACATTCCCCACTGTGCCGATGGGTGGAGCCACATCCCTGGCAAGCCCTGGTGTGGGACAATCACGTGGACAGTGTGTTCGCGCCAAGTGATGTAGTGTGGTCGCCATCTCTCCGGCAAGGCTACGTTCTTTGAGTGTACTATGTGCGGAATAAAGTAATTCCCAGTACATAACACCAGCCCCCACTGGGACCAGCTGGAACCATCACTGGCAGCCGTACATTCAGAGCTGCTGCTGCTAAACAAGGGCAATTAGGCCACTTCATTCGTAAAGTTCATTTATTGACATCCTACGAATTGACCTTTTCCATTCCTTTGGATAGTGCCAGTTGCTTGTGAGATTTTCTCAGGTCTTGGATTATCTCAGGCAGGAGTTTTATTATTGAGGCCACAGTTGCAGTGGTGTCTTCTTCTTTCAACTGGCCCCAGTTAGCAGTCTGTGGCTGCAAAAAAAAAAAAAATAACATAATTCACACAGCAGTGCATAAGGTTCAATAATGTTGGCAAAATGTCAAGAAAATTAAGATTATTATGGAGACAAAGCCAAAATCTAGCCACATGATGTGCCATTATAGTTATTTCAAGGTTGCAGGAATCTATATATAAGCAAATATTTCCATTATACCTGTCGCAACATTCACTTTTTTAGGGGTAAGTGGCTGCTTTGGCAGCTCCCCAGCTGCTCTTTTCTTGGGTGCAGCAATGCCAGTCACTCCTGTTTACAAGGCCATCTGTGCCCCATATCGCTTGAGCGGTGTCTTTGCATACAAGCGTTGGCTTTTTGTTGTTTAAAATTTTTGCTGCTTGGCTTGCAGGAACAATCGCACCTTCTGCCAGATGAAACTGAAAGGAACAAAAAACATCCATGCTCATATTGTTTGAAAAGAAGGATCTCTCCAAATGAATTGTGCAACCAGCTGTCTTGTCTAAATTTGTCCAGTTATATAGTTGTTAGAGCACTGAGAGAACCGAAAAATTCTGAAAAGAAGGATGTGAAATGGAGCTGGGTTGTGTGTGCTTTCATCAACTGAAAAAGGAAAGCAGGGTTTGCTCATCAGAAATTATGTTCTTTGACATGCCCACCAACCTTCAGTTTCAGTGACAGAAAAATTAATTATGGGGCTTTGCGTTCCAAAACCACGATTTAGTGGGGGACTCCGGAATAATTTGGACCACTTGGGGTTCTTTAACGGGCACCTAAATCTAAGCAGACGGGTGTATTCGCAGTTTGCCCCCGCTGAAATGTGGCCGCCATGGCCGGGATTCGATCCCACAACCTCGTGCTTGGCAGCCCAACACCATAGCCACTAAGCAACTGCGGTGGGTTGTTTCAGTGACTGAAACATCAGGGAATGATGTTTCAGTCACTGGTCAGGGAAAACTTCAATATAATCATAGGTAAAATGAAAACTACTGCCATGCAAAATGGGTAAATACAGTTTAGGCAGCATCCATTCCTCACATCTTGTTATGACAGTGACAACCTTATGGGCTGTTTGAAAGGCTAGCGTGCCAATATTAACTTTTGAGCCACTAAACATGAAAAGAATGTTAAAACAGTGTACAATGGTACTCACTGATCCATCAGGGAGGTGTACAAAGTCTTTCTCAGGCACTAGATAAGAATAAAAACAATCAAATCTTTGAGGCACCTTTAATGCCACTGTGTGTGCAAATAAGTGTTTTAAAACAAGCTTAGCATTGAAATAATGCTAACTAGACACCATTACATTATGTTTGACACAAGTCAATAGCATGGCTGCTATAAGAAACAAGCTGAGCTATACAAGATTTAGAGAGCAGAGAAAAGAAAGATTGTGGTAATTACTTCGGCATAAAAAGGAAACATTTGATCAGTTGCTTTATGAATAGTGGCATGGGTGGCTCAAGGCATTTACATTTGTTAGATACAGAGTGCATGTGAGCATTCAGGTAAGAGTAAAGCAAATAGCAGCAGAAGCAGCATTAAGTGAGTCTGGTGGAGTTCGCTAGAACAGTATAAAGCTCACTAATATTTTTGCATTCACAAAAGCATTGTTCAGAGAGAATGGGAATAAAAGAAAGTACTCGGTATGCCAGGTGTGTCACCCCCCTGGGGGTTGCCATTATGAAAACACCAGTCATCATCTGTAATCCCAGAGTGCATGCTAGTTAATTAAAAATCATGCCATTAAATTTATGTGTTCAAAAATACTTAAAATTGCAGGGTTTAATAGAGAGTTTTAGATTAGGGGGACGCAAGTGTTAGGGCCCCCTCACTGCAGAGTGGGTCATGAGGTATGCTGTAGTAGTGGAGGGCTCTGGATTAATTTTGCTGACATGGCTGTTACTTAGCATGCACCCAAAGCACGGTACACGAGCATTTTTACTGTCTGAATTGGAATACGACCACTACGGCTGGGAGTAGAACCTATGAACTTGTGCTCGGCAGCAGAATTCCACTGCCATTGAGCCTCTGCAATGGGTAATGTGCTTATAAGTATGTTCTCTACCTTTCTTCAGAATCATTTTAAAAGGCTTTTGGCTCATAGTGTTAAAAGTGCCCATATGACACGGGTACAAATCTCTGCAAATAGCTTACTGAAAATTCATTTGCCTAAAGATGCTTTTAGCTGAATGTGAAAGGAACTGAAAGCACTTGCCTTCTGTCATTGGACTTTGCACTGTAGGTGATCTGCTCCTGCAGAAAAAGCATCAAATTATTGTGTAGATATTAGTACTTTAGGTCATTATAAAAAAGTGTATCTGCCCAGTAATTAAGGCTATAATCACACAAAGAGAAGCCAAAAGATCTCTTCTGCCAAACCACAGCTCTCTATGTACTAACCTTGCCTGGTGTGAATGGCTTTTGCTGGAATGAAGTACAGTAAAACACTTTAAAGAAAACAGAGTTGCTTAGAAATAATATAAGTATTCCAGAAATGGTCACAGAAGTATAGAGGAAATGCAGTGGTGATCCAGCCACTGCAACTTTTGGAGCAACTTTGTATCAGAACTCTATTTTGGAGCAGCAACTAATTGCACAGGGATACCTCTCTCATGACCACTAAAACTAAGGCTTTGATGACTGCCACAGTTCTATGAAGTCATATTTGTCATAGTTCTCTATCACCAGATTAATCTTATGTACGTGCACATTTTATGAACCAGTCCATCAGATTTAATGCACTACTGCAAATGAAGGCGGAAATACAGGTGTTGCACTAGCTTATTAAAGTATATTGAAAGTTATGACAAAGATTCCAAAAACCAAACTGCAAGGGGTGTCTTTTGATTTTTTTTTATTTACAGAACAAGGATGTGCATGTTCCAGCATTTACTGCCTTTTGCTCGCCTTCTTGTTCAGTTCTTTCAGTTGTTAGAGGGTTTGGCTCAAAGTGGAGTTGCCTTCAGCTAATAAAGTTTGCCCAGCTTCAACTTGTTCCAGGCTCTTAAAATTCAGACCACAAGAAATGATGTCTTCTGCTTGCTTCAGCAATGCCCTACATGATGTAGCCTTTTCTTCCAAGCTCTTCGAGCCACTTTTTGTCGACAATATCAGCACCAGCGTCCTTGCCTCCAAGCATTTTCCTGCTTTCCAAAGATGTGCACTTGCAGGCTCTGGATCTTGCACTTTGCAGCAGCTCTGTAGACAACGGCACTTTACTCCCAGGTGAAAATAATTTGCATTCCCAGCTGGATTATGAAACCGGAAATTTTTCCCAGCTGGGAAAATTCCAGCTGGAAGCGACGCAATTTCCAGCAGGGAAGATTTTATTCCCAGCTGAAAAGCGTGCAGATTCCAGCCGGAAACCTTATAATTTCCTGCTAGAATCTGCTGTATTCCCAGTTGGGACCAGTAGACATTCCATCTGGAAATGTAAGAATCTACCAGCTGGAACGCTCAGTGGTTCCAGCTGGAGCCAGAAAATGTTCCTGCTACATTTCCAGCTTTAAACCACTGACCAGCGACTTTGATGCTGAGTCATGCCCAAGTGAAATCCCAGGATGTAAGTTCGCATCAAGCAGGATACAAACTGGCCAGACCTCGCATGGATCTTAGCTTGCTGTCGCAAGTCACAGTTAGTTGCTAATGTGATTGGCCGCAGGACCAGCTGGTCCAGTGAAAATACACACAGCCAACACAGCACAGTGCTGAAACTTTAAATAATTGATTTGAACGCTTGCAGCAAGGATTGCAGAAGCATATCTTGCATCTCCCTCAAGATGTTGAATACACTCGCACATCTCCTTGTACACCATCTGAAAGAAATATTGAAGCACAGTGAGTGAAATTTAAAACAATCATGACTTTAATCCACTCAGGTCTAGTAAACAGTGGACTTTACCAAAATCACATGGATTGCATCAACATTTGCTTCAAAAATGGTGAGAGACCTGTTGTGGCCCTCGAGCTACATGTTGCTGCTGCCCTTCGTTTTGTTAGACTGAAAAATTAGGAGAAAGCAGTGAATGACTGCACCCATTCACCTCACTGGACTGTTGAATGAACAAAATACTCATTTCAGTACAAAACGTTTGAACTGCAACAAACATTTCATGAAGAAATATGTCATTTCCCACAGCACGATTCAATCTGGTGCAAGACATACCTACCTGCACAGTTTCCACATGCAAGACCTTGTTGCGGTCAATGTCGATCAGTGAGTAAGTAGCATACTTGGCAGAGTGACCCGGCGAATCAGCTCTTCCAGCCCCTGGAAATCGGTAGTTGCCTTTTCCTGTCTCTCTCTCCCTACAACCTTAGTCTTTTCCTTACTTTCCACCTTTCCTGTCTTCTTCTGGCTTCCTTTTATTCCAATTTTTCCAGGCAGCAAGGGTTAACCTTGTGTGAATAGCCAACCTAGGTTATTTCACATTTGGTTATAGTGGTAATGTACAGCTGGCGTTTGCAGGCCGTGTTTCACAGGTCCTGCAGCGTCCCCTTGTAGGGCTCCATGGTGGGTGGCTGGCGTTACTGCCGAAATATCACATATCTTTATGGATAGCTCTTTTCCTCAACTCCCTGATCGCCCTCAGAAAAGAGGGCGCACCGATGAAGTTTTTCAGTTTTTTGGACGCCAAGTCCACGACTTCCCACATTTCCATGTAGTTCACTCGGAAAAGCCAGGCAAACCAGTGCGCACCATTTCACCTTTCCTTGTATCGAAGACTTTGACTATGTTTTTGGAGCCGGTTATAAGGCGACCAGTTTGGAAAGCGGTGATCTTCTCCTGGAGCTCCGCAATAAGACGCAATATGAGAAACTGCCTGAGCTAGTGTCATTTGGGGATAACCAACTAACAGTAACCCTGCACCATACTATGAACACCACCTGCGGCGTTGTGTCGATGACTTGCTGGAGCTCACTGAGGCTGAACACTTGGAGGGCTTCAGTGAACAGAATGTAATCAATGTCAAAAGTATTAAGATAAGGCGAAATGGCAAAGAAATCCAAACCAAGCACTTGATAATCACCTTTGGATCGAGTTTCCTGCCCGAGTCAATCGAGGCAGGGTACATCAAGCTCCGTGTTAGGCCATATGTGCCTAATCCGCTCAGATGTTTCAAATGCCAACGTTTCGGCCACAGTTTGCAGAGCTGCCGAGGCCGTCAAACCTGGGCGAAGTGCAGTGCCCACGAACATACTTCTGGAGCTTGTGAGAACACTTTCCATTCTGTAAACTGTGAAGGGGAGCACGCCGCATACTCGCGGTCGTGCCCGTCCTGGAAAAAGGAGAAAGAAATAGTCACAATCAAAGTTAAAAAAAACATATCGTTCAAAGAGGCACGCAGGCGGGTAGCATACCTGCCAAAGACCAGCTTTGCCGAAGTGGTGCGTCAGGGGGCAGCATCACAACGGCCTCCGGCAGCTGTCTGACCCACAGGCAGTGAGTCGGCAGTTACGCCATCTTCCCCCACGGTGGTTGCAGCTAGCGCTGCTCCTCCAACTCAACAAACGGGGCCATCGACCCCGAAAGTGGGCGCAGCCGAGGCAGCCCCAACCTCCCCGGCCCCTTCCAGCGCTGGCAACAGCAGGCGCAGTCAAATCCCTCAGGGAGCCTCATCGACCACCGGGCTGGTGGGCGCAGGGGTACCCTTTTTATAATCAAAATGAATTCCTTGCGCTTATCTATAACGCAGAGCATGTTTTATTTGGTAAACGTAGATTACGTACAATTAGGTTTCAAGTGAAGTGAAGTGATGTTTATTCTTCTTTTCAAGGAAAAGAGGGGACCGGGACAAAAGGCGGTAAGGCCTGACGAGGCCCCGGCACCCGTACAGTTGGCAGTACCAATATAAATGGAAAAAAAATATATATATATACATAGAAGGCGCGACAAATATGTCAAAACAACGCTGCAATGCGCACAGTGAAACTTAATTCGGCAAAAATACAAACATGTGCAAGGTAATATGCAAGCACACAAAGTTATACACGTACAAATACAATGCGTACATGGCTGGTGAATTAAGACACGAAAACATGGAACTGCAGCAAACTATTGTTGCTTGTCCGCAACAAAAATAGAAAGAAACGTATGTATAAAGAGACGGTAGATGCATTTTCTTACATTTGAATTTCGCCTTCAATCAAACGTCGTTTCATGTTTTTCTGAACACATTTTTAGATAAAAAGAAATCATCTCTAAAGGGAAATGTGTTGAGGGCGTTGGGCTTGAAAATTTAGCTTTTGTTTAACATAATTCGTGCGTGTTCGCGGTAGACGTAGTTTTACCTCACGAAGGTTGTAATTTATAGTACTGTCAGCAATAGAGTACAAACTGTTTCTATGAATGTATTGTAACAGCCATAGATAATACACTTGTTCAGCTTGTAGTATGCTATGTTCAGCAAACAAGGGTTGTGTACGTACTTTATGTGGTGTGCCGCAATAGCCCTCAATAGCACGCAAGGCTCTTTTTTGTAGCAGTAGTAGTTTATGGTAATTTGAAGAAGTAGTCGTACCCCATACAAGATTACAATATGACAGTTTTGAGAAAAACAGTGCATTATACATGGACACCTTTAACCAAACAGGTAAGAGTTTAGAAATCCTAAAGAGCAGACCAACAATTTTGCTTAGTTCAGAAGCAAGTTTTGAGACATGAACAGACCAAGAGAGATTTTCATTAAACCACACACCGAGGAATATTTGAGAAGAAACCTGACTGATTTGTGTATTATCATAATAAACCTGTATAGAATAACGTTCCACGGTGTTGATCGGCTTGAAAAGAATATATTTTGTTTTATTTATATTTAAACTAAGCTTATTTACGTGTAACCAATCACGAAGCTTCAGTAAATAAGTGTTAACCATACTTTGGAGGGTGAGTAATGAGCGGGAGGAAAAGAAAAGATTTGTGTCGTCAGCGTACATCACCAGATCTGGAGAGATATATATCGGCTAGGTCATTGATATATGTAATGAATAATAAAGGCCCTAGTATTGATCCCTGCGGGACACCATGCATTATTGTCTGTGTGTCGGAGGAGATGTTATTTGTTCGTACGTATTGGGACCTATTACTCAGGTAACTTTTCAACAGGTTCAGCGCAATACCGCGAACCCCGTAGCCACAAAGCTTCTTAAGGAGAATATCATGATGTATGCAATCAAAGGCCTTGCGAAAATATAAAAATAGACCAAGTGTATATTTTTTACCTTCAGTGTTATCTATTATTTTGTCTTTAACAACTAATAGCGCTTGTTCCGTGGACCTATTTTTTATAAACCCATACTGTGAATCAGCAATGACATTGTATTTATGGAGAAAATTGGCCATCCTTGAATTAATAATGCATTCAAAAATTTTTGATAGAACAGGTAATACTGAAATTGGTTGGTAATTAGACAGTTTATTTATGTCACCACCTTTATATATTGGAACCACTCGGGCCAATTTTAATTTGTCCGGAAAAACACCTATTCACAACATAAGGTTTAAAATGTGTGACAAGACATCGCATATAACTCCGAATATACTGTATTAACTTCAGATATCTCGTATATAGATCCCCAGTTAGTACCTTCAATTAGTTTACAAAACTCGTTCAGAGCAAAATCATTAATATCTCTGGTCATATGTGTAACAGCATTTGTTAGTTGGTTTAATCTGAGAGGTATGAAACAAAATATGGGCAAATGGTCACTGATATCTAAAGATAATAGACCAGATTCAGTGCGTGGAGGCTGAACATTTGAGATACAGATATCTAATAAAGTAGCCGTGTTGCAAGTTATTCTAGCAGGCAAAGTGATATAGTTCATACATGCGTAAGAAGAAATCAGGCTCTGCAATTCCCTTGAATGAGAATCATCTGATAATAGGTCAATGTTTATATCACCCATTAAAATGAAAGGTAGTTTAGTAGAGTCAAGAAAAGTGAAAAGGCTTTCCAAGAACTCAAAAATTTTTGATTTGTTACCCTGAGGGGGTCTATACATAGCAACAACGATTATATTCTGTCGCGATATACAGTCGAAACCCGCAATAACGAAATCGCCGGGGAAAGCAAAACATTTCGCTTTTGCGGGAATTTCGTTAGCGCGAGAATGAGGCAGAAAAGACAGGGAAGGGAACTGGCTTGCAAAAAAAAAAAAAATTATTGCCAAAAGTCAGTCAGCTTACTTTGCCGAGCCTTGCCTTGCAGCAATTTTACTGCTCTCGACTCGCACTGCAAGAAGTGGTCCATTGCCACGTCGTCATCATGCTCACCGAAAAATGATCGAATTACATCGAAGGCATTCAACACATCCCGCGGGTTCGCAGTCCTCTCTTGATTTGGTGTCTGGTGGTCGTCGGCGTCGTCGGCACCTTGGCAAACGCTACTTATGATGACTTCATCAGTCACCTCTTCATGGACAACACCTTCATCCACACAAAGGAACCCATCGATGCTGAGGCCATCCGGAACACCATCTGTCACGGCAGAAAGTTCATCCCATGCGTGGGCCAGCGATGGCGGCACTGCGCCGTCAGCACTGTCAACTAGTGCACCTTCAGGCGAATCTTCTTGCGATGCCACTGGATCAGCGCACGATGCTTGCCGAGTGGCAATGAAGCCGGCATGATTAAAACAATTAGCTATCACGCCTGGCGACGTCGCAACACATGTGGCGGCCATCATCTCAAGCGCCATGAACATGTCCACTACGGTGGGAAGCTTTAACTGGAGGTTCAGCAGCAGACGCTGAATCAGCCTCTCCTTGTAGGCGCACTTGACACTACGAATGACGCCTTGATCAAGCGGCTGCAGCACGGAAGTGCAGTTCGGTGGAAAAAAAACCAAATGCACGTTTCCCAGTTCCACGTCATCGACATGATGGGCACTGCAATTGTCCACAAAAAGGCAGACCGATCTGCCTGCCTTCTGCATGTCCGTATCGAAGGCCTCGAGCCAGCTGCCAAATATGGCCCGGGTCATCCATGCCTTCAGGTTCGCGGTGCACTGTACGGGCAGCCGACGATTTCCCTTGAAGCAGCGGGGCTTCTTACTTCTGCCGATCACAAGTAGTGGCCGTTTATCTGTGCCGTCCATGTTGGTGCACAACAAAATTGTTACACGCCGCTTGCTGTGTTTCCCCCCGCGGCATTCTTGGCCTTTTAAGTCCAGGGTCTTCGATGGCAGCATCTCGTAGAATAAGGCCGTCTCATCTGTGTTGTAAATGTCCGAGGGCTTGTACTGGTCCAATACTTCTTTGTTGGTCAGCAGCCACGACGACGTTGTCAAAGGGTCGACGGCTGCTGCCTCCCCGGAAATGACTTTGGCCACTATGTCGTGGCGGGCTTTGAAACGGCTCAACCAGCCAGGGCTAGCCTTAAAATCAGCATGCCCGAGAATGAATGCGAAGTCCAGGGCTTTCTGCTGAAGAACTCTGCCAGACAGCGGCACTTTGTTGGCACGCTGTTCACAAAACCATGCAAACACCGCCTTGTCAACGTCTGGAAAAGCCGCAGCGCTCACCGTTTTGTTTTTCGCACTCACACCATTTCCGAGCGCGCCAAGAATGGAGGCCTTGTTTTTCAGAATTGTCGATATCGAACTGCACGCAATTCCAAATTCTTCGGCGATATCCATTTTGTTCCTGCCCTTTCCAGCTTGGGCAATAATTTCAGCCTTATCCTGCAGTGTGATAAATTTCCTCTTTTTGGCCGAAGGCGGCATCTTAGCAGGCTGTCAAAGCAAATGGTCCGATCGGCACAGAGACACACAATTGACGCACTCTAGCACCAACGACACTGAGCAAACGACCATGTGTGGCGGTACACAAAGCCCACTGATACTAAAGCGTCATCCGGGTTATCGGAGCCTTCACGTGTAGTAGATGTCGATTTGGCTGCCACGCACGCAGGCGTTTCGCTCTGCATTTAGCACAAGCTGTAATGGCACACAGGATTAAATAAAATGTGCTCACTGCGAGATCGCCTACGGTTCTTGTCTTCTTTTTTTTTATTTGTATCATTTAAATGCTAATTGCATTTTTGGCCCGGACACTGCGCAGTCACCCGTTGCGATCGTCCCGTTGCGACGGGCGAACGACCACCATCATCATCATCGCTGTTGTCTGTCACGAGAGGTGGTGCGAGGCTTTTTTTATTGTAAACAATGATGGCGGCGGCCACGCAAGTGTGCTGTGGCGTACAGTGTTCTAGAAAGAGGTAGTGCGCTCACATGGTGGCGGCGCTTGATGCACTTCGTGCCGCCGCCGACAGGTGGCGCGGTTCGCAGCGTCACCTGAAACTCGCTGCCATGTCGGAGTAGAACGGGTACCGTGCATTGCTGCAGTTCCCGAAAGAAATGCAACACTCACGATGTGCAATGCGCGATACTTGTTCTGGTGCGTCTTATCAGTGTACAGAGAAAAGAATTACCGCCGCTGTGGCTGATCTGCGGAGCGTATGCGATGTCTTGTGCCGGAAGCGCGGATGAACGCGCCTGGCTATTAACGCATATACAGGGCGCGAAGCAACGGACGATCCTTTTATTTCCTGCTATTAAAATGTGCAATGTGGTTTCGCTAATGCAGCAGTCATATTGGACAGAATTTTAGCATTGCCTTTTTTTTCGTAATTGCTGGCCTGCAGCGGGAGTGCGCGCTACAAAGCAAAATTTTTGCCACGACACTTAACATTAGATAATCGCTTTTTCGAGTGTTAAGCTCATGATTTATATGCATGACATCATTCGCACTGTTAACACGACACAGCATATAGAGAGGAAATATAAAATCCAGGTACATTTTTGCAATGTTTATTTACAAAGAAACGAGGAAGGAATGTGCACCAGAAAAAACAGGCTCAAGAAGGCTGAACGTTTATAAGTGGAGATGTTTACAAATTGATATAAACATGCACCTGCAGACTCGCCTCAGGAAGTTCTCGCGATCTTCCTGTGCATGACTGTTTTTCTTCTCTCGTGTTTTTCCGAGTTAATGCCCTTTGTAAAAAAATGGAGCCGCGTTGTAATATAAAAGCGTATTACATTCTTGGTGAGTTCGGCTGAATGCTCACTGCAACCAATTTTGTGCGAGCACTTTGCTTTCACCAGACTAAGCACATCCAAGATGTTATCAGCATGTAGTTGGTTTTTGCTGAAGCATTCAGTAAACATGTCTTCAAGCATTTTTACAAACGAAAAAAGTGTTGCACGTGGGTAGAGAAGCCCGCCTCTATCCCTGTGCAGTGTCAACGCAGCAAGCCCAGGATTCTCATCTTCGGACGACACGGTTAGCGCATTCATGCAATCCTGGCAGTTGGTTTTCATTACGCACTTTCGTGCGACATATCCAGACACATAGTAAGTTACCCGAGAGTCGCTCCTCTCTATGTGCTGGTCGTGATCGACCGAAGACAACACTACTTCGGCGCCTGGTAAATTCCCCGAAACAATGAGAGCATCTACCTGGTCCCACAAGTTGTTGCTGGGAGAGCAACTTGCGCTGCTCTGCTGTGTGTTTAGCAAGGCAGCTACAGCACATGGATCCGCATTACCATATCTCACGGTTTTCACTAAACTGTAAAAAGACATGCAGTTCGTCGTAATGAGAAATCGGGTAGGCGTCGGATGATCATTACAGCCCGAGGCTTGTCTGACAATCCCAAACAAACACTCAATAGGGTCCTGACTAAGCCGGGATGTCATAAGATACGAATAACCTAAATTTGTAAGGTACGAAAGAAGCTCAAGAGTGCTCAAGCTCTAGCGCCGAGAGCAGCCGGTAGAAATTCGGAACGGTCACTGTCGTGTGCGCTTCGGCACTTTTTCTTTGTGGCTGCATTGTCATTTTCGCACCTCTTCCTTTTGTTCCTGAGCTTCGGTGTCTTCTTCGTAAGGTACTGCGGCAAATTCGGAAGAATCGTGGGGACGGCATCCTTCGACAGCAGCGGCTTGTCACGAGGAATGCGCAGCTCTTTGCCGTTTATTATGTGCACGAAGTCCCTGATTACAAAACGCGGTTCAAAATGGAGCTCGCAGACTGCACAAGACTCATCTAGCTTCTTATCTGCACGGTGTAGATTCCTCTCCCACTCCTTTCGCCGTTCTTCATCATGTGGGACGCTGAACAAAGACGCCTTTGGTGCATCCTTCGCACGACTGTATCCAGTCCGGCACCCGGGCGCGAAACAGTAATTTCGACGGCGGCCAGGCATTCTCACGCACACATACTGCACATTGAGCCAAGCACAGCACAGGCACAGAGAGATATTGCCACACATACAACGCCGGCGGTATTTGCAGTCGAGCGCCGACAACGCCGAACCAACCGAGCTGTACCGAGCGCACCACCGCAACCGCAACACGAGGCAAGAGAAGTTTTTCAGGTGAAACATGCGTCAGCGCCCCTGGTGGGCATGCGGGAAGTCGACGCTGAGTGCGCCGCGGCGGAGCGGCGCAGGGATACGACAGTGAGCCCACTGCCCCCTTCTAGAACGGTAGTTAATGGCGGTAGTTAATGGCGGTAGTTAATGCAATTTAAGCGCACAATGAATGCATTTGAGCAGTTTCCGGACACTACTAGTGTTACATGAGTAAATTATTTGCGGACTGTCGTTTCAGAAAATTTCGTTAAAGAGGGATTGCTATAGAAAAAAGTTTCGTTGTTGGGAGATAGGAAATGCATTGACTCCTATGGCTGTTCGCCGGGGATCCGAAAATATTTCGTTGCGGTGAGAATTTCGTTCCCGCGGGTTTCGACTGTAGCTAAGTACTCAATGTTGGGATTTGTGACTGTAACATTGCTAACCACAGAGTGCGAATGACATTTTTTAACATATACAGCAAGGCCACCACCTCTTCCATGGGGCCTTGATAAACCATTGTAAGTATATTCATTGAAACAACACTCATCACCATCAGTGCCGAACCATAACATCAAACTTCACTGACAGCGATCCTAGAAATAAATCAAGATCATCGCGCTTGTTTTTCATGCTACGGATATTTAAATGAAAAGCCGAAAAATATTTTTTGCTCATACATACTTTTAAAGCTAGAATTAAAATGATCAGTATTGTCTCTAGTACAGGTAGGTGGAAGAAGCATCGTGATAAGTCAGGAATGATGAGCATGTTGCAAAAGCAATGTTATTATCTGGTCATCTTTGCCAGATCAGCTAGATCCGGAATCCTAACAGCGTCCATGTGTTCATCCTTCCGCGCGAAAACCTTACCCCCGCTCGTCCAGACAAACTTCCATGCCACTTCTTTCTTGCGGGCAATAGCAGCACCAAGCAGCTGTTTGTTAGTCTGCGTAAGATGCTCCTTTACATAAACGCTGTCGGTCCCAGATAAGCCGAGCTGGTCATCTGTAACCTTTTGCTTCCTGGCCTTAGCAAGAAACGCATGATGCTTATCTCTCCCAACAAAGCGAACCAAGATATTGGTCTCGCCTGGCTTGCGCGTTGGGATCCGGTGACACGTGTCAATGTCATGGCTAGCAACTGGTTCTTTAAGAACGTCGCCGATTTTCTTGACTATGTCAACAGGGTTCCCGTTTGACTTGATGCCTTTTATTTCCAAGTTATTTAACCTGGTATACTGCTCCAGCTCTTCAACTCTCCGCGTTAAGCGCTTGTTTTCATTTTGCAGGGTTTCATTGAACTTAATCAGCTCACCAATTTCATGTCAAAGTGCCTTCACGTCAGCGCCGATTGCCTTTGTTTTGTCACACGTGTCACTATAAAATTTAACACTGTCCTTCACACTACGCATCTCTAATCTCATTTCCCGTTGGAAGTCTTCAAGAGCCTTCGTAATTTCCTTAGCATTGCCAGCCATTCTTAGAGATTACATGCAAAGATACAGTCGAAGTTTGGCAGTAGTGCGCAGCAGTAGAAAAACTATTCAACAACGCCCAAGTCTCACCTGCGTAAAAACGGGTGGGTGAGCGAACCTGTACGCTGCTTGCGCACCGCTGCCAAACTGAGCTGCCACCCGCAATGCCGTCCGTTATAAAGGCAGCCGGTACGAGCCTCCCACACTGATTGGGGGGCCGTGCGGCGATGCGCCAGGTAGCTGGGGAAGCCGGGACGTTGAATCCGCAATCTTGACAGTGTGCAGAACGAGATGAAATCTACGCTGTTCCTTAACGTAGATGGGGCAGTCAGTTGTCCCTCGGCTCCTTGCTGCTTGGCGAAACGTGCAGAATCTGCGTAAAAACGGGTGGGTGAGCGAACCTGTACGCTGCTTGCGCACCGCTGCCAAACTCAGAAAGTCATGCAACCTTTCTATTCATCAGCAACATGTCCAGCTTGGCTTGAACAAAGTTTGTAAATGGGCAGAAGAAAACGGCTTTAAAGTGAATCCTGTTAAAAGCTCGCGTGTCCTTTTCACACGAAAAAGAGGATTATTTGCAGAGCCCAGTGTAAAGCTACATGAACAGCACATACCAGTTGTCAAACAACACAAATTTTTAGGAATCATTAGATTCAAAACTGACCTTCATTCCACACTTAAAGCACCTAAAACAGAAATGTCTAAAAACAATGAACCTTCTTAAACTTTTATCAAATACAACATGGGGCAGCGACAGGAAGTGTCTGATGAACCTGTAAAAAAGTCTTCTACGCACACGGTTAGATTACGGGGCCATAGTATATCAATCTGCCAGCCCAAGTTCTTTGAAGATGCTTGACACTGTTCACCACTTAGGTATCCGCTTGGCGACCGGTGCCTTCAGGACAAGTCCTGTAGAAAGTCTCTACGTTGAAGCTAATGAGTGGTCGCTTCATCTTTAGAGGTCACACACCAGTTTCATGTACTTTCTAAAAGTGAACGCAAACCGCGACCATCCCTCTTATGTAAGCATAAACGACGTGGCATGTGCAATGTTCTTTAATAATCTACCTGCAGCTACAAAACCATTCTCTCTGCGCATTAGAAAGCTTGCTGAGAATATGCAAGTCCCAATTCTACAGCAAAACCTGATGGCCCCAGCTAAGCCATTGCCGCCATGGCAGTGCAAGCCCATAGAATGCGATATATCATTCGTAGAGGTGACGAAACACGCCCCAGAGGCACATATTCGAATGCATTTCTTACAACTTCAATCTAAGTACTCGTGCATAGAATTTTACACTGACGCTTCTAAGTTGTGTAATATTCGTGTAATAAACACGTCATAGTATGTTGGGTGCCTGGGCACAGGGGCATCGAGGGCAACACGCTCGCTGATGAAATTGCCAAATCCATTACAAAAAAAGCTAGCAACTCTTCCATAGGTATCGCACCTTCAGACCTAAAACTATTTTTGCACAAAAAACTTCGAAGGCATTGGCAACAGATGTGGGATACTGAAACTTCCAATAAACTCCATTTAATTAAGCCACACTTGGGAAACTACGCACCAATAACAAAAACACTGCGAACTGAAGTCATTTTCTGCCGCCTTAGGATAGGCCATACCTATGGCACACACTCTTGTCTATTGACCGGTAGTGAAGCTCCAACCAGTTGTAAATGTGGAGAGACACTGACCGTCCTCCATGTCCTGCTGGAGTGTCGGGAAGCGGAATCTCAAAGGAAAAAGCACTTCCCTCTACACCCATGTATGTTTCTTGGTGCTGACCCGCTTTTTAACCCAAAAACAGTTTTTAACTTTTTACAGGATGTTGACGCATAACAAATACTAGGCCCACAAGTTTCGTAGCACGGCCTCTAATCAGAGGCTCCTGCTGCGAAAACAGCGCTTTGTATAGCACTTGCCTCCGGGCCCTTTCACTTAAGGACCTCGTAGAGGCAGTAGTGCTACTGACACATATACCATGAAGGTGTGAGGTACTAAAAATGTATAACTTTTAGGTAAACAGCACAGCTCACAAGCCATTGTCATTATGTTAACATGTTCATATCCTGCGTCTTGTCTTATGCCTCCATACAGCCACACTATCTCGTCATAGACAGCCACCATACCCTTTGTTATTTCTCTCACCGATTACATAACACCATTGCTTGACGCTCTTTGGCCATGACTGGCCCTTGCGCCACAAAACCCTATACATCATCATCATCATCATCTAAGTCGCATGCCGGCGTGTTTTATGCTGCAATCGGACCATCCTTCTCCCAGTCTGACAGACTGCATCCGGAAACAAGCATATTCACTGCGGAAGCTTATGCAATTCTATGTGCTGTTAAACAAATCAAGAAAGCAAAGTTGCACAAAGCCATTATATACACGTACTCTCTAAGTGTCGTAAAAGCCCTAATGTACCTCCGCAATCATCGAAACCCTGTACTTGCCGAGCTTTATTCCGTCATTTGCACATCGTACATGTCTCAGCAGCAAGTCATAATATGTTGGGTACCTGGACATAGGGGCATTGAGGGTAATATGCTGGCTGACCAAATAGCCACATCAATTGCATCACAAGATATCCATCCTACTACTGCACTACCTGCCTTAGATCTAAAACCTTTCATCCGAAAAAAACTCGGAAGCCACTGGCAGCGCTTATGGGACGCTGAAACAAATAATAAGCTTCACTTGATTAAACCAAAACTGGGTTATTGGCCCTCCGCAACAAAAACACGATGAACAGATGTCCTGTTCTGTCGTCTTAGAATAGGACACACATATGCCACACACAGTTTTCTGCTAACTGAAAATGAACCACCATTCTGCGGTAGATGCAGTGAAAGGCTCACCGTCCTCCACACTCTCCTGGAGTGCCGGGAAATCGAAACAGAGAGAGAAACACTTTCCGCTAGCATACCGGCAACACATCCCCCTTCATCCTGTAATGTTTCTTGGTCAAGAACCGTTGTTTGACACCAGAGCAGTCCTAAATTTCCTAAACGATGTTGTCTTACAGGTTGTTAGCCCTACGAATTTGTAGCACATCCTCTCTCCAGAGGATGCCGCTGCGATAATATATTTTTGTATAGCACATGCCTTTAGGCCCTTCCGTTCCAAGGGCTCTCTTAGGCAGTAGTGCTTCTTGCAAACGTTTACCTTCATGTATTTTTAAATATCATCATTCTATCACAATGTACCTTTTGTGTTCTTAGTAGTACTCACTAGTCATTGCCATAATTTTATTACATATAGCTTTTATGCACTTTACAGAGATTGCTTTTTAGGCCCTTTACAGCTACGTCACAATCACCCACGGAATTCATCTACCCACTGCAAACCCATCGACACTGACCTGGCGCTCTTTGGTCATAGTTGGCCCTTGCGCCATAAAACAACAAATTCATCATCATCATCTTCTATCCCCAGCAACATGCAGTGGCTTCCCAGCGAGTTCTCTAAAAAGCAGTTTTGATGCCTAATTCAGACCTGCGCAAGATTTACAATTAGAGAGTAAACACTCTTTAACTAATTTTAACTGCCTTCATTACAAACTAATAATCGTGTCACATACCTTAGTGATTGCTGGAATCAGAAGAGAGGTCTGTACATGGTGGTAATGATAAGGGCACACTATTCCTATACTCTTCAGGGCTCTAAGAAATCTGGAAGTATTGCGCCCTGAGTATAGGGCTGCTGCTGGAAGTAATACATTTGCAGCTGCTTTCCTCTGAATCATCGGCTGGTTTGTCCACGTATAACATGCAGGTTTTTGCACATCCTTTCAACTTGCAGCAGTGTGCCTTTTATTCCTTTATCGACAGCTGAGCGCACTTCTCCACACACTGGGCTTGTTAAAAGCAGCTGGTCCAGTGACGATTCAAACACAATAAATTTTCACTCTTCATGTAGGGACGGTGATGCGTGGTCAACATCCTCTCTGAAATTTACATAGGCCATGTCAGTACTGTACTGCAGTACTGCAAACACTTTTTCACATACCTGAGACCACTAGTGTCAGTTAATGCACAAGAAGAATCAATGTTCCTGCCCTGCGTGTCATTTCCAGATTCTGTGTCAGAAAGTCAGATATGGGTTCAAGGCACACTGGTGACGATGCTTGTGGCATCTCAAAGCAGTATGTCTTAACAGCATGAGACTGCATGTTGAGTTGTGTCTGCGTTCCTACAAAGAGTGATATATGAATATATGAGACGCGGAAAACTTTCTGGGGTAACGAAATGTTTACTAATCGTAAGATAACCACAAAATATCAAAATATGTATACTGTAAAATGTAGCTACAAACTCATCCTGGTCACGCAACAATACTTACCTTGACTTCGGCAGATGACCGTTGTTGAACTGGTGCATCTGACTGATTTTTCAGGTCTGGTGCATCACTGTTTCCAGCCATTTTGGTAAAATCTAAACCAGCATGCTCGATGGTTTCTGATTCTGGCTCCTCTTGATGCGCTCTTAGAATTCCGTCATGGGTCTGGTCTCCACATCCGTCACTGTGAGCTAAAAGACATCATGAAGAACAATGTGCAACAGTGAAGAAGACAAAAAAATTGTGCTAATTATTGCTGCTGTGACTTACCTGACTCTAGGCACTTGCCGACAGGGTTGTCTTTCTGTGCGGTATCTTCTGCTCCAGCATTTGCACTGCTGCATTCAGGTGACATTCCATCAGATGTAGCAGTTGGTAGTGGGGGTGTGTGGTCTGGCTCCTCCATACTTTCACCGAGAAGTTGATCAACGATCTAAACACGGAGGAATAAGGTTTCAGAGCGCAGCTCTTACGCGCCGTTCCTGCACTTCGCGTCGCCTTTGTCCCTTGCCGTAACCCAGCTCCGCAGACGGTGCGAGCGCGCTGCTCTAGCTGTGCACACTCCCGCCGCAATCTCGCGCGCGAGCCTTGCTCTCCACTTCGCTCATCCTCCAGTGCTACCCCTCCGTGGCGGTAGCCAGAGCACCGGCTCGGCCAAGCCGAAACGCAGAGCCATCTCCGTTATCCACTGTGTGCACCCCTTACCTCCCCCCCCCTTCCTCCGCGGTGGCGACCGACCTCAAGCACGGTGTTCGATTGCTGAAGTGCCGGCTAAGATCGCTAAATGCACAGCCGCCTCCGTTCGGCACTGTGTGTTGCGTATGCGGTCGCCTACGGTCGAAATAAGACAGCAGCTGCCCTAAAAAATTGCATTACCAAGAAGCATAATCGCAGGCCGATTTTTTAGGCACAGCCTGCAGTATTGCCATCAACAAGGAACTCAAGTGGTGAGCAGGTAACATGCACCTCAGCACATTTGCGCTAGCTAACGCGCCCGCTCCCGTTGTTTCATCGCAGCCGAGCACTCCTTCTCTTGGTGCAAATGAGATGGCACCACCAGTCTCATGTCGGCGAATCTTGTTTTTTTCGTCAGCCGTCACTTCAGACAATGCGGATTTCGATTCATTCTGGCAGAATTGGCCAAACATCTGGCTCATAACGTCGGACAAACAACAAATTACGGTCAAACGGTACCTGTGCACAAAACTACAACGTGAACAAGCCAGTGGTTTACGGGAGAAGCATTCATGAGAGGCACACAAGAAAAAGACAACTGCTGCCTGCCGTTTTCACATGCGCATGCAAAGGGGAAGCAAAACCACAAACCTCTTCGTCTTCTCTTTTCAAACGCGCCTCTGACGTCTTGTTGCTTCCGCTTCCTCGAGAATACAGACGGAACAGCGTCAGGCTTGAAGCGTTGCCTTTTCAGTGACACCCCGAGGCTCCGTAGCAATGCCGGGCTTGTCTCGTAATCGCTGTCCTTAAAGTGGTCGGAGCAAATGAAAGAGCAGCTCGCACGTTAAAGAACCCCAGGTGGTCGAAATTTCCGGAGTCCTCCACTACGGCGTGCCTCATAATCAGAAAGTGGTTTTGGCACGTAAAACCCCATAATTTAATTAAATTTTTAATTTAAAAGAGCAGCTCGACGGCATCCACGTTGGGCGCGACGGTTGCGCTGCTCGAGTACACATTCTGCACAGCTTCTCATCTTTCTGAAAAGTGTTGCACGGCGTGTCTCGCCTGACAGTACTATCTCGGCACCCTTGCGCACAGCAGACCCTCGGCATTCTGCGGCATTGACACGGCTGCTCCACACATCAATCCACAAAACCACGAGATGAAAGACGAGGTTTTCAAATAGCTCAAACAAGGAAGCGGTGTGAATAGGATGGCCGAACAAGAAAGCGCATCGCTGCAAACGTCAACTCGCCCCTTTGCGTGCTCAGTGTGGATGATCGCTTGCAATGGGCCTCGAGGTGGATAAGCGTGGCACGATATCCGGTATTGCCGGAGCTTTCGGAGGAGGCCAGTAGGTGCTGTGATTTGAGAAATATTCACTAAAATAATTACTTTTCGCTCACTTCTCCTCAGAAAGAGTGTTCTTTTGGTTGCTCTCGGTGCGACAGCTATCACTGGAGACAGAAATCTCGGCGACAAATTTTTTGTTCACTATCCCTTTTATGCTTGCAATGCATAATGAGTAGCGGTTTTTGTACAAGCGTTTATTTTCACTAACCCCTCATTCGTAGACACAGCAGACACGTCATGAGCTTCGACATGACGGATACTTCGGCTGACCTCCAGCAGACCTCTGTTCAAATATTTTGGCCCAACGAGCATCAATTCATTCATTTTCAAGGGCCAGAAGGGCACTATTGGAGTCACAGTTCAGTACATGCCACTCATAAATTACAGACAAAACTTCTTCATTCTTGATTACTTGAAGAAGCTGCGACGCAAGGTATCTTAGTGATTGCACTTCGGACTCAACATTTCTTGACTGTAAACTGAGGAGGCTGGCACATTGAAGAACTCGATTGTCAAGCGGAAGCTAATGAAGAAGGTCCTTGGCACAGGCCAAGTAGAAAGCCTGTGCTCCAAGATAAAACCGCTTCTTCTCACTTGAGTCCCACTGAAGCATTGATTTTTCGGTGTCTGTACCAACTTCACCTTTTGACTTCCAAAGGGATGAATCCGTCACGTCTAGCCTTTTCAGTTCTTCAGCGCTCTTGGCTGCAAAGGCCTCATGACGCAGAAACCGACTTAGGACTCGCTGGACCAGAGCAATAAGTTCAGTGTGAAGCATGTGCAAAAACGGCTCTTGCCTTTGAAACAGCTGCTGAAATCCACTAAAAAGCTGTGCACAGTTCTTGAAGAACAACACTTTAGGCAAAAGTTGCTTCTCAGAAAATGCTGACACAAGCTTGTTGTGGAGGCTTCGAGTGGCATAGCGTTTTGATGTACTTCCCTTAAGATAATAGGTACGAAGTGCTTCAAGCTGTCCGTCAACACGGCACAACGAATCCTGTAGTGTGAGCCAGCGATTAGAAACTTGGCGTAGAAATACATGACAAGGAATTCCTAAGGTCTCCTGGCATTCTTTGAGTGCTTCAGCACAGACAGCACCTTTAAAGTAGTAGTAGATGTTTCTTACTACTTTGACATCCAAGCCAAATGCATCCAAAGCTTTTCCAAATGCATTATGAACCTTATGGAGATTACAGTTGGCAATGTCGACTGAACTAAACGACAAAGCTTTTCATCTAGATTTATCGCAACATTTTCCCAACGATCAGTCAACAAATATTGGTGCCTTTTTTAAAGAACTACTATGTCTAGCAAATAAATACATACCTCAGATCTCATTTTGCACCAACTGCTTGAAACCATGGTTCAATAAAACTTTGACTGCATTAAAAAACAAAAAGAAACATTTATACAGGGCAGCCAAAAGTGTGAACACGTTAGATTCGGGGAATAAACATAAAGCCTGCGAAAAAGCCTACTGCAGTTCCCTTTGTCATGCAAAGCATAAATTCTTTTCCGATGACATTCAATCACTGATAAAAAATAATCCTAAGAAATTCTGGAAAACCACATTTCCTTCAAACAGCACAGACATTCCCGCACTGGTCTTCCCATACTGCGAGAGCACTGCGCATCTGTATTTAACAACTGCTTCCTTGCGACGTTCACAAAGGAAGACCATTCCTATATGCCAAAGATGGCAGACTCTGATTACCAATATATGACTCCTATTACCATAACAGCCGCTGGAATCGCTACGTTGATTAACAATCTCAAATTATCGACTAATTCTGGATTTGATGGCATTAACACGAAAATCCTAAAGCATACAGTAGTCCCTTCCAGTACAATCCTTAGTCATATATTTCAGCAGTCATTGTCAATAGGGGAACTGCCGAATGATTGGAAAGTCGGCAAACTCACACCCTCCTTCAATTCAGGTGACAAGAGCGATGCGAGTAATTACTGTCCCATATCACTAACTAGCGTTCCCTGCAAGTTACTCGAACACATCATTTTTACTAATGTCGTTCATCACTTAGAATGTAATAACTTCTTTTTTAAACATCAGCATGGATTCAGAAAAGGCCTTGCATGCGAGACACAACTAATTGAATTCACTACGGATATTTTTCAAAATATGGATGAAAATGCTCAGACTAACTCAATATTCATCGACTTCTCTAAAGCGTTTGATCGCGTGGCTCACTGTCGCCTCATTTCTAAACTCTCATGCTTAAACCTTGGCGAACTAACAATTTCTTGGATAAGAAACTTTTTGTCTTTTCGGAAGCAGTCCACTGTCATTGACCAGTACTCTTCCCCTTTCAGTAATGTAACATCAGGTGTACCTCAGAGAAGTGTCCTTGGACGCTTACTCTTCCTGATTTTCATCAATGACTTGCCATCTAACATTACATCCAGTGTTCAACTATTCGCATATGACTGCGTTATCTACCGTCAAATCCGATCCCGCCACTGATCATATCACTCTTCAACATGACCTTCAATGTGTCACTAACTGGTGTTTGGATTGGCAAATGACCCTAAACACTAACAAATGCAATCTAATGACATTTACTCGCAAAAACTCCTACTCTATTTTCAAGGCGATGAGCAAAACGTGAACAAGGTGAATGCAGGAGCCAACGTTTCGACAAGTGGACTTGTCTTCTTCAAGGCGACATATGCTTTCCTCGCCACAGTATATATAGGTGGGGTTATTCTAAAGGGGAGGGGGTGTGAGGCGGGAGGGCGCGGAAACGAGGGAAAGTGTGTTAGCGTGTCGAATTAGTAAAGGAACGCTGTGTACAAGGTCAAAGCCAGGACCCCCCCTCCCCTCACCCTAGTCTGTTAACCCACGCGCGTTAGCCGGCGTGTCAAGGGCGTCTGACATGCCAGCTGACGAAAGAAAGAAAGAAAGAAAAAGAAGGGAAGAAAAAGGAAAAGGGGGGGATACGCCAAGAAATCAAACTAAGTGTTGTTGCCTATAGCTTGAGGTTTAGCATAGCGAATAGATTCTAAAGCTCCCTTTGAAACGTTTATGCCTATTGGTTGCAATGTCTTGAACTTATGGATAAGGTATGATTCTCTGTATTTTCTTTCTCGTTCAGAACGGAAATTTGACTGTAAGATGTAGAGTTTAAGTTCATCAAAGGTATGACCTGGTTGGTTGAAATGCTCGGCGACGGGTTTGGGAAGCTTTTTAGCTGTGTCCGCGCGATGTCCGTTTAATCTGACGTTCATTGATTGTCCTGTTTCACCGATATATTGTTTCTTACAGAAGGAACATTCAAGCATATAAATCACATCTGAACTTGTGCAAGTGAAGCTGGATTTGACTTCATGTGTATAATTATTTGCGGTGCTTTTAATTTTAATGTCACTTTGAAGGTGCCTGCAGGTTTTGCATCTAGGGCGACAACATGCTTTTATTACGGGGGAATGCTGCTGGCTGACTTTTGCGTGCACTAACATGTCTTTAAAGTTCTTGTTTCGGCGATAGGTAACCCTGGGTACATCCGGGAACGCTTTTCGCAGACGCTCGTTACTTGATAATATTGGGTGGTATTTTCTTAGGATGTTGTTTATGTTTGGGAGTGCATTAGAATATTTTGTTATAAAGGCCGGCGGTCTGTCAGATTCTAATGTGGGCTGTCTCTTCGCCAATTCCGACTGTCTCTCCAATCTTGACGCGGTATCATAAGCTCTATCGAGAGCAACTTGGGGATAGTTCCATTCTGCTAGCGTTGATCTAAGGTCATTTAGGTGGTGGATATAATCGTGGTCTTCACTGCAGATTCTTCTTATACGTTTCGCTTGTCCGACAAAAATTCCTTGCTTGCAATGTCGTGGGTGATGACTGTTGTAGTCTAAATATTGCTGGCTGTCTGTAGGCTTCCGGTAAAGTGTCGTTCTCAGTTTTCCGTTTTCTATGTAGACCGTCGTGTCCAGGAAGTTGACCTGACTAGGAGAGTGGTGAGCAGTAAATTTAATACTCAGGTGAAAGCGATTGAAATGGCTAATTAAGTCGGTTAAGGCGCTTGTGCCGTGTTCCCATATTATGAATATGTTGTCAATGTAACAAAGATAGGTGTGGGGTTTTAAAGGGTAGGATTTCAGCAGGTCTGCTTCAAGCTGTCCCATGAAAATGTTCGCATACGTAGGAGCGAATGGCGTACCCATGCTAGTGCCGAAAATTTGCAGGTAGTGTGTAGAATCGAATTCGAAGTAGTTGAGCGTGAGAACTAACCTAAGGAGCGATGAGTAAACTTCAGGAGCGTGCGCTTGGGGATTGATTGCGAGGGATCTAGAAACGGCTTCAATTCCTTCACTCATGGGAATGTTGGTGTAAAGGGCAGAAACATCCAAAGTGACTAGAATAGCGCGGTCGGAAAGGATTTGGTTGGCGTTGATGCCGTCGATAATTCGAAGGAAGTGCGGCGTGTCTTGTCTATTTTCAGTTACTCACTTGGCAATAGTATCGTCGCTCGCACATATTCATAGATGTACAGCTGCAACGGAAAAAGAATGGCACAAGTGAATCATGACCGGAGCGAAAAAATTGCGACACGCGGCGCTATTGTTGCCGAACGCGCTGATAGCGAGATTGCCAGGCATATTCCATTTCCAAAGCGGGGGTGGTCGTCAGAAAGCTGCCCATCCGAAAGCTTGCATTTTAAATGATAGCTTATGCGCTGCTTATCGCTAGAATCATGCGCCAACGTTGTCGCGCACATGACTTCATTTCTTTTTCTTTTTTTTGAGCTGGCGTTTTGGCCGGCAGCATTTTCTTTAGCGAACATTTCCCTCAAAGCCCACAATTTGCTGGACGATAGACTGTCAAAGGCTGTCAGCGCTAGTGAAGATACAGGGGACCATGCATGAACATGCACATTCTAGAGATGAGTTTACTTTTTGGCAACAAATGATCGCAGCACAGCTTGAGCTCCAAATTTTGTCTTTAATTTTCAATGTCCTTAACATTACAGCACAGAACGTGAAATAAAGAAAAGTATAGAATGAATTGACAGCTGTCAATAAATTAAGAAATCCCTTCCAGGCTAGTGGCTTAGTGACGGGCGAAAGCTCCACCAGCCATTACGACATTGCGTGCCCGTGCGGGCAGTGAGGCATAGAGTGTGCTCGCAATACCAGGCAGGCCCTGGAGTCGCGTCCATTCCTCTTGCACAGCCTCCCAAAGCAGATCTTTTGACGCTCCGTGCAGTTGCCGTCTTGCCAGTTGCTGCTTCATGAGGCCCCACACATTTTCAATAATATCGAAGTCCGCTCCTTTTGGAGGCCATGGAAGCTCCTGAATGCACAGCTCCTCAAGCCTCTGCCGCACCATCCTTAAAAAGAAAAAAAAAAAGACATTTTGAGATCATAAAGCCTGGGAAGCTTTTTGCTTAGCAGAAACATAGGAACAGCACATGGGAGTTATGAGGGTGCAATAATTAAAAGCTAACGCTGTTGTGCATAAGCACCGCGGTGCATTACTCTTAAATACCGAACGAAACCACTCGTTCAGAAAAAATAACAGCCTTAGGGCTGGACATTTTATGAACAGAAAAAAATTATAGTGACAACTTTTCTGAAGGATCAGCCAGAAAATAACGTTGTAAGTGGATAAAGATAAAAAAAGTTAAATGACAACAGTCACATGTTCATTAGCCCCAAAAGGCACCGGTAGAATGCCCACATCATATAGGCCTCAACTGAGAATATTATTTAAAAAAAGAAACAGACTCTTAGTCCTCCATTTCAATGCACTAATATCAATTCATAGCATCCATTTACAAATTGTGAGCAAAAAGTTTGCGAGTTCTTTTGTGCGAAGTGCATATAGGTTGCAAGTAATTATACCTGCTTGTGTGGATGGGGCTCCTGTCATGCTGAAAAATGAAGCATCCATCCGGAAACGGGCCATCCAGGATGAAAGGAATTAAGTTCCTTTTGAGTATGTCTGCATAGGCTGATGCTGTCAGAGCTCCATCTATCCGGATGAGCGGCCCAAGCCCTTGGTATGTTATAACACCCCACACATTGACGGATCGTCGGCCGCTAGCAGCGACGTGTTGCGTATACTCGGGTTCAAACCTGTAACAAAAAACAAAGCTCACGTGTTGCTTGTTACGCAGCAGCTCAACAGTTTTTTTCAGAAATTCGCGTAGTAGGATTTAAATGAAAAGTAAACTCCTTAGCAACAGGTTTTAAAATATGCCAGGCGTAGAGAAATGCAATAAAATGAAAAGACCACCGCAGCAGCTGCCATAAACATTCGGCCATTTTGTTCTTAACATATGTGAGACGAAAGAACACGTAGGCAAGCGCTGCTTCCCCGTCCCTTTATACACGAAAGCACATGACCTACCGGGCACAGTCTGGCCGCCAGACACGGCGCTGTTGGTCCCACTTGCTGCTGAAGGTAGATTCGTCGGTGAACACTACATTCATCCATTCTTCAGTCGTCCAGAAAAGATGTCTTGTGGCAAACTCCAATCTCAGCGTCTTGTTTTGTCGCGTCAAAAGTGGCCTCTGGCAAGACATTCTACTGCGGAGCCCCACTGAACGAAGGCGTTCCCTTATAGTAGTAAGCGATATCTGAAGGCCGAGTTCGTGCCGTATCTCCTTGGCTGTTATAAAAGGGTCGCAACAGGCAGCGGCGGCAATCAATCTGTCTTCTTCTTCGCTGGTCCGTCTTGGGCGCCCATCTCGAGCCGCGTCTTCAATCCTTGCCTCTTGGAGGAAAGCTCGAACAATCCGCGTAACGCTTCCAAGCGAGCACCCAACCTCCGCAGCAACGCTCCTCCTTGTCCGCCCAGCTTGAACAAGGGTTAAGATTTGGACCCTTGTTTCCTTGTCGATTCGCTGCATCCTAAAGTCGTTCTGGCAAATTTCATGCGAACTACACCTGCTTTTAAAGTCTTGCTGTCGTGTGACGTAGGCACTTCCACACGCTACTTTTGACAGTGCATCGCCCAGCAAATCTATTAAAGGAAAGCTGCGATGAAGATACCGTTGCTCGCAACGCCAGCTCAAAAAAAAGAAAAAGAAATGAAGTCATGTGCGCGACAACGTTGGCGCATGATTCTAGCGATAAGCAGCGCATAAGCTATCATTTAAAATGCAAGCTTTCGGATGGGCTGCTTTCTGCCGGCCACCCCCGCTTTGGAAATGGAATATGCCTGGCAATCTCGCTATCAGCGCGTTCGGCAACAATAGCGCCGCGTGTTGCAATTTTTCCCTCCGGTCATGATTCACTTGTGCCATTCTTTTTCCGTTGCAGCTGTACCTTGGCATTATTCTAACACCCAGCATTTCATGGTCATCCCACATTGAGAAAATAACGGTAAAGCATCGCACACTTTTGTATATCTAAAACGTAACCTTCGCAGCGCTCCTCCCCTCACCAGAAAGATAGCCTACCAAACATTAGTGCAACCCCAGCTCGAATTCGCAGCTTCTATATGGTCACCTCATCAGGCATATCTAATCCATCTTCTCAAGTCGATCCAAAACCGTGCTGCACGTTTCATTGCCAGAGATTATAGCCCATTTTCAAGCGTAACTAACATCAAGTTGTTGTTGTCGCTTTCATCTTTGGAATCACGCAGGAATATAGCATTACTTTGTCTTCTGCACAATATCATGCATAATGTACGCCCATCTACTTTACCACTCGTTTGTCCCTCTTGCACATCTAGACGTCTGCATAATCATCTCAGTTTTCAACGCATCTTCGGTCACGCCAATGCATTCAACTGCTCCGCTTTGCCATGTGCGATTGCACTGTGGAATGGTACTCCTGATAACATCGCTGACATTAACGGCCCATTAACCTACAGACAAAAAATCTGTGAATATTTGGCTAGTACTAAGCCAAAAACAAGTATCTGTTTTAGTTTTGTTGCTCTTAACTTCATTGTTTTACATTTATGTAAGCATTTGTTCTGAGGTTGTTTGCTTTACTGTATACTGAAAAGCTAACAAGTGTTTGTTTACCTTCCTTTCTTATTGTCTTTGTTTATTATTTGATTCTCGTTCTGTTTATATTTATGTAACAAAAAACATGTTTCTGCTCCACATTTGTTATCTGTACCACCCCCTCATGCAATACTCCTTCTGGAGCCTGTGAGGTGTGTGAAATAAATAAAATAAGCTTGGTGCCACATGCTTCTGAAGCGTGTTTTTTACACTCTTCATAACATTAGGCCCATCGCTGAAAAAACAAACAAGTCCTTGTTTTCGCACATCTGCAATGGCTTTTTCTATACAGCCAAGAATTAGTTCAGCGGTTGCATGGCCAAGATTGAATGACGTGCTCTACAATAATTTCCTGTTGGCTGCTGGAGAAGTAACATGCCAGAACATCTAGTTGCTGCATGTACCCTTAGCTCTGGGTTTGGTGTTTCATTGATCATGATGGAATAATAAACATTTGGCTTGCAGAGCTCAGCCACCACTTGTGCTTTGAAGTAGGGATCCAGTCTATCTGATACAATGCGTGCCAATTTCATCCTTCCGCAGCTAAACCTTTTGGCAATGTCACATTCGGGAAACATGCAGCGATAAATCGAAGTTGCCATGTCTCCCCATGAAAAAGGAATTCCCTTGGCAACAACAGACAAAGCAAAAATAGTTTCTGCCATGCTGACTTGGTGCTCAAGTGATGTATTACCACACCCATTAGAGAAGTCCAGTGTGCCTTGCACCAATATGGGTGGAAGAAGATTCCCATCCTGGTCTGTGTGCCTAGCAGCTCCATCATTGTTTCTTCATCCCTGCATGACGCTACACTGCTGCTGCTCCATGTTGCACGCAAGAAATGGTGCAGTTGCAGAAAATACAAAATGCATCTGTACTTCGGGTTCCACTCTTGCACCACCGATTGATCGGATCATTATTGGAGTCCACCTCGTTGAATACAGAGGCATTGAACTTGGTGTTGCGATCTCAAACATACGAGAATTATTTGATGGCAGGAAATTTTCGCATCACGAAAGCGCGCTTCAGAAAGACTACCCAGTACCCTGTTTTTTAGAGTGTAGCACAAGACGTCATGCCAACATTACTTTGTTTGCAGATCTTGTTACTAACTCTAAGGTGTTAACACCAAACATTTAGTACAATGCACAAGCATTTTGCGTACAGCTTTGACACATGGTGTGAATTTGGATGCCAGTTTGTCATATGACTAATCTCACCGAAAACGCGTGGCATCCAATTGCTGTCAAATTGCACGTTGCACGCGTGACCAACTTTCTGAATGTTGGTGTGTGGTTGACGCTTGGGGCTGACGGCCACAGACAATCGCACTACCCTGGCAAGGCGACACAAGGTGCTATAGTTTGTTGTAGGTTTGATTCACTCCACCATGGCACTCGAAGAGTGGTGCAAAAATTGACTGCAGTTTGTTCCTCAAATGATGTGATGGAAAAAAGTGACTTAGAAACTGCACGTCATGAAACCCGGCGTCCCAACGATTGGTGGCTGCCACACCATTGCGGCGAGATTACGACACTTCCTGCGCCTGCTTTTCTTGACATGGTCGACGCTCACTAAACAAACCTTCAAAAAAATGTTTACTCCCTTCCGACTGTGCTCCAAGCAGCTCTGCACGGTGAGGCACCCGATCCGTGCCGCACCAGCAGATACGTACGGCTCATCCAATAATCCGCTAATGCCAACAACAGCGCCCTGCCTGCTGAAATTCACGTAATGTATTCGGCGCCACTCACTCGTTCGTTTCGCACCATGTGTCTCGAACGGTGGCATGCAGGAGGTGGGATTGTTGCGTGCCGTACGAGCGATCGCGCAAATTCCCACCATGCGTCGCGCGCTTTAGATGCGGATGTTCTGAACCACGAAACAAAGCACCAACTACAGGCCCGTTCACACTACTACAAAAATTCGGCGATCAAAGCAGATTCGCTTACCGGAAAAAAGAGAGCGTGTTCTCATCTGTTGATGCGCGCATCGGCGGAATCGCAGCCGCTTCTCACTTTTCCGCGACGACAGCGAGATCTCGTGGGAGTTTCTCTTGTGGTTTCACGACTTTGCAAACGAGACGAGAGTTCACGTGAGTGCCTCTCGTTCGCAGGCTTTTGTCGCATCTGCTTGTATTGCGCCGTTGCTGGGCTTCCAGCTGCCAGATACTGAGCACAGCATGATGGCGAGCTTTTCAGAAGACGAGGAAATGTCAGAAGAAATTGTCACGATTCTCCTCTACAGTTCAATGATGGCTATGCTTCAAGAGCTGCGACAGGCTGAGCAACCAAGATCACGGCTGTGGTGATGACGGTGGTGGGTCCACCCGTCCTTGCAGGAGCGGGATAGGTTGGGACAGGCCAACAATCTCTTTCCACTGCTTCGTGATCGAGACGTTGAGTACTACAAAGAGTATGTATACATATCTGTACATGGTGTTTTATCAAAGTTTGACTATGACTGTTGCAGCGCTAAACGCACTGCAAAATGCCTCTCTCGGTTTAAACTGCTGCTTATTCGCGCTGATATTTGACTCAGAGATGGCACACGATAGTCTTGCCTTTTAAATACCACGTTTGGGAAATGTACTTGCCTGAATCGATCAGAATTGCTTAGAAATTCGTGTCGCCTGCAGCATCGGCGACCTTAAACAAGCAGCTATCGCATATACTGGTGGTGCCTTTTTGCTAACCACTGTAAGTCACTTATGGCTAGACCTTGTCAGATTCAGACTAGAGCCTTTCTAGCTCTGTCACCTATTATACCCCCTCAAAGAATGAGGAAGGTTATAGTTGTATCATTTAGTTGCATGTTGATGTATGCAACAGTCCAACTGTCATGATTTTTCATGTGAGTGACATGGCAGACAGGCAAGTTAAATGTGCCTACGTTTCCTTGAACCAGACCATATGAATATAGCAAAATTTTTTTCCACTCCACTCTTAGGTTCTTGTTTGCAGAAGTAGGCCTCAATGGCAGCGAATCAGATGTGGGTAATTTTGGCCAGAGCCCATTCTTCAAGAGAGTTGACCAAAGCCTGCAAGGGATTCCTGAAGACGCTCTTTTGGTCGACATTGGCAGCAAGCCCTACTTCTTTGTAGGAGACAAAGCGTTTCCTCTGAAAACCTACCTCATGAGGCCGTATGCTAGGAAGAGTAAGTAATACCATTACCTTCGTCATTTCTTGGCCATTACAATACTACCATATTTACACGATTGTAAGTCGACCACTTTTATTAAAATTTGAAAATCTGAAGTGGGGGGGGGGGGGTCAACTTACAATCGAAACCAGAACATGGCACCGCCAATAAAAGCGAGACCAATGGGAGCTACAATGTAGTTACAATTTTATATTTGCTCTATGGCCCTACCCGTAGCTTTTCGCTATCCCGCGTGTTTGTTCGCTTTCCGGAAGAGTTTTTCAACATTTTTGAGAGTTTTACAGTGCACACAACACTCATGGGGGGGGGGGGGTCGATAGTTGATGGAAGTGCCGCTGTTCCATTCGCGGCGGCACCCTCAGAATGGCGGGGAGTATCGGTAGTTCATGGAAAAGCAGACACCGCTCGCGGGTTTCTCTTGCCCTGTTCCGCTTAGCTTTCTCTATTGGGGGTGAGGAGTTACGGAGTCGTCAACTGTCGAAAGCGCCTCCCTTGCGTAGTATGAGGGATCACGCAGTGCGCTCCTCATAGGTTTCGCTTACGGTGCCTAATAAAAATACCACGCGGCAGCCCTCCTGGACATTTATGTAGGTACTCTCAAAAAGAGGGAAGTTTTTGACTGTCGATATAATAATCTTCAGACATTCTCAGATCATGAACAGCAGGTTGCCATTATCCCTCAAGCGAAAAGTGTATAACAGCTGTGTCTTACCAGTACACACATACGGGGCAGAAACCTGGAGACTTACGAAAAGGGTTCTACTTAAATTGAAGACGACACAATGGGCTATGGAAAGAAGAATGATGGGTGTAACTTTAAGGGATAAGAAAAGAGCAGATTGGGTGAGGGAACAAACGCGAGTTAATGACAACTTAGTGCACGTGGACACTAGTGCACGTGTGATTGCATTTCAAATGTAAATATTGCAATGTGCTGAATAGTGGTGTTTTGTAGATCCACGATAACTACAAGAGTATTATACGACAAATATTGCAATTGTTTTGAGTACCTTTTTCCCTGATTCATGTGAAAGAAAAAAAAGTGTCTTGTGTTGAATACCAGTGCTGTTGTGTGGCAGTTTTCTTTTTGCTTTATCTATTTTTTGTTTTTCTCTTTTTTCTGTTTTTCCCATACTCGTGTGTATATTTTACAATCCACTTCCTGTTTGGGCCTGTGCAAAGGCCTACAGTATTGTTAAATAAAAAAAAAAATAAAAAAATGAGCATGGGCAGGACATGTAATGAGGAGGGAAGATAACCAATGGTCATTAAGGGTTAGGGACTGGATTCCAAGAGAAGGGAAGCGTAGCAGGGGGCGGCAGATGAGATTAAGAAGTTTGCACGGACAACATGGCCACAATTAGCACATGACCGAGGTAGTTGGAGAAGTATGGGAGAGGCCTTTGCCCTGCAGTGGGTGTAGCCAGGCTGATGATGATGATAATAATAATCTTGGGCAAACTGAAAGCACAGAATCGTTTACAGAGGCTGTCTCTTTACCGAATACGTACAGTGAAAGCCACTATGTGCGGTCGCTGCGATGCAGTCTCCCGAACCGACTTCTTGCGTGAAAGGTAGGCGAACTCTGAAAGTAAACTATGTGAAATATGTTCTTATAGTGGGTTGTCTGTGTAAACAAATGGAGCATAACAGAATGAAGCCTCATTGCAGCGATCGCACGGGTTCGCAGTGACCGACTGCACGTCTGCATGCATGTCCGTGCACAATGTTTCGCTTTCGTTGTGAGCGCATTTTCGCACCGTGCCGTGAGCTTTAGGCCCCAGCATATGAGCATTTGACAGTGCATTAGCAACCATTGTAGCGTGGACGCTATCGGAACTATTCAGAAATAATTTCATTATAGAGACTTCGATGCCTATGGCGACTGCAATGTGCCGTTGCGACGATTCAATGTTTTTTGTCTTCTAAATTCTTGGACATTTCAATATTGTTTCTCAAGTTGCGTCGCACTGTAGGTTTATCGGTCTTCTCAGTGTGCGATTTCCCTCTGCTTCTTTTTTGTAATCCAGTGCATTTATTCATAACGCAAACATGACCATATGCCATGCCTTTCTTTAATGTGCGTATTACCGCTCCCTTTCCGTTCCAGTGAACTTGTCAGTATCTAGCATCAACAAGTTCATAGACCAAACCGTCCTGACGTTAGCCGGGCAGCAGGCGTGGGCGAGCGTCTGAGTGTGCGTTTTCTGCTACTCATCCAAGATCGGGCAGTCCAGGCGCCGTAGCAGAAACCTTCCTCGCGTCTGTGCTTGCTGCATACCCGAGTTGTAGCCAATGGGTGTCTGCCGGTTCTAAGTTTCACCAGCCAAGCTTCACGCAGCTACTTGCCCTGTGGCTACGTGTGAACAAGGCTGACACCGGGCTCTGTTGCGTACGTCCGGCACTGTGGCACCGAGCAGTAGCCTACCATGCTGCATGCTTCCAAAGGCAGCCACTACCTATTATAGTAGTTTCGGATGTTGCCAAGTTGACAGCCAAGGCGGTAAAGCCTCACCACTTAATCAGAACCATGGCGCAAGTGGGACTTTAAACTTACATTTTCAGCTCGCAGCCGACGCGGCCACTGTGTTCACGTGATCCCTCATGCCGCGTGACGTCGACGGTGGTGCCAGCTTTTCCAGTGGTGGAGCTCGTCCCCAATAGTTCGACGAAAGGCATTGGATAGACGCGTTCCACTTGACTGCCGGCTACATACTACTTCTATGCTTCCTCAGTCGTGATGAGTGCTCCAGGCCAACTAATAATTCGGCACTCGTTCACAGCAGCGTTCAAGAGGGCTGCCATCCTTTACGCCGAAGAAACAAATCGCTGCGCAGCGGGCCGCAAAATTTTCACCTGTGACGGCAAGTGAGGAATTTCCGGCGTGCCAAAGTCTGGACGCCTCCCGCAGCTGTAGGCTAAGCTTGCGGCATACGTCACTGAAATGCGTGATCAGTCCCTGCCAGTGAAGTGTGACATGGTCATGAAACAAGTTCGGATCTTCGCCTTTTAAGGACCTGCTCCGCCGTGAGTACGAGTGGCTGGCGGCAGAAAACCGCGAAATTACGCCAACCGGACCTGTCAAAAGAACCTCCCTGACGGCTGCGTGTAGTTGGGTGCATACGGCGTGGGCTGCTGTTCCGCAAGATGTCGTGGTGCGGTCGTTTGCCAAATGTGAAATTTCGCTGGGCGACGACGCGCTGTGCGACCGTAGCAACGATGACGATGGCAGCACTAGTGAATACGAGTAATCCAGTGACCATGTCAGCTGCTAATAAATTTTCTTTATCGAATGCGCCCTCGGCTATGCTCTCCTTTTTTTTTTTTTTCCTGTCACGCGATATGGGGGGGGGGGTCGACTTACATTCGAGTCGACTTACAGTCGTGTAAATATGGTAGCCATTAGCTAGATCTCGAGGAGTGATTTTACATACCTTTAAGGGTCTTGTAATATGATATTATATGTGTCATCAGCCGGTGCTGCAAATTTATGCAAATGAGGGATTGTATACAAGCATGGAAAGATCCTTTTCCTCTATTGACCTAAACCACTATAAATGTTGCCATCGCAGTTATTTCTGACAGGTAGTGATTATCTGTAGCGCATTTGTTGTGGTAAACATGTGTGCTAGAACTTATGGATAATTTATACGTGCAAATTTACACAACTTTCTAAGGAAACTGAAGCGGCACTCCTTCTGCAGGTCAACTCCCTTTGTTTAGAAACTGTTGATGGGCAAGCTCAGCAACCAGATGTTCAGGGAGTACCAAGTCAGTTTTCACAGCTACAAGAAAAAAATTTTCAACTACAGACTGAGCAGGGCTCGACGAGACGTTGAAAATGCCTTTGGAATCCTGGCTCAAAGGTGGCGCATCCTGTGTCCGCCATTTAAAGCCAAAGATGAAAACGTCAGACGCACTATATCAGTGTGTGTATGCTTACACAATTTTCTGATGACAGAAACAGCTTCCTGTCGTGCAGTTTACTGCCCATCAGGAACTACTGATTATGAAGATTGGCAGGGACGAGAATGGCAGACTGACTCCTGTGCCTGCCACAGGTTATCAGCCAATGAGGTAATCATGTTGTGGAAATACTGGGACAAAACTCGGACCAAACAACTGCTGTGAACGAAACTGTGAACTTCTGTGAACAAAACTGGGACTGCTGTTTACTTACTATTCCCCCAAATAGCTTGCTTTTACAGGGTTCGTACAGACTCAAAAGGGGAAGATTCAAGGAATTTCAAGGCCCAGTTGGAGTATCTTCAAGGACTCAACACAATGCTGCATGCAGCAGTTTTCATATCAGGTACAAATTTCACTGAACAGAGTCGGAAAAAAAAAAAACATTTCAAGGAACAGCTTGTATTGCACTAAACCAACATAATATTACTGAACAAAGTCGAAAAAAAGCATTTTGAGGAACAGCTTGTACCGCACTAAACCAACATAATGTTACTGGACAAAGGAAAAAAAAAAACATTTCAAGGAACAGCTTGTATTGCACTAAACCAACATAATATTACTGAACAGAGTTGAAGAAAAACATTTCAAGGAACAGATTGTATTGCACTAAACCAACATAATATATGTTCTGTCTTGAAAAACACCCTGCAGTGCATTGCACCAATGTCGAACAGCAATCGATTCTGCGAAAGTGCTAATGGCAACTTCAGGGGAGCTCCTGCCGCTTTTCCTGAATCTTCAGGTTGAGGCTACACAGTTCCTCAGTCTTGCTTTGTGCAGCCTTCCTCAGACTATTTGATCTAACCACATACTTCAGATCATTAGCTGCTTTTGCATATGTATCCGCTGAAGCCTGGAGGTCAGCTATTGTTGCCTCGAGTTTCTGTTTCTTTTTTTTCATTGCGTCGATCTCTTTGTCGATGCAGCGCCTCTTTGATTCCCCTACATCATCACATTGCTTCTTTTTTTCTGCTTCCAGATATCCAGCATACTGCTGCTGTTCAGCTGATACAGCAGTACTCAGCTCTTTTGTAATAGGGACGTTAAGGACGCCCCCTGCCTTGTCCACAGCGTCGCATACTACGTTGCGAAATGTACGACAGGTCCTTCAGGATTTCTTCAGCAACCTGGCGGTTCACGCTAAATCCTCGCTCCACAATGGCCTGTCCGTGGCTGAGCGTGAGCAAAAGCTTGACAACCTTCCACAGTTCCCCATATGATGAAATAAACTTCATCAGCTCAGTGAAGAATTCGTCCAACCTGTTTACGTTCTTCTCACACATTTGCAGCTTATGCATCTCTTCCTACAGGAACTCGGTGTACTCTCCAGTACAGTGTCTCTTTGGTGCTCAGACATTCTGCCCGCTGTAATGAGGGCACCCAACACTCTTCTGAAGCTGGCCAGGCACTCATCTGGTTTAGTACACATTTGTCATGGGTCCAGAGAGGACAAACTCCTTTCTCTCAAGCACCTTCTTTGTCACACTGATCAAGAAGCATTTGCATTCCATGCAGAACTGGAACACATCCCTCTGGCTTGCTTTAGTTTTCCTGACAGTCTGTGCAGCGGCATGGCCTACATCCACCTTTTCAAGTGGAGTGTGGTTCTCGGTGCTTTCAATGTCCACCATCAGCAGACCAGTGGCTCCTTTTGCTGAAGACAAGACCGAGCATTTCAGAAACTTCGTCAGTAGCTTCCTGACCACAGTTTCCAAGTCCCTTGCAAGAAAGAACACCATGGGCTGATCCGTTTGGTACTCAGTGAGGAATGGCTTGAGGGTCATGGCCACACCCAGTGCAATTTGAAGCTTTGCTAGCAGTAAGTCATCACTGGCAAACTCACACAAGTTGTGAAATGATCCAAACTTTGGGGCGCTTACTTCCTTCCTTGCAGCTGAAATAAACTTCTTAATGTCACACCACAACAGCAAGGCTCTCTCTATCACAGGCACAATCTCCAACCACCGGTGGGCAACAAAGTTCAGGGGAAAAGTCTCCTGACCGGTAACTGCTGAGAAGTCCTCCCTCCTTGCAGGAGAACCATGGAAAAGCGCGCTCAGACTGGAGAGCAGACAGTCAAGTCCCCACTTGCTGTAACACCTTCCCTGTAGGCGTTGTGTATGGTGTGGAGGCCACAAGTCCCAATGTCCAGACATTGAACTTGGTATGCTTGATGCAGGTGCTCTTGGAAATTCTTGAGTAACTTCAGGTTAACATTGGGACCATTCATTGAAATCTGAAGAATTTTCTCAAGAGGGAAGGGCTCGAGCACAGTCAGCAGCGTTCCTTGGACGTCCTCTGTCGAGTGCCCCATAAGCACCGAGGTATAGTACTTCGCTGCCACCTTGTGAGACGAATTCCAAAACCGGATGTGAACATTCAATTGTTTCCGCTGGAGATAAGTCGTTCGTGGACTCGTCGAAGAGTACCACGTAGTAATCGCAATCTTTTATCTCCTGTTGCAGAGCAGATAAAAAGAAGGGCCTCAGACCATGGCACGTCACATAGGCACATTTTTTCTCTCCGTAAGAAAATGCTTTGGCTACGCCACTGTTCGGGAACATACATTGGAATAGCTGGCCTGCTTCCGACGACGAACGATAGGAAAAATGCGATGTGGCAACCTTCAAAGTCCACAGAATCTCTGCGTTCGTCACCAGCTCGTGTGCCTTGCAAGCATCATCTAGCTTTCCAGATTGCGAAGGAGGTGGGATGGCTGACTTTCCCCATACTTGGAACTAAGTACATTCGCACCAAGCTGTTGGCTGCAATCTTCATGATGCCAGCACGGTTAGCACTCTTCATATGGCTCTTTAATGCTGACTCGCCCATGTTGGTGATATCGAAGGTCTTTCTGCAAGGCCTGCATCTTGCACAGTGCTCACTCGTCGTATCTGGTGCAATGCAGTCTTTGTAAGCGTCGTTGTGAAGCCATGCGCCTTGAAATTTGCTTTTCCCAGGCATTTGCTTCGTATTCAGATGTTTCAGCCACAACAAGTCGGGTGCAGAAGCGACGGCACAATGCAATGCCATCAATTGACCACCATAACAAAGCGCCAAGATCGGATTAGATTGAATCGGCTCAAGCTGGCTTCAGAGCCGAGTGGCTCCTTTGTGGCTAACCGTGGCGCAACATGGGCTATATTAGCACAAACTGATTTTTTACACCTGAAACGCATATACTGAAACACGATACTGAAAATACAAATATTTTAACTGTGTTATTTTTATTAATAGTCATTTGCATGTACTACGATAGGAATTCAAGGATTTGCAAGGAGCATCAAAAAGTCCAGAATTTTCAAGAGCCTTGAAAACGAAATATTCAAATTCAAGGGCTTTCAAGGTTTTCAAGGACCTGTGCGCACCCTGTTTTATGATTAGTTGTTGAAGTGATATTAATTGCCACATGTTGGAGCAAGCACTTACGCTTCCATGTTCCATTTGTTTTGAGTTTAGGCTTGCCTACGCTGCATGAGACAGGCTTTGCAAACACTTCATCGGAAGCGGCAAGGTCCCCTGGCAAGAGATGATCAGAAGCAGCAGAATGTAGTAATGGTAACATTTTTTTTTTACTTACAGCCACTTTAAACACATTTTATATTGCATTGTCTGCTTGCAGTGATGACAGCACCCTCGTACACTTTGCTGTCTTCTAAAAGTTATTCTTGAGACATATGTGTGTTGCAGGTACAGATGCAGACAATAGCAAATGGAGCACGCTTTTGCCTTCTAATATTTTTCACGTGTTCAATAATTGCAAGTGGCATCTGCGGTATGTGCAGACTGCTGGTGGACACTAGTGCGCTTCCTCATGGGCAAATAGTGTTTGTTCATGTCGATAGGAAAGGCCTAATTGCAGTTAGAATGGAATAGTGTGCTTTGTTTACTTGTGTCTGCACCTATATATTTGGCAGCACTTGTGACAGACAAAAAGGCACGTGCAATGACAGATCATGAAAAGGTGGCAGCAGTTAACCCTATAACAGCTGACTTTCTAACAATGCTGGTTGTAAAAATGTGAATAGTTTTCAATGGCAGTTGCAGGTGAATACCACATCCTTTCAGTACTGCACAAACCATGTTTCCTGACATATTCCATATATCAATAAATCTGAAAATGGGCCAAGCAAGAAATGCCAAAGGAAGAAATGCCATCCAAAATGTTTATTTACTTAAAATACCTTACAGGCCCCTGGGCATTGTGTAAAGGGGATGTTACTCTTAACAGTGTGTTTGTAAAAGCAGTACAAAAAGGGAAAAATTCAGCCCATAATAAATAACATTTGAACACATGATTACAGATAAAAAAGCATGAAGCAATGGACGATACAGTCTAAATCAAGTAAGAGAAAAAAGAAAAAAGAAGCATAACAGGTAAACAGGAGTAAAAAGTGTAGTGTTATAGTGATGCAGCAAAGTAGAAAAATTACGTGTGGATGAAGTAAGCGACTATAAAACATTAGTTCAAATTTTCTTCATTTATGGCTCTTTGGAGCCGGTGGTACATCAATGTTTGAATTTCGAGAATTGCATCTGACTGGTCTCTCGGGCCAAGCATTCGCAGCTGCCCGGCAAGTGCCATGCATGTATGGTACATATCTTGTGGCTCCCGCTGCAGTTGTCGCTTCTGCTGCTTCAGTCCACACCGCCTGGAAGTGCTCCCTACAGGCAGCAGTTACAGCAGCATGCTGAGGGGCTTTCAATGGGCCACAAGTTAAAACAGTTTTGTAGTAGTCCTGTATTATGTATTCATTCCTGATTTACCTCTGTTGTTTCCTTGGTGACCGCCATGCTTTTTTCTGCCTTGGAGTTTATAGAAAAAAATTAAACCTTTCTCAGCAGCGAAATGCATTCATTCCAGAGGCACTATAGCAAACAGTTAGATGCAAGCATGTGCTACATGAGAAATGAAAAAGCTCGAGTCGCAGTGTTCCACCTACCTATCTGTGCCAGACTCTAGGTCATCTTCTGTTGGTCTCTCATCAAGATGGCTGTAAAAATGAGTGTGTAAATGCCATGTTTGTACAGATTGCATTCTATTTCAGTGATTGCAGTCTTGTATGCCTATATTATAAGTTGCTTACCTTTCATTTGCAGCAGCTGCTGGTGTTGCTGGGCCACCTGATGGAACTGAGGAGCTAGAAGTTCCCGGCAGCTCAGCTTGGTCCTGGAGATTTCCGTTTCCAGTGCACAACAGTTATTAAATGAATAAACCTATAATTATTTGACGGCCTAAGTTTGGGCAATAACACTGTGATGCATTCATTTTGGATATGGTCATGACTGGCAGGAGTCACAACCTGTACATGATAGAAAGAACATTGTTTAGGAACTTACTCTTCAGAAAGGAAGTCAAGGCTTGAAGAGAGCCTGCAAAAATATATTTACGCATAAGGAGAGCACTCTGAAAGGTTGCTAACTTGAGAGTGTAGGTTTTGTTCCCTCCTGGGTTTTTGCGCGGATAACATAACAAGCAAGGGTACAAACGCTCGTGTAGATTTTGGAAAATTGCTTCACTCACATTGGCTCTTCTGAAACTAGCTTCATGATGGCTTGCATGGGAAGAAAATGTTTCCACTTCATAGTGGCGACGTCTGCGGCACCGGCTCCGCTCTTCATGCTTGTTCTTATTCGATTTTTAATTTTCACGAATGTGTCCTTTAGGTTTTTAAACTTTTTTTGACACAGCGAACCTACGGAGAATAAAAGGCACTTTTTTCATGTAGAATAAAGATTGATGAACTGTTCGCTTTTATTCACGCTCTTTCGAGCCGTTCAGCATAGCACCTCCAATAATTTTTAACGGCTATTTACTGTGCTCTGTTGCAATACTCGTCCGCCGTTATTTGGCTGAACA